>NC_134191.1:2083994-2384307 GCF_964188355.1 Buteo buteo
AATCAGGCCAGAGGCAGGAGGAGGTGATGTGTGCCCAGCAGCCCCACGTATCCTGACGATCCGGCCTCACTTATGGAGGGGAGGGGGACAAGGAGCAAAGAAGTGTTAAGTTTTCAGTTAAATCCTGCAGTACACCCCTGTCTTCCTCCCCCGACCTTTTCTTCCTCTTTTCCCCTTCATTTGTTTGCACTTTGTACATGCATTTCTCACGTTGCTCGTTCTGTGCCTTCTGTGACCTTGCTGTGGCTGCCTACATACCCTCCGCGGGGACTGCAACGCTTCTCATTTCCTTACATTTGACTGTGGGGTTTTCTTGACTAAAGATCCCGTCTGGCTCAAACACCAGCCCAGAGCAAGTTAATTAACCCAGTGCCCCCGGTTTTGTCTCTGTGATAATGCTCACCTAAGCTGTGGGAGACTGACAGGTTGAGAGGATTTATTATTATTATTAATTAAACATTGCTACGAATGCCTGTCCCTTGAGGAAAAGAAATCGCTGTTGCGTTCCTGCAGCCTGTGGTTACTCTGAATTTCGTGCAGATACAAGGAGGGAGGAAAGGGGGGAGAAGGGCAGAGGACAGCCCCTCCTGCCCCCCAGGACAGCAGTGGGTTCAGCAGGACAAGCCCCACGGTGGGGCTGGGGGGGACAATTCACCCACAGGAGATGGGGCAAATAAACACCTCGCTATTAAGTTGTATTACATTGTCTGTCTAGCAATTCATTTTTCTGAGCTGGGAATAATTCTCACGCTTCCAGCTTTCCAGATTCTTTGCACCAAAGGTCCTTGCCAAGTTCTCTGTCGCCGCTCTGCGGCCGAAGACTTCTTGTGGCTCGCCCTTCGGCTGTCCCACCGTCAGGAGAGCCCCACGCAGAGCAAGGTACCATCTGAAAGGTTTATAGCCCGCACACACACGTACACAAAAACCAGCAAGGAATGACCGCATAAGCAGGAGTCCCTATGGGAGCAGGATGCAGGTGCTTCCCTCAGCATCCTCCAGTCCCCCATCCCACTGGAGCCCCAGCAGACCCGTCTCCAGGCACATACGGGCAGCAAAGGGTCGTTCAATGTAGGAAAACCACACTTCTAGCAGCCTAACACAGTGACTCTTCCTTTAGTTGACTATCTAAACTCAGCATGGGTTTTGAAACATTAACAGCCGAAGTGGCGCAGGGTTTCTCAGGCGAATGTCCGCATGGGGATGGATCTTATTCTGCCGTGTCCAGACCACGACGTGGTGCTCTTGGTAGACTTCGGCACCCTGGGATTTGCACGGGACATCACCGCCAGCAGAGGCACACGATCACAGCGCACCGCAGCCGGGTTTCACTGGCTCAGATATAACCCAGCCAAGTTCCATTTTAAAATGTAAGAGCAGAGATACATGGATTTCATTAACAGTAAATCACAAGTCAATTAAATAAAGGCAGAAACTATGTGCTTTTTGATGATCCTGAGTCAGAGGCAATGCTTCTATGTGAGAATATTTAATGACATGATGGAAAACGAAGCCTTTTGGTAGCAGGAGTGGAAACATTGCATTCTTTAGCAGTAGTTACTGAAAAATTAACCTGCACCCCTGTTATTACCTACGAGTATTTGCCATTAACTCCAATAAAAGGGATCATATGAGGCATGGATATGAAGAAGAATAATGAAAAAAGTGTACTGCTTAGAGATCATATTGCTGGTATAATACTCAAAATTCTGTCTGAGCCTGATACAGGATACATAGTTTAAATCATTTAACATAAACAGAAAAATTGTTTTATTGCTTATTTCAACTTTGATTCTAGAGCTGAGGAGTTTGATGTGCTAGTGTTGCTGTTAAAAATCACCTAAAACAGGTGGCCTTCCACTTTTTGACCATTAAGTTCAACTCATTTGTGCCACACTTGATCAGACGCTTTGGGGTTTTTTTTGCTGCCAAGATTACAACCTTTTCATGGAAAGGAAAGCAAGAGCTAGGCAGAGAATGTCAAAGCAGCCAGTGATCATCGCTGACATATTGTAATAATGGCCCTTTGGAAGCAATCTCCTACAGTCTGCAATTCACAAAATACACTTTAATAGCTCACTGGAACAAAGGTGTCCTCTTTTCCATAAACAAAGGGATATTTTAAAATTATGCATGAGAGGAGTTTGACTTGTCTGGCCTTTTATCCATGAGAGCCTACAAGCCATCACAAGGAGAAGGTTTTTTTGTCATTGGACTCATTAATCTTTACTTGCTTGACTAAAAACAACTGAAAATATTTATGCATTGCCTCAGTTTCTAACAATTTCAGGCTAAGACTTGGAGTTCAATACTGCAGAATCATCTAAGAGTCAAACATTTTTAGATGTTTGCAGACTAAAGTCAGTTATTATATAGAAACATACACATGATTATTCAAAATAAAAATTAACAAATCCCATCAGTAATTATACTTGTACTTAAAAATTTTTGCCAGGTATACCGTATTGTATTGTGTCATTCCATATAGTTAAGTGACCTTCAATATTACTGTTTAAGGTGGCCTGATAATTATTTGATTAGTATTTCATGCAAATTAAGAGTTACCTTTCCTAAAACATCTGATTTTCAATTTCATCCTTATTTGCACACTGCATGAAACCATGACATTTCGGAGCTCTCCAGAGTCTTTTACACTGCCTGGCACTATTTTATGTTGTTATCCAACTCTTTTTTCTTCTTAATTTATTTCTGAAATCATTCTTTGTTATTACCACAGCTGAATAGGTACATCACCTAAATGTACACTATTTCATGCAACACAACATTAGGAAGTGAATAGCGAAATGGCCCGGTTGCAGCAGACTCCGGGCCATGGCCTCTTTCCAGCAGCAGCTACAGGAGGGGGAAACAAGAGTGTTCTTGTCGAAATAACAAAACACCTTGAAATAATCACAGCTAGGAACCGACCAGCACGGGTGCACAAACACACGGACACACTCCGTTCACACCCTTTCCTCTTGGAGAAGTGCTCACAACCTGGAACGTTGTTACAATTTACATCAGTTTGCAAACTCCAAGCTTATTTTTAGAAATCTTTGATTAGACATCTGTCCAGACCTCTCTTGTTTGCTGCAGAGCCTTCAAACACTCTTCTCACTGGACAAGATGAATACACTATCAAAGAAATATATCTGAGTTTTAATTATTTGAACATCTTCATGAGATCCTCTAGTAAAAATCACGTTTACCCTGTCTGCTAGGCTGCTGCACCCGACAGCGATTCAATAAGCATACAAATTCTCAAATTCTTATCTCCGTATTTTTTAAGACTTCTGTCACTTCTTATCATTCGTAATGTAAATAAAAGCTTTTCTCTTGTAATCCAGCCATTTCTCCTTATGGGTTTATTCGCCGATGCCTCTCACCTGCATTCATGGCACGATCATTTTCCCTGTAGGAGAGTGGTACATTTCTGCAGAAGACACCAGAGCTGCTCTGGGGGCAGATGCACAGTCTTCGTACCAAGCTCCTTGGAGTTGTCCTTACAGAAATCACCAATTTGGAAGTTCACAATCCGCAAAATTTTAATTAAGTAAAACGGAAAACAAAGTAAACTAAATCTTTCTCCTCCCATAACAGTCAGATCCACATGCAAACCTTCTCTGCAAAATTATGGCTCCTGCCTCTGAAAATCAGCGGTGTCAAGTGCTGAGCAGGTTCTGGGGAGCACCAGGAGCGACTGAGGCTGAAGCTGCAGCTGGACTTTGAGATGTTCAGTATCTCAGTGAGACTCCAACTAGCAAGGCACTTAAACACGCAATTACTACAAATAAAGTGCCCGCTGCTTTGTCAGCAAAGCTGGAATTGGTTCACCAGAAAAGCTGGCACTATCACCTCTGTGCAGATGGGGAAACAAGTGCTCAGAGAAGTAGATGTAACCTGCCAAAAATTACCCAGCAAGCCCATGGGAGAGCAGGGAAATCCTCACCTCAGCTTTGATGCTCTAGCTTAGCACCAAATTGTCTCAAAAGCCCTGAAACCTCATTTTGGAGAAAACTAGTTAGGTAAAATGGAGGCTCACATTTGCTTTTGACAATTTTGAGAATATTACTCTTGAAGAAGCACCAAAAGCCCATGCTTATTCTTCACCAAATACAGGTAAGAGAAAAAGCTTACTATGAAGACTACACAGACACCTCCAGTATTAAAAGATGTGGAAAACTGCAGAAAGAAAAAGTGATGCAGGAGGTGCACAGTACTGCCCTTGATAATACCCTTTCCTGAACATGATAATCCAAACAAAACAACACAAATGCCAAGAGGTCCATCAAACAACACAGTGCAGATCTTCAGCAGTCAAAGCACTTAAGCACCATCAACTTCTCTTTATGAAAAAGAAAGCCTTACCTTCCTACTCTTAAAAAAAAAACAAAAACAAAAAAAAAATTGAAAGAGAGGCTGGGGGTCTCTCACAGTGCAAACAAAACCAGACTTTACTGTACAAGGTCTCCAGAACTCAAAAGGAATGTCTGCTTAGGAAGTAACATCTTTTTCTCTTGGTTATTAGTATTTGCATTTGAATAAGAATTCAAAATCAAGTAAAAGCTTCAAGGTCAACAACGTTTTTATAGAAGCAAAAGCCCATGAGAGGAATTTAAGCAATTATTCTTAGCCAAAGGAGCAGTCAGTTCAAATAAATGTATCAAAGCCTCCAAATTATCAGCAATAAAATCTTATGTCATCTAATAACGACAATGATGACAATAATTACTAGGACAATGATTTAAAGCTCAGCGTTTTTACAGTGCCTAATTTAACAAGTACAGGTTACTTATTTATGGCTTTCCAGACTGAAAAAGCATTTGTCTGGATTTGTTTATTGTCTAAGATTAGACTTCTAGAAGGCAAAGAATAGCTTCTAGAAATTATCACACAAAGTTCCCGCAGGAAGAGATGCTGACAAAGGCACAATTTTAATAGGCAGAAAGTTTACGGATGTCAATCTGTATTTATAAAGAAAATGGAAGAAATAAGAGCAGAGGAGTAGCAAACTTGTGGAAAACAAAGTCAGAATTTAGAAACCAGCTTTGTTTTCAGATCAACAACCATCCAAGTGAATTTCTCATGTGGAAATCATTTAAATCCTCTCTCTGTCTCACAGGCAGCAATATCTCCTCTGCCTCAGAGGCGAGAGCAGGGAAGCCTATTTACACATGAGTAATACTAATAAATATCTCTTGCATCAAAGGAAATCCAGTGCTACAGCCCTTTTGTGGTTCTGAACGCGCAAACAAAATTCCTTGGGGGAAACAGAGGAGGAACCGTGACTTCCAATTTCCCAGGGTAATTTCAGCATCTGAGAGACCAGCACAGAGGAGAGCAGCACAGTCCCATCTGCCCTCAGCACCCGCGGTGCCCGGCTAGCTCGGGCACCTCGCTACAGCTGGTTTATTGCTGCTGGTTTATTGCATCATTTAAGGCAACTCTCAGAAAATGCAACATCATCCATACATTTGCCGGATCCCAACCGCAACTTCAGGGGAGCAGGCAGAGCCCTGATTTGGTGCCCTGACGCCAGCCAGCCGTGGGGCACGGGGGCCGTGGGAGCAGGTGTGGGGCCACGGCGGGAGCAGCAAGCGTTCGTTCTTTTGGTAGATCATCTGCTAATACCCTAACGCCGTTATGAAGTTTTACTCCCGATATGGACAAGAAGTATTTGAGACATAGTCTGAGGCAGCAAGTCCATGCCTTGACAGAAGAAGGCACTGCAGCAAGCCTGCAATAGTCTCAGAGTCATGCCCAGGAAGTTTTTTTTCTCTATTTTAATCTCAGCCACTTTTTAAATGAACCTCGCTCAACAAACGTGGAGTTGAAAAGGCTTTCCTTTTTTCTTTTTTTTAAGCATGAGAAATAAAACACATTAAAAGCTGCAGAAATTACCTCTTACTCTGGACAAGCAGAGATCAAAGGCAGAATATTACTTTAGAGTGATCCCAAAAGGTCAGCTCTTTGAAAAATCTGGAAAAGACCATGCCCTCTGTCTTAATCTGTAACCCACCAAAGCTTCCGGCACAAACCAGTGTTGTGTTACCCATTAGTCTTTCTCAAGTACATTATTCCACCAACCTTTTGCAGTCAAATGATGAATTAACCAACTGTTAACTTCACTTGTCTTATCCACAGAAGAGACACGATAGGAGAGCATGTTTTCAGCTTTCCTCCAACTGTTCAGGGAAGGGGGAGGACGTAGGTAGCTCTTATGTAAGGTCCTAAAATATAAACCAAAATTGCCTTAAATTAAAGAAGTCATCCCATTCATTTCAGTAGGTTCTAGATGAGGCGCTTTTTTCCCCATGTAATTTAAAATAGCAAGAGGAATGAATGATACTGCATTTGTTGTTTCTTTTAAGCCTGTGCACAGTGAGTCATGCTGAAGTTCCTAAAAGCTGTCTCTGATGCCATTTAATGAGTATGAATTTCAGGTTGTCTGCTTCACCCATTTTTAAGTAGGCCAACTAAAGCAAAATATAACTGCACGTGCACGCACTCCTCCCCACCCACCTCGGTCTCACAATACGGGATGTAAACTGACACAGCAAACAAAAACACGAGGATCTAGAACAAGAGCAGAAACAAGTCTCTGTAATTAGTTGGAAATCTTATGGGAGTTTTGCCCTGTGTGCTACTCTTGCCAGCACGTCACATGGCTGGGAGAAAAACTCACTTCTCCACGTACACAAGTGCACTGGAATTTGCTGCTGAGGACCAGATCCTGCATATTGCCATTTGCCTACTCCATAAAGTACAGCAATTATTTTTTATACAGATCATTTGTTTTCCATAGAACGAAAAGTTCAAGATGCACTCTCTGATATTTCAGCTGAACTTGCAGACTCCCGTCCCTCTAAGGAGTTCATAATAACACGGATGTCTCATTCATGCCAACAGAGATGTTCATTTCTATGAATAGTACTCACATCATAACAATTTGCAGGACAAGACCTAACCCAATTAATTTTTCAAAATATGAAGACTGGAAAATGGAGCATGGCTCTACCAGGAGATGTCAGTTCTCTTGTCTAAATCAGGACTGGATTCAAACTGTACCAATGTAGGACATGATCCCATTCCATGATTTACTAAACTAAAGGTTTACTTTTCCCCAGTAAAGCTGGACTACTGTATAACCTGCAATACGCACAGGGACAGACTTCTGTAACAAGTTCTGTATAAACATTTGATAAAATTTTTATATAAATCCACAACATGTATCTGATTGCAGGAATGAACAAATCAGCACACTGTAGTCCAGCCTGGGCATTTTCAAAGCCTCAGGTTGACACCTGTGTACATATATTCAGTATGATGGCTGGACATCTACAGTTATTCTTCTGGCCGAGGAACTTAATCTTAGATTCCTGTATAGGTACCAAAATGAGGTGCTGGAGAAAAGAAGCTCCTAACTTGCTGTTCACCTTTCCTATTTCAACTGGGGGGTGGGGGAAGTGGGGGAATAAATTCAGTTCTGTCTTAACATTTCTAAAATACTTGTGAGATGCATGAAGTCAACGGAGCCTGCAGGTCGCTCAGCATCTTTGCAAATCAGGCCATGGTGTCATATGTTGGAGACCAAATGAGTCATACAATAACAGTACACATGGCCATAATTATTTTAAAGGAAGGAAATTAATCTGTCATTGGGGAATTAATGCAGCAAACCGACTTTCTTTCATGAGAGCTATAAGCAGCGTTCCTGTATCAAAGCCTGTAGTTACATTTGATATTAACAAAATGTGTGCTGTCACCTAGTAGTTAGTCTGAACAGTAATTTACCCTTCACTCGTGGCCTCGAGCAGCCTCTCGTGGGTCCCAGCTCCAGGGAAGGGATGAGGACTGAAGGCAGAGCCCGGGTCTTCCTCTGCTCCAGGCGGTTCCAGGGCTCCTTCCACCCATGTGAATAAACACAGAAAAATGAGAAATTATTTAATTACCGTTAGTGGGATGCGAACGTGTAGGGAAAACATCGCGTAAGGGGAGCTGCCCCAGAGCAGAGGGACCTGATGGAGCACCCAAGGTGTGACGCACCCGACGGCTCACGGCAGAGCGGGATCACCCTCACCGGCATTGCAGAAACTGAAAATTACAGCTATGAATTTCTGTAACAGTAAAAAAAGGATTTTATACCCAGTTTTCCTCAAGCCCAAAACATGTTTTACATGGAGCAGTTACCCACGAAGCTGCACCAGACATCTTTGCAGGAAAACAAAATCCAGTACAATTTCTTACAGCATACAGTGTTAATGCGGTAAGTCTATGTGACTATCAACTCCAGAGATTTCTCAAAGCAGTTACTGGTAGTGATGAAAAGTGATCTTGTAAGTTATGTCAAAACAAAACCACAGTTTAAGCAGTCTGTGTAAGAACCGGTGCTAATGGCACCAATGAATCTGGCTGTGGCCAACACACTGTTTTCAAAAACTGAATTGAATCAAGACATTTATTGACACCAGATCAGTGTGTTTGCCTCAACTGCGAACAAAAATTTGGCGTGTCCTGAAAACAAGCCGGCTGCAGCTTGACAAAACCATGTGGTTTCTGTACAGAGAAGTTTTTTTGCTTCCTTCAGAAGGGGTTTTCTCAAGGAACATGTTTCTGAGTTGTTTGCACAAGCCAGCCCAGCTGGCAGGATCACACCACTCATTCGCACGACGTTATTCTTTGAGCAAACACTCCTACTGATGAATACATGCCTGCTTTTCTGAGGAACCGCAGGAGAAGTTCTCATCATCAGCTGCTAAACTACAACTCTGCTGATGATGCCCTTAGAAGAAGCGCAGGTGGCTGCCAGGAGAGCGGCAGCTTCCAAGCAGCAACGAGTGGCGGCCGTACCTCCATCAGCGAACAGCGTTTGAGCCATTCCTCGCTGATAAGGCAGGTGGCAGAGGCCCACTTTTCTGTAATAAGATATTTAGTGGCAATGTACAGATGAAATGTTTGTGATTGCTAATAAGCAGAGCAGCTGCGCTGAGCATGTCGTGTGTGCTGCATTCAGAACCTCATGTCAAAGTTTTCTCGGTTTTGTTATATATTCAATATTTTGTCACTGACGCACACATAGAAACTCGGTATTTCTGAACCATTTCCACACACTCTCATTATTTCAAAGCTCAGTGTTTCTAAACAAATGCTGGCCACCAGGAAACAGAAATGAAGTCCAAACCCCTGTTTCCCAGTCCTCAAGAAACAACTAGACCAACCTGGCACTCCATCCATGCTCCAGCAGAGGGGCTTCAGCAGCTGTCGTCTCACTTAACGTCAGAGGCAATCTCTCAGCCCTCATTTCAGCTCATTTACGTGAATTTCAGAATGCTTTGGTGAGAGCATTTTCCTCATTTGATCCGAACAGGATAGGAGACCGATGTTTTTCAAAGAGATTTCAAAAGAGCCTTCTGCAGTCAGGCTGTCGTGGAGCACTTGTAGTGCCAAAAGTCCTCCGAGGCAGCTCTTCTGTTCATCGCAGCCTTTGCCCCGCTGGCTTCACAGAGAATCACTCACATGAATTTTATATAATGTTTTTTGTTCTGCTCACAGTTTCCACTGAGAGGAAGCATGCTCACGAGGTTTCCTCCGTCTTGCTCTCCAGCGGACACCCACCTTGTACCCACCCCCCAGAGAACATCACACTACCACCTCCGCTGTTTCATCTGCATCTTCCGTTGCCACTCTGAGGCATCATTTTCATCTCAACGGTATTTCCACGTTTCTTTGCCCCATTTCTGGTCTGAGTGAGCCACAAACCCAGACCCGTGCTGCCTGGGCTTCGGCTGGCCATCAGTAACCTCACTGGGCAAGAGACCTGTCGGCTCCATCTGGCAGCAAACACCCTTCCACGCACGTTTCTTAACCGATGGAAATTCACAGTTCCCACAAGCACGCTGGCAAACTGTGGCTTTAGTCGTGAATCATATGATACATTTCAAATTTTTATTTAAAATATAAATGACTGTAGCAGGTATGGCTCAGCAGAGCAGTAGCTCCAGCAGCAGAGACACCAGTCTCGACGGCATTTCCTGATCGAGGGCACCTCTGCAAGGAAGAATAAGGATGCAGCAGCCCTGATATTCCTCCTGGGAAGAAAACTACCCATTTTAACAGCAGCCATTGAGCTCCGTAATTAATAATTTATCTGAGGCTTAGCCAGCATTATTTGGGAAGCAGAAAATGAGCATAAAGGAGCATCAGAGCCAGTCTTGCAAAGGGGTACGGACACCAGAGCAAAGCCCCCGTGACCGGGAGGAAGAGCACGGCTCACGTCATTGTGCACTTCTGTGCTGGTGCCAGTATCGCTCTCCGGAGTCACTTTCTGAGCATGGACTGACCGCAGACTAATAAATTATTAACTTCTTCTGTTTAGGAGATACCATCGACATTAATCCCAGAGTGCATTTTCAATGCCTTTGGCACAACACATCCAGGAGAGTCAGTAAAAGTGGTGTCAGTCACTTTTACAGCCCAGCCGGCGTTTGGGAGCTGCTCTTCCCCAGGTTCCATAGCACGAGCAGGGCTGCGGGCACGGCTGCAGAGCATCCTGGTATCCTGGGAGGGCTGCGAGCACCCTGTCCTGTATCTCTGTGTCCTGGAGGGGACGTGACCCCCATCACTGGATAACCTGTCATCCGCGGCACGGGATGCCCCCATTCGTTTGGGGCACTTGTTTCTTTTGTTTCTTAATACTTTTTTGCTTCTCTGTAGCTTAGGTTTCTTCTGAATGCTCAAATTACTACTCATTAACATGAAAAAATTAGTTTCCATTTGGCAATGTTACAATGAATAAATCATCACTAATAACCACTGGGATAATAATCTGCTTGGGGCTATAGGTGCAGACCTTGAGAAATGAGAACAGAAGACCTTGAGTGGTATTCAGGACTGAAAAAAAGACAGCGACTTCCAGTGTTCCTCAGCTTGGAGGAGACCAGGGAAAATTTTCCATTGCTGAATATTCACATTACAGGCATTTTTGAGCTAATCATTTGGTTTCAGAATTTTTGCACGCTGACTGCCAAAAATAAATTACTATGAAAATGGGGTGCTGTATATGTATGAGCTGGTGTAACGCTGCACATTTTGGAGGTCAATGCAAAAAAGGAAAAGATGAGCAGCCAGCCCAGACGAGGCATTGGCCCAACATCAACCCCTGCTTGTGGGAGGCACCCAGCACGTGGGAAGGAGGTGCAAGAATCTCCCAGCAGATGAGGAGGGCAGGGGGTTATCCACCCATTTAAGTGGTCTCTCCTTGATTTTTTTGCAGACTGGTTGAACTATGGAACTCAATATCCTCTCTGAAATATTTATTACTCTAGGTTTTAGGTTTTCATACCACATAATTGCAGTCCTTTTGGGTTTTTTTGAGTCCTGCATATTAGGATTCTAATGTGGCAGGAAATTCAGCTATTTGATTACAGGCTGTTTCTAATTAACATGGCATTCTGATATTCTCCATGTGATCAGGGTCTCAGGTCCGTATTGGAAAAAGCTCAATCTCTTCACTTTAGATATACCTTTGGTAGTGACTTTCCTATTGCCAATTCGAATAGGCACACACAATTGCTTTTGCAAGTCAAGACAATGTACACAGAAGTTCACGCTCTGCTCCTGGCTGTTTGCCATATTTCCCTACAGCTAATAACATTCTGTCTAGAAACAACCAAGCCAATAATTTGCACCCATCAACCTCCTGTAACATAATGTGCCAGCTATTTAGTACTGGAAAATTTATCACTCAACAAGAGTCAAGGATCTTGTACCAAGCAATACTCCCACTTTCTAATTCCTGTCATTTCACTTGCTCTACACAATTTGCCAAAACATCTCACTCCCTAGTCTCTCCACAGATTTAAGACCAACATTTGTATGTATTAGACTGGTCATAGAAAGCCAACCATAAATTTATCTATAAAAGCTAGCCACGCAATGTGTAACAGAATACTCAGACGTGAGTAATATGTACAAATGAATATAAATATTGAACTTGGACACCAGAGCAATTAGACACTGTCACATTAACGCCACCATTTCCTCCATGTATGGGAGGGAAGGAAAAGTGAGGGTTTTCTTTCTGTATGGGACTCTAGCCATTTGTCATACGAGTGGTGCAGATGACCAGTAATAAAATGTGGGAAATTCATCATCATAATGAATGACCATGAATGCAATTCCTTTTCATAAAATGTTATAATTGCAGTAATTAACTACCTGGTTGTTCAGTTGCGTACCATTGCTGTTGCACATAATCCATCACAGTTTCCTGTGGTGACAGCACATTAAACACATCCTCAGCTACAAAATTCAGTAGCCTTTGCACAGTAGTGAGTTGCCAACCTAACTGATTAATCATAGAATCATAGAAACGTTTAGGTTGGAAAAGACCTTTAAGATCATTGAGTCCAACTGTCAGCCCAACACCACCATGCCCACTAAACCATGTCCTGAAGTGCCACATCTACACATTTTTTGAACCCCTATTAAACTGTAATCTCTCCAGAAAAATCTGAGGTGGAGACAAATGCTGTGACCTGAGTGCCCCAGTGTCCAAAAGCAGCAAAAGCGACTGCAAAGAACTCTAAAAAATTTGCAAGAAGAGGAGTTGGGGCCACTCAGAGCCACGTGTCGTGTGTCTGCCAAGGACTGGTGACTTCCAGGTGAGAGGGAGGCATTTCTGCGGCTCTTCTGGCACGCTGCCGGAGCTGCGGTGGGCACGCTGAACTCGGGGGCTGGTGCTAGGAAGTCCAAATTCACGTTACGTTTCATAGCCATGCACGACAAGGGGAGGTGCCAGCCCTCCAGCATGCCAGGATTACATCCAGGGGGGACCACATCCTCCCAGGGACGGCAGCCGAGCCGGGAGGCTGCAGCAGGCACGGGCTTGTTCGGAGGAGCCCCAGTGGCAATGGGACACCGGTGTGCTTTAATACCCCCGGCATCTCTCTGCGTAAGGACAGCCCATGTTTCTGTCCTTCACGTACGGTACACAAGCCCCGGCACGCACAGAGCTGCCTCGGGAGGCGGCTGCACGAGCAGGGGCTGCTGGTGGGAGCTGGAGGATGCCCTGCCTTGTGTGATCCCAAATACAGTCTAAATATTAAATGATAAGCCTTACCATTATAATAGAGGACTAATAGGTTTGCTGTAATGGATAGCACATTTCTGTGCTGCTCTGTATCAATACAGATGTATTGCTCCAGGCAATATGAGCAATTAAGCTGTAATGAGCCGCTTCCTCTGCACACACAAACCTGATCCTGAATTTCCTAAATTAAACTGTAATGAACTATCCAAACCAAGATGGCTCGACAGGGGACAGCACAGGGGGTCTGTTGGGTGTAAAATCCACTTGTGCTTTTTTCCTTGATTTCTGGGGGACACTGGGATGGGCAGAGGGGCTCTGGGGCAGGCGGGGAGGAGGACTGAGGTATGCGTGTAATTGGCGTGACCAAACCACACCTCTGTCCCCACGCACAGCGCTGGGGACCGTGCCACCGAGGGCAGGCTGCTGCCACCGCACGCTGCTCGCAGCCCCAGCCTCTCCTTTCCCGCATCCCCATCCACACAGCTGCGGATGCAGCAGCCCGTAGCGTGGGAAAGCACAAGAGAGTTCAGTAAACATTTTTTCCTGCAGGTAATGGAAAGAAGGTCAACGGCTTTTCTGTCTTGCAGAGCTGCTTTTTAGCGTTTTTACAAGTATTTAAATTCTCTGTTTTCCATCCTTCCTGAACAGGGGAACCTGGTCATGCAACCAGCTGCTGCTACAGCCTCCATCTCCTTTACAGCCATGAAACTGAGCTTCATAGCTCGTTCTTTGCCCTAATCTTATACACTACTTCCAACTCTAAGAGGATCTCACATTTATTCTGATGAAAGGATCAACTTGGAAGAGAGATTTTAAATATCTCAGGTTCATGCACATCTGGTTTATTTTCCATAGTACGTCATTTCCCCGCAACAGGAGTTCACCTCAAAGAAATATCCAAGGGGTAGATGATAAAGAAGTACAGATGAGAAGAAGGTTGGACAAAAGCGCACACAATACAGTTACATGATTGCCAGGAATAAGAAAAGAGTTGGTCACTGCAGACAATTAAGATTAACACAGCAAGACACTGGATAATTAAAACAGTTGTCCTTATGCAAAATTCAGCAGATATTCCCAAATGTCAACGCCAGACAAATTGCACCATCTGGTCAGTGAGATAAAGTCTTTTAACAAGAACTTTGTAGACTGAAGGTTCTCATCCATAAAAACAGGTCATGCTGGTACACTATGATTTTCCAAAACGAGGGCAATCTACTCTTCCTCTTCTCTCCTACTTCATTCCAACTTTAAAAAGCACATATGGTGCATCCCCAAAGTGATACTGTCCAAAAAAAAATAAAGGATCTGATCTTAACTCTCTCCTTTCTTACAGTGATAATTCCCTGTTTAGCCTGATTCCAGTTGCCAACATTACTGTTGAAAGGCCATTTGTCCTGTTAGGAAGCCATCTAAATAATAAATATAATAAAAATATAACAAATATATAATATTATAATTATATATGATATATCTTAGTATATATGCTTTAATGTTATATCCTTATATGCTATTATAAAATAATTGTTTATCGTACGAATAAATGTAATATAATAAATAAGTAAAATATATGTTTCTTTACAAGACGCAATGATGTCTAAACTATCCATGTAATTTTGACCAGAACAGTTTTCTGATCTGTTTGGAGTATTTGATACCTTGAAGGCTTTATTTGTTATGCCTACCTAAAACTATTCTCTGAACTGCCGTTGACTAACATAAACAATTTTCCCGATTCTCAGCACAAGTGTTCTCATGGGGTTGCTGCCTGCCAAGGCAGCTGAGGCTCGATCCTGCTGCACAGGATCCAGCCCTGTTTCTCTGAGGTTGCCGCAGGGTTTTGTCCCGCCGCGTCTGACATTTGCAACGTGCCCTCATGTGCATCATGATTTCCAAAGTGGACTTCAGGGTGTCTCCAGGACTTCTGGAGAAGAGCTGGCAAGTTCTGCTTAGGAAACATTTTACCCTTTTGTATTTCTGCCCTTGGTTTAGCAAGAGGCAAGTCAAACGGTGGGAGCCGCTGGGTGCAGACCCGCACCTTCCCATCAGCCGTCGCCCCTCGGACATGGTGGGTCAGGTCATCTGCTGCACCGAACCCTCTGCAGAGCCACCGCACTCCCACGTGCGAAAGGCGAATAAAACTGCCCTCCACGAGCCGATAACACCATAAGACGATTTTGCTCAGCCCTCAGGACACAAAGCATCTGGGAAGCAGACCACAGGCACGCAAGGGATTTTTCCAACACTTCTTCCATCGAACAGCACTATTAGAGGGGACCTCTGCGTACCCAGAGGTGCCGGGCACTCCCAGAGTGCTGACAGCAGGGTCTGAAACCCTTTCGGCACTACCCATGTAACCACACGTGAATTTTTCATGCCATGTCTGCAAAACAAGCCCAGGAACCACAGGGATCCCCTCCTGTTAAGACCCGATAAATGAGCCATTTCAGGAAAAGGCAGAGGTAATCTTTCCATTTATCTCAACGCAGCTGGATCAGCCCGTGATGCATAAAACCTACTGGCCTTCCCACATCAAACATCTGTAAGTTGGCCATTATTTTGGCATGCCTACACATAGCTCATAAGAGTCAGCCAATTAGTGACAAACATGAAGCATTTACCTGAGATGCTGATAATGCCAGGGTATCTTGAGAGAGTTGTTCGCAAGTGATTAAATCTTCGAAATTCATTTTGAAGAGATGATGAATTAACACTACATAATCATCTCAAAGGCTGAACGTCAGGAGCACTGCAACAAAAAGAAACAGCTTTATATGGGGGGAAGTTCTCTTACGTCAGTATGGGTTCAGAAATCTAACAGTTTTAGTTACTGTTTTATACATAGTACTAATTCCCTTGATTATGCTGTGAAATCAAAATACCTACTGAAGACCTTTTTCCTCTCTAAAAAAAGCCTTCAAAGTAAATAAATATTCATATACATCTGCCCATCTGAAATGAAAGGAGAATGAATCAATAATTTTCATAGCTTAGTAACCTCCCGCCAAGTGCACTGTTATTTGAGATTTTTATGTGGAGTTTGTCATTATGAAATTCTGTTTAATGCAAGTTTAAAAGTCAGACAAGCATGATACACTAAGTCAAAGCTCTTTTCTAGGCTACATCACATGGCAAAATATCCATCTGTTCTCTTAACACCACATTGCAAGCTGGTACATTCATGGCAGAAAGTTATTTTCAGATATCCAGAGCACAGCTACAGCAGTGCTGTATCCATTAAGACACCTGTATATATCCTCATTTCTATACACTGAATAATTTACTATGCATCGGAGGCCAGCCCTGTACATGGCACTGGATTTGTTACCCCGTTAGAAGTACAATAGGAAAGACAATCAAATGATGAACTTAGAGATCTGCTTCAGATAATGTAGGTGGCCTCATTTTTACTGACGCGCCTTGAGATTTAGGGTGCAGAGAAGTGATGATTAAAGAGACATTTGAAAAGAGAAGAGAGACTACAGGTGGTGCTCGTATTTCCAGGAGCTGGAGGGATGACAGACCACAGCGCGTCAGGAGAGTGTAACCACTCCTGGAGAGGCTCTGGGAGGATGTAAGTATATTTAAAGATTAATTAGCGGTGCAAATCTAACTACTCTTTGTCACACACAGTCTTATAATGGAACCATACACACAGTACTGGGGACGAGACTAATCAGAAAGGTAAATGCCACTTGTGGCTTTTTTTTCTTCTCATGACTTTTGCAGTAGCTCGTCATGTTCTTGTCTGGCTCAAATGTCCTGTTAGACCAGGAGAAGCGGCTAGATATTCTGCATGTCCAAACTGCCAGGAAATCAGGGGGAACGAAGCGGGGGGGGGATGTCACTGCAGGTGAGCAAAACATTAACGAAGCAAAGGACAAAGCCCACAGGATCAGCGGGACCTGCAGATTCCCAGGGGAAGCCAACTCCATGGTACAACATGTCAGATGTCCTGGCAACACGTCACCACAAAACCTTGCTGTAAAATCAGTGACTCTGCCAGCACCTCTGGTTCTAAGACAGGGTGATGATTTCAGGCAGTCATCAGTGAGCAGACTAATAAATGTAAAACACAGGGCTTTACCAAGCAGAAACTCCATCTTGGCCCTACGTTTGCAATCAGATGCATTGGAAAAAGTCAGTAGTTTCATGGGCAGGTTTATGAAAGCAATGGTATGGGGGATATATATGTACGTATTTTAAATATATATATATCAGGAAAAGGAAAATCAATCTCATTCAGAACCAGCTGCCGGACATGAATTCATTAAGATGAATGAAGTTACCTCATGCACCTTTGATGCCTGGAGGTTGAAAACTCAGACAATCTCACTTCTCCCCAGCATCAAAGTTCTCTATTTCTCCCCCTTAAGTTCTCGACAATAATTCATATGTCTGTGTCACATTGATCAAACCAGTCTTTGAGATCCTGTTCTTTTGTCTATATCTTCTCTTATAATCAGCTCCCAAGACCATGGGGAGGTAAGGTTTCTGGCAGAAAAGATAAAAACTATGTATTGTACTGACCTTTTTGATTAATACGTAGAGTTAGCTATAAAATCATTTTTATCATGTGAACGTAATGCCTTTCAAGACAACAAAAGGGCATTTCAATTTTTTATCAAAACCTTTAGTGAGAGCATAATCCCCCAAGGTGAACTTCTTCTGGGACAACCCAAGTAGCCAGGAGTGAATAAGCATCTTATAACTTTGGTATTAACTGAGAATTGATTCACGAATCAGCAGGGGTCCTTTGAAGGAGCCAGTCATTTCTTATCCCTGGCTATGGAGAGCGGTGGCTAGCATGAACCTGTGCTGCAAGTAAATTAAGTCAGGGGCCAGCCCATTTCAAGAGGAGTTCAGCCCCTGTGGTGCGCAGCGAGCTGCAACGCCTTCGGTGCCATCAGCCCTCTCCAGCATCAATCCTTTCCCTGCCAAAAATAGCTGCGTGAACGAGTACTATGTGGATTTAGAGCACAACCAAAAAGTAAACAAATACGTGCGAGCTCAAAATAGCAGGAGAGGAGTAAGCAGTTCCTCCGCGAGAGCGAGCCTGGTGCCTGAGCTCCACCGCAGCGCCGGAGCCGTGCAGGGCGCGGGAGCCTGCGGCGCGGGCTGGCAGCGAGGACAGGGTGCTGCCACAGCAGCGAAGCTGGGAAGGTGAAGCTGGGACGCGGGAGACCTTTTGAGCAAGGTTTGATTTGCGGCTCCTTCGTCCTAAGCTGCCAAAACCGTCAGCGGCGCTGGTGAAGTGCTCGGGGAGCTGGATGAAGATGGGCGTGATGTGATGGGCGTTAATGCAGGCAATGCTTCGGTTTGCACGCAAAACCTTTTGGGCAAACTCAGGAGCACGCAGGATTTTCTAAATAACAATGTTCTCAACTATACCTCCACTGGGCTTCCTGTTCTGAAATCTTTCACTTGAGTCTAATAAAGTAGATGTTAGTTAGTAGCGTCTGACTATGTATTAGACTCTAAAAATATGATAGCGACCTTCCATTTCTCCCACAGTACTGCATGAAACCTGTTTCCCAACATTTACCAGGTACACAAATTCCCAGCAAAATCATAGAGTTGCTTCCATCGATTTCTGTGGAAACCAAATTAATACATACAAGGCACAATCATACTGAGCATGTAATAATCCAATACACATTAAAGTTTGCATAATTCAAAAAAAAAACATTTTAAATCACTCACTGAATTAATGAGTACTCAGTATCTATTAACAGTTCCCTAGCTCTTAATAGATAGGAGTTAACAGATAGGGAGAGAAAGCAGATCACTGAGGGAAAGTCATAGCATAGAGGAGACGCAGGGAAGGCAGCCAGGGGCCACAAGCGCCCTACATAATGATACATATGCACCATTAAGCTCTGTGCTGGCACAGTATGTATTTTGAAGTGTAAAACGTGAGTATAGAAAAGGCTTGTATTGCATTAGTGAGTTACAACCCTTTTGCTGACCTAAGTACATCTTTCACAGCATTTCCCTTCCATGGGGAGATGGCACGGGCCGGGGCTGGAGCAAAACCCCGAGAAAGGACCGGTCTGCGATGGTTTTTTTCACTCTGGAAGATATTAGGCAATTTTTCAGAGGCGGGTACAGTGTCACGGTCCCCAAACACGGTGCTGTTCTGCGCAGCAAAAATGATCCTTTTAAAAACCGGGGCAACCTTGAAAGTATCCAAACTGCACATCTTCTGTCACATTGGCTGCTATTACAGTGAATTGAAAAGGACAAAAGAAAGCATCCAAAGCACTTCTGTTGCCAACATCTCCTGTTACCTCCATCCCTGTGCAAAGGGGCTGAAGACAAATTCCCCAACAGTGAAACCTGGAGCTGTTTTTCTGCAGAGCTTCCCAGGCTAAGGAGAAGCTCCTTTTAAGTGGGGAGAATTGACTCGTACTTTTAACCAACATTAATCTCTGAGCTCCCACCAAGCCACATGAAGTCTCTCATTCACATCAAATGAACCAACACGCCTCACTAACAAAACCCACAAGTTAAGAGCATTATTATCTCATCAGAAATACACTGATTAGCGCATCAGGACTCAGCTCCTGGTAGCTGATCCTCCACAACAAGCTGGAGAGAGCAATGCTTTCTCTTTGCTGCTTTGCAGCACACAGCAGACACTTCCCACTATTTAAAAGTTGCTCAAAATTAACACTTGTGACCCGAGACCCACCAGGCGGAGGTTTCTAGCTGGAGAGGGGCTGCGTGTACTGAGGCATGCCGAATTCTCCCAGACACCAGAAAACTCTTTGTCTCTCTCAGACTTACCTTCCATTTTGATGCATCATGACTATATGAACAGAAATGCACAGACCTAGCTATGTAAGGCTTAAAAAAGTGACAATATTTTAAGGCAAAAGGGGCCTTTTAATAATATTTTTAAGCACAGCGTGGCTGAGATTCCAGGCTGTCGTAAGAAAGCAAAGATCCTCTTCTGGTGGAGGGCTATAAAGGGCTATGTCAGACAGTATTTTGTCATCTCTGTACCCATCAGCCTTCTAAAATCAGCGAGAGCAGACGATATGGAAAGCAGCTATAAAACGAGGCCTTGCTGGATGGTCTGTAGGTGGAGGGGGTGGAAGAGGCCCTGGAGTATTTGGACCCTCCCTGGGGTTTTCTCTGGTTAGAGGGTGCTGGGAGTGCTGGAGCTCCCAGCAGCTCCCGGCGTAGGGAGGGAGCGGGCTGCCTCTCGTCCCGTCGCCTCCTGCGCCCCGAGAGCCGTTTCCAAGTCTCGCCCACTCAGGGGCATAATTATGACGACTTTGGAAATCATTCCTCTCTGCCCGTCTCCATGCATAATTTCAAATCAGCCTCCCAGGCAACCAGCAAGAAGAGCTCCACGGAGAACTGTGGCAAGCTTTGAAGTTCGAGTCTCTGTTCCGTTTCCAGAATGATTTTGATTTAATGATAGATGCATACCCTGCCAGAAAAGAAATTTCGTAATGGAAAGCAAGTTATCCGGGTATAAATATAACCTCACTGCCGAGCTGCAGCGTAGAGCATTCCCCGGAGAACAGGCAGGGCTTTGGGCTGAGCTCAAGTCTTGGCCCTGGAAAGTCTGCTTCTGTCTCCTTTTCCAGGGCTGTAAGGGTAGCAAAGAGAGGAATAACCCGAGCACAGCTGTGAACCAAAACGTTTGTCTAAAAGTTGTGCGAAGCACAGGTTGATGCCAGCGGTTGTGCAGCCGTCAGCCTGACCTGCAAGCGTTAACCTGCCCCAGTTTTAGTTCTTTCTGAGGGCTGCGTGTGTACGTCTCAGTTCTTCAGAATGTGGAATGCCTGTAAGATGTCAGCAAATCATTTAATTGCTATTATAAGTTACTTTTTATTACTGCTTCAGTAACTATAAATTCCATCTGGTAACATCAATTATATTAATATAAGTGCCCTCAGTTTACTCATTATAATTAAAGCAACTCTTAAATAACTAACTTAAGAAGAAAATGCCTTTCTTATGCTAAGTAAAGCAGAGCTTGGGTTTTGCCTCTCCTTAGGCATTCAGTCACTTCGTTAAGCCGTAACAAAGTACACAAGGCTAATTACGAGAGCAGTAGTTCTGAGAAGCACAGCTTTCCACTAATTTAAAACGCACTGAGCAATCAGAGTCAACAGAGACTTCGCCTTTTGTGAAGACATTTTGCAGCCTCTGCCAGGTAGATCACAACAAAAGGTGTAAAATGGGCGATTTGGGTAGTCGTCAGCCACTGATGGCTTTAACTGAGACTAGGGCCACGATTATTCAGACCACGATGTTTATTTAGGTCGCATTTACGTTAAGGGAGCCTTTCCATTCCCCTTCTTGGGGACAGTTTGGGACCATCACCTTTTTTTAAAGGACTCTTATGAAGCAAACAAAAAGTTCTGGTGGAAGTTGCAATGTCCAAAGCAAGCAAGGGTTAGCCAGGCTTTGGGTACATTTTTCACATCTGTCATTAATTCTTCAGCTCATTTCAGTCCCGCTTTACCCCACCCTGGGGCTGGAACTGGGCTTATCGCCTTTTTTTTAAACCACTTTTGCAGAGGCGAGACCACCAGCTCATTTTGCCTCTGAAGCCAGATTTGAATTGTAGAATCCAGAGACAGAAGGCTGGTGCTCCACACTCAGTGCACAGAAGACTGAGACTCTCAAAAAGACTTACACTCCCTTTTCCCCCCACACACATACAAAAACATTTTTCACACTCTCTGACTTTCTGGTTGGGCTATTCTTGCCTCTTATCTGGGTTTTCAAAATCTTCACCCTACCCAAAGTCCCAGGGACCACAGGCTTGCCGAGGAGCTGCTCACAGATTACAGGACAACTGAACATGAACAAAGCCAAGAAAATGAAGCTGGATCTTTCCTTCCGCTTGCATGGATTGACATTATTAGAGCAAATCCCCAGATGATGCAGGAGGAAAAAAAAAAAAAAAAAAAAATCTGTGTTCTTCACCTGAGCATCAGTACCTCTTAATTTTAATAGCAATTGAAGGTGAAGCTGTTTGTGAGATATAAAGGAATTTTTTTACAGGTACTCTCATAGTACTTGTGCAGAGCCCACCAGCTGGGACAGCCAGGGACATGGCCATGCAGGAGAAGCCCCTCTGCCCAAGGCCTTGAACGCTGAGGCACACGGCTGGCAAGCACCACTGGCCAGAAGCATCGTCCTCGGCGCCCAGCAGAGCCCTGCCGACCCTTCCCTTATCTTTAAAGATGTATCTTCCAGTTCATGCTTGTGGTGCTCATATTTATCTTAAATAACATCAGCAAAATGAACTCACCATGACTTTTTTTTTCAGATACAATATTCTTGTCAGCAGTAGAGAGCTTAAGTGTTCTTTCCTTTCACACCCATTAGGTTGGAACAAGCTTTAAAAGCATAAATAACCTTCCCCATAGCATAATGAAAGGCCTTATTACAGCCTGGGATTAATTTTTCTAATCTATTTACAAGCAAAAAGTCAAACTTGAATTTGACACTGAGGAAGGAAGGCAGGACTCATTATCTCCAGAAAGACTCAAGAAAATGGATGAGCGTAAACATATGATAGTTTTGGACCCTGAATCTGTGTCCCAGCTTCTAATTAAAAATTATTCAGCAAAGCCCTGCATTGCAAACATCATTAGCTACAGGAAAAATGAAATTCCTAATTCCTAAGCAAAAATGTTTTGATCTCAACTATTTATTTATTTTTGAAGGTGATCTTAACTGCTCAGAAATGTGCTCCATTCCCTTTCCTTCTCCGTGCAAAAACTCTGCATTACCCTTTTCTCACCGAAGGATCGGTAGGACGTAACCACACACGGAGCAGAGTTCCTCCTAGGCGTTGTGTGCAGGGGCCCTCACAAACCTCATCTCACCGCCCACGAAGCCCGTCTAATTCCCCTCGTGCCGAAGCGCAGCTGCGGGCGCCGCCGGCGAAGCCGCTTTAGCATCCAGCCCTGCCCAGGCGGCGGGAGCCCCGCTCGGCCGGCCGTGGTCCAGCGCGGCGGCTTGGCCGGAGACCCCCGGTGCACGGGCAGAGGGAGGGGACGCCGCTACACGGACTCTGCACACACGCTGCGTTAGGTGAGCACCCAAGAAAGGGCGTTTTTTGCAAAACGAATCTCGCCCCAGAGATTCGTTAAAGGGCTGGGTTTCTGCCTCCGCATGCGGCACTCGGCTCTGCGGTTCCCGCGGCCGTGCCTCCCTCTCCAGCAGCCCAGGAGCTGTAATTGCTGCTGGTTGTCATTTCATCAAACCTTGCTCCGAGCAAAAGTTAATTGACGTGGGCTTAAGGTAGCCGGCAATATCTGCTGGACAGCCCGCACGACGGCTGCGAGCGCTGCTCATTTCTGTCGTGGGTAACGATGCGGACAGCCTGCCAAACGGCTCTGATGGAAATCATCTCATGGAGCATGAGAGGTGTCATGCTGAGCTCCAGCTCAGGCTGCGAAGCTGCAGAATACAAAATACGAGACCACTGCTGGTGTTTTTCTAACTGGGTATTTTTGTCCTGCGTTCATGACAGCTTCGCTCGAGTATGCGGGATTTCACCTTGCAATGTCTCAATCCGCTGCGTTCCCACATCGTGTCCCCCAGCCCGTGCTCTCCGGAGGGTGCAGGGCAGGGGCACAGCACCTTCCCTTGCCCTCCAGCAGCCCTCCCAAGGCTGGGGCACGAATCCTGCCAACACACACACACCCCTACCTGAATATCAGAATTCCTGCTATGTTTGCCATCCTAAAAAATTCCAAGTGCCCCCGTGACAGGGATGTCAATGCTCCCTTTCCCCTCCCGTGTGACACTTAGGCACACCCATGGAGCTTTTCCCACTTATTTCTCCCAACTTTGCTTGTAGGACTTTACTCCTAATTGTATTCTGGGAGGAAGCCCAGCAGGGATTAGCATTTCTCGCTGCATGGCCCCTCGCGGCAAGCTCAGACCCCGCCAGGTCTCTGCCCCCAGACAGCATGACCAAAGCTGCCACCGCCAAGCGTATCCATGCAAAAGCAACTCTAACTCATTCCTGGTCAGGTCTGGAGAGGAGTGCTCTGCAAACATGCCAGTGAATAACACTAAACAGGTACTGAAATATTCTATGAACAGAGAAAAAAAATCGTTTTGTAAATATTACTCATTTTCCTCAGCTGCTGGTTAATAATATTGAATTTTGTCCTGCGTACAGTCTTCACTGCTACTTAAGAATAACGCACATTCTTAAATACCTGAGAGAGTGCTTGACGCTTTGCCCACTAATAGCCAAGGACTGTAATAACTCTTGGGTAGTTCAGCAACCAAATAAACCAAAACCCCATTTAATAAGCTCCCTCCCAAAGAGCACTCAGGGGTATGTTCACAGCCAGAGCAGGGCTGCACCACTTGATACACTTATTTGTATTAATACTCCTTGAGTAGCTGACTACAATCTTTGGACATCAGAGGGAGTCAAGGTACAGAGACCGTATGTATTTATTCAGTGTGTTAACTGTATTTGTATGTGTTGATTGCATTTATGTGTATACTTAATGTATTTATTTAACTCTATGAAAAATGTGCCAGGAGATTTTTCAGTTTGTATCCATCTCCACCAAATGTAGCTAAAACCAGACTCATTATGAATCCTGCATAGAGCACTGCTTCCATTCCTACTGAAAATTGATGCTGCCAAAATGGATATTATCTTATTTCTGCCACAAGTATCGTATGAAATGATGTTGCCTAACAAAGCAAGAAATAAATGTAGTAGGAAAACAGTGTCCAGCGCTCCAAGAGTTGGCAGCGCAGCCTGTGCGGAGCCCAATACAACATTGTATACAATTCCTACCATAAGAAACACACAATATGCCACTTATTTTTATACCTTCAGGCAGAAGGATGTGGCTACTGGGAGCATTGAGGATGGAAGTGCATCTCATAGTAAGCTGCATTCTGTGAGCAATCTAGGGAATCATATATTAATATAAACCAGTTGCTTTTTATATTCTGCTTTTTAATACAAAGAATCAGTTTTTATGCATTTGAACAGCTGCTCTTTGAAAAGGATGGGAGACGATGGCTGGGTCTCAACTGCCTTTTGCCTGAGAAGTCGAAATAGGGACCATGAAGGAAGACATCCCACAGCTCCAGCCGTCAGAGCTTCTTTGCGCTGTCACCCGGGGGAAATCAATACCACCCTCAGCTGGAAAACACAGCCCATACAACAGCACGTTGCTCATCTCACTCGTTCCTTCCAAAACCCACATTGCTGCCGATACTGAGCATTTTGGGGGACCTGAACCTCACAGAATAGTCTAAAAAGCACTAATCTACTAAGACAAGCAAAACCATAAAACATCCATTTTACAGACTATGGATATGTGCTTACATGGGATCTCCCTCCTCCTGCATTCCTCAGGCTCTTATTTCCAAAGAATTCAAGTACCTGGAGAAAGAGAGGAAGAGTTCAGTAATTAGTCCTCTGGCAGTCATGTTGGGTTTTATTCTAAATAGCTCTTGCGATTCCTTAATGCCAAAGAAAGGAGGAGGGGAAGAACAAAAAAAAAAAAAAAAACCAAAAGAAAAGCGGGTGTCATGAGGATTTTTATGTCCCAGACTAAATAAACATGCAGGATTATAGACACTGCCTGAACTGAACAGGTTTCCTGCCTGGGGCAAGGAAGGAAAGGAAGGTGAAAAAACTTTCTTACAGCACATTCAGTGGCATAAATCGGAGCAGCTTTTGGGTACAATCTGTTTTTTCAGGCACCACACATCTCTGTACTGAGTATTGACTCTGGCCTCACAGCTACTTTGCTGGGCATATAAATGGGAGTATTGAACTGCTGAGCCAGTTTTCTGGATTTACTACAAAACCCACACTTTTGAAAACTTCATCCCTACTGTGGGCATAATCAAGGGATAATTAGGACTTAGTGAAGCCTACAACCTTTCTGCTCTCAATCTTTCTCTGCTTTTCATAGAAGAAAAGAGCTTGCACAGCATGCCAAACTCTTTTCCTTTATTTGTGTTATCACCTTGATAACTACTTTGTGGTTTCCAAATCAGACCACAGAAAAAAGCTCCCTTTCCACCTCCTCCCCACACCCTTTCCAGAGCACAGTAAAACTCGGCACCAGATTTCTTATGATTATCACTTTTTCACTTTCTAACATGATTATCAGTAAATGGCTCTCAGTAACTATTTGAAAACATTTTCAAAGTTTACTTTTAAATAAGATTTATAAAGCCCATAAAATTCCTTTCCAAAATCCAGACATCCGTTTATGAAAACAAGTCACTTCTGAAATAGCCTGTTATCGCTATCTATGTCTTCATTTTTTGAATTCACGGCTCATTTTTTTGACTTCTCTTCCATGCCAGCCAAGAGAACCAAGCCCAGCAAGCAGACCCAAACGTTGCGGGACCGAAGGAAGCAAGAGGACCCAAAACTTCAGCCCTGAACACGTTCATCAGATTAGCAGGGCATCATTACCCCTGAGGCAATATACCTTTCCTCTCCGTTGGGCTTACTAGCTCCGCTCGGTGACCCAACACACACGCTGGTGATTAAAGAAGTGGTATCGGGGT
Organism: Buteo buteo; assembly: GCF_964188355.1. Classification (NCBI taxonomy): domain Eukaryota; kingdom Metazoa; phylum Chordata; class Aves; order Accipitriformes; family Accipitridae; genus Buteo; species Buteo buteo. The sequence goes on from NC_134191.1 coordinate 2,110,630, forward strand.
GCAGGGGTGGCCAGGTGTGAGGAACCCCCAGACGTCAAACTCCAAGGACTGCAGCCCAGCCGCGGGCAGGCGCAGATGCTGCGGCGTGCGGGAGCGCAGAGGCATCCTGGAACAAAGGCAGAACTATTACCCGAGCAGATTGCGTCGCTTTACACGTGTCCTTTCCAGCAATCCTCTCAGCTATTCCAGCCTGTTAGGATGGCTCACAGGGTGTTTAAACAGTTTGGCTGTGTCCTCTGGATAATTATAATGAGCTACAGCCTACCAAAAGCCCCCATAAAATGTGATTCTACTCGTGCTGACTTATCTGACTGCAGCACTCATCCTGTCTCCTGGGAATACTTCCAAGAAGTAGGGGACCTCTTGCCAAAACAGGGGAAAAAAAGGAAAAGGAAGACAGTCGTCATTGTTCGCTCACCTTTCTGTACACCTGCCTACCTGACATCTCCTACAGCCTGGGGAACACCCACTCCAAGTCACCGCAGTGCGCCCCGTGGCAACACAACTGCCGTTTATTACCAATTAAATTCCTGCAAAGATCCTTTGGGGCTTGCAAATACTGAACGTAAAGTGACTATAAACGTGAATTATTAGCCTTTTATAAGCCTGAGCTCTCCATATCCGCAAGTCACTTCTCTGACAGCCACTGCCGCTGGCAGATCAGTACACAGGTCTGGGAGGGTTTGCATTCATTTTGCTCCCCATGCTTTTCGGCGCAGGGCTGGATTTTTGCTGGGGTTTGCTTGAGATGGCTGCTCCATCTGCCGGCTCCGGAGATGGGATTGCCTCCTTCCCCTCGGCAGGGGCAGGTCCCCGGTGCGAGGCTCAGCCCGCTGCAAGGCACCAGCTGCAGCATCTCCCCAGCCCGGACAAAATGCGCATCTTCCTCCCACCACAGTAATAAACTTTAGAAATCCTCCTGGGTGGGTGGTTACGCTGCAGGAATGGGGCTCTGGAGGCACTAGAAACAGTATGATTCCCCACGGGGATGCAATTTCATGAGAGCTTCGCTCCCACCCAGGCACTGCTGCTTTGGGAGGAAATTGTTTTTATGAAACAATCACTCAACTTAACTTACATTAAGAAACATATTAGCAGGCTCTGCTGCTCCCAAGGTGAATTGGACATGAGGTTTCCCATGGTGTGCCACCTGCTTTTAGCCAGGGACCCAGGAGGGACAAGAAAACATGGAAAAAGTACGGGATGCTGTGCAGTCATCTCATACCACAGAACTGAAATGGGAAGTAATTTAGTTGGCCGGGACCAGGAAATGGCAGAAGGATCTTTCTGCAATGGCAGGAAACACCCAAGGACACATACAATGCCATGGGACTGGTCAGCAGCACATCCTGTGCAGTGGTGTAATCCTATTATTATTATTTGTATTTGTATTTTTCTAGAAGCAAACGTAGACATGACATCCAGATGGGGACAAGGATGGCATTGTACTAAGTACAAGACCATCATTAATGGATTTGGCTGGCAAGGCACTGAAAAACAATTCATTAACAATCCCTATCACCATCATCCTTGGCCAGCTATAATGACTATATTACTATAGCATAAAGAGCAATCCCATAGATGCATGATATATGAAGTACAAAATGTGTTTTCCTAAACATCTGTGAGGCAGGCAAGCAACAAATTAACTTGTTGTAATTAAGTCTGATAACGCGATGATTTGAGCACGACCTTTGTAAAAAGGGCAAAAAAAGTCTACCATCATTCATTAATGTTATTAAAGCAGTTGAGCTCTACTAAATAGATGTCCATCAACAGTACATTGCCAAATTGCTACACAGGTAGTCTTAATTAGTGTCTAGCAGGGCAGGTCACGCTACACATGGGCTATATAACAAAGAAGAGTTCAGTTTTAGGCATTAAGAACTGTATTGATAAGGGAGACAAGATAAGAGCTTCACCAGTTTGTCACCCAAATCCATACGGAAACGGCCGGGGTGACCCTCCGCAAACACCCCTGGGACAAATCCGAAGGAGACAAGGGGAGAGCTGCAGCTTGGAGCGATGGGAAGTCACTGTGGGAGGGGAACAGCGCGCGGTTTTGTGGAGATGGCACCATCCATCAAGCGACCCAGCACAGCCAGCACCGACCCTGGGCAAACAGAGCTGCCCAGATTCAACAGAAAAAGCCTTTGCAGGAATTCTTTACGTTTGTCTTTTCTTAAAGACAGATGGGACTTTGTTTAAGTGTGTCACAGAACATTTTAAGAAGAGCACAGAAACTACCTGGACCTCTCTCCTGTTTGCTGCTCCGTGTGGAAGGTGCTGAGGCTTCGGCAGGGACCCTCCGCGCTGGCTGGGGACCGAGACCCACGAGGAGCAGGCAGACAACCCAGCAAAACGTTACACCTGTGGGAGCCATGAGACCACCCGAAAATGGTCTGAAACACCTGGAATTAGGCCAGCAAGGCACCACTTCATCACCGAGCTGGGTCTTGATGCTCCTGGCTGCCCTCCTCTGCCAAGCCCTAGCACTCCACTTGCCAGCAGAGCAAGAAAAACAGACGGTGTAAAAAAAGCCAGCCCTGAGGTGTTGCTTCACAGCTCAGTTCCTCATCTGTGGTGCTCAGGGCTGCTGGCAGGCTCAGCACCAGAAGCCGAATGCATGCGGAGCCCAGCCAGAAACCACGGCTTGCAAAAAATCACGCACCAAGAGACGCGACAGACTGGTTTAATTAACCACAATGTCCTCTCTACATTACTCAGTTCTGTGGGACAAAGGTGTGACTTAAATAATTTTTAATGGGTGAATAACTAAGGAGAACTACAAAGCTATTAAAAAAAAAAAACCAACCCTTAGCTGTGCCCACTGCACCCTGGTGCCGCAGAATTACGATCCGCAGCAAGCACACCACGCCGGGGAAGCAAAAGTTGTATTGTGAGACAACAAAAAAGGAGCGCATTAAATCACGCCTGTGCTGTGGAGGGGTGCAGTGGGTTTGTAAAGCTTAATTTCTTAAAAAGTAACTTTGGCTGATAGAGCGGATACGTGGCCGCATGCCTCCTTGATAGGAAAGTTCTCCCCTGTCAGTGTGATCTAATATTTGTTACACACTATTCCTCTTCTTTTCCTGTGGCATTTCAGCGCAGGGCCAGGGCTATAAACAATAACAAGGGTTTTATGGCCAAACTTTAGAGCTCTTTCACCTTCTCTACTGCTAACTTTTTTATTTTTTTTACTGGAGAGGGAAGGAAATGAAGGTGGCAGCATTTACAACACAAACACAGCACTAAATTCACCTGAGAGCTGTTCCTGCGGGGATGTGGGGCTGGAGTCACAAGTGCATTAAGGTAAGAATGAGGCAACAAAAACAGCAAAAAGAAATTAATTTTGCTCAAAATGAGAAGAAAGACGTTCTCCAGAAATTAAATAGGTTCACATCCTCAGGTGTAAAAAACCCGCAACTTTTAAAAGTGTGCTTTGATGTATAAAACTAAAATACATCTAAATTATTTTTAATTATTAAAATTATAAATATATTTTACTGTGTTAACATAAACAATACCTTACCCTAGAGGGTCCCTTGGAGGTCTAAGTAAGCTAATTTTTATTATCCTCTATTTTAGAACAGTAACAAGCATCTGCTTTCTAATTTCCACAGCAGAAGCACGACCAAGGCCAAGAAACTCGCTGCTGCCTGAGAAGCACCAGTTCGGCTTGAGCCCCCAGCCACCTCCCTGGGGCCGAGCCCCGGCACCTTCAGCACAAGGTCCCCACTCCTGCGAGGCTGGGGTGCACGGGGCGTGCAGACCCTTCTTTCTAATTTAAAAGCAAACCAGGCTTTTGCTGGTTTATCTCAACCCATTTTCCACCACCGCGGGAATGCCCAATTCCTGTGCTGTACCCTAACAGGAGGCAAGGAGCCTGCTTGCTTTTTGCCTTGGAAAAAAATAAAGAGAATATTGCAGATTTAAAATATTTTTTCAAGGCTGGGCTGTGCAGGCTTTACCCACCCCAGCACACGGGGAGCTGCCAGCAAGGGGGGTCTCGGCACAGGCGGGCTCAGCAGCGGCACCTCCGCGGGAGGATGCTCGACTGCATCGCTCGACATTTAGTGGTGCTACGTACAGCACCACTGCCCGTAACCAGAACAGCCCCCGCAGAAGCATGCAGCAAACTCCTCACTTCGCTGACTTTCATTACAGCAAATTTCCAGCGACAGCCAAGACCCCCAAACCACCTCATCTTTGAAACAGCCAGAGGCTAAGAGGTAAAATACAAACATTGTCAAGACAGTTTGGTATTAGCAGTCTAACATCATTATAGAGCTAAGTGCTAGGGAAGAAATCCAATGAGCCATCTGCAGAAAGAATAGGTATTACACACCCCTAACAGGCACGGCCAATAAATATATTTATCAGTTTAGAAATGCTAAATGAGTCTGTGAGTCTGTTCCATTTCATTTCTCTCACAGAATATTTCTCCAGATAAATATAAGGATGTTGAAAGCTTTTCATCTTTGCAGCTTGTTAGGAATCTAGATTTAAAAAAAATAAAAAAATAAAAAAATCCAAGGGTCTCTGCAGGGTTTTTTTCTAAGGCTTATTCACTGTGGGAAAATGCACACGCAGCCCTTTGCTTTCCCTTGCTTTCAAGTTCGTGAAACATCTCCTGAATAAGCTTTTTCATTATTATTAGGATGCAAAATAATTTATGAAAAGAGGGCTGTGGACATACACCCTAGTACAGACAAGATATCTCCCAGCTCTTACTGAGAGCTATCCTCAGGCACAGTTCCTGTCCTGGCAAAGAAGTGCTGTTAACATAACTATGGGTTTATTGTACTTATCCCCAAATTCCCACCACTTACTTTGCTGTTACGTCAGGAGCGAAAGAAGCAGGTATTTTATGGCTTGTGGAGGTACGATGCTGGGAAATGTCCCATGTCCAACGTCACTTAGACACCATCACATTTAAGCCTCTGCCTCACCTCAGCTTTAAACCCCCTTTTGAGCAGCCTCAGTGGAAAGGAAGATTAGCTGGTTTTATGCTGGCAGAGATAATACATATCCTTTCTATTTATTAAAGTTCAGTAGCAGTTTGAACCACAATGGTTTTTATTCATAGAGTGATTTGCCTTTCAGACCTGTCAGGCAGACGGCTGCGTTAGTGATCCAACCTGCTTTGCACCGAGTGAAGGACAAGGGCTGATTGCTCATCCCCGATCTTTTGGCAAATGCATCACATGTTTATTGTAAAAGATGGTGAGAAGGGAACCTTTTAAAAAAGTTGTGGTTTATTTTTTTAACTACTTTAAAGCAATTTGTCCCCAGAAAGAATTGTTTAAACATGAAGGGTATAAAAGTAACTGTATTCTTACCCATTTTGTCTTCAGGAAATGAATGCTAGGACTTCAAGCCTTGTGCTGGAGATATAAAACTCCCAGGACCCATGGACAGCAGGTTTCCTCATCCCTTTAGTTGTACCCGCCTTCCTAAAATTGCAGTGTGAATGCTAGACAAGTGCTGGGTCCCACATGGAAATGGCTTTGTAATCCCCAGTACCCAATAGGTCAAGCAGATTGTCTGGGGTGTCTTTATTTGCAGCCGTATAAATGATTGATTCAGTTCATCTCTAATACAGCGGGGAAAACTCAAGTTTTGCTTGTATGATATTCATAAATGATGCATCAATGCAATTCATGATTCATTTCTACATGCTTTTTACATACCTATCCATCACCTCAAGCACCGCCGGGCGCAGAAGCCGCGCAGCCTCCCCGGGGGAGTCCCCCGGGTACCTCCAAAGGTCGGGCAGCTGTAAATCAGACGGATGCTTTGCCCTGGGAGCTCGCTGCTTCGTGCAGAGCCGCACCACAGAGCTCTGAGCACTGCACCGAAGCGTAGGTACAATTTTCAAAGGAATCTGAGCACGTCGCACATCCCAGCGGTATTCCCAGACTCGCCCTCCCTAAGTTCCCAGCCCAGGTGCTCAGACCCAGCCTCCCTGAAGCCGTCCTCCATCGCTGCCGGCAGCCCAGGACACACAAACCTCGCCAGACCAGGCGTTCGGAGCTACCATGCTACAGCTGTGATAGCTGTCTGGTAGATTATTTCACTTTTCACATTTTTAGTGGGTGAAGGCTATGTGTGGCTAGTGATTTAAATCTGCACTGAGCTTTCTCCCCTCTCTTGTTACCTTCCTGGGGAATCAAAGGACGGGATTCACACGGTGAAGGTCTGCGTTTCCACCTTGAACTCATTCGCTTCTGCGACCAGCTGCCATTTTATATGCAAAGCTAGACAAAACGCGGCACAAAAGGAAAAATCGGTAAACACTAAATTGCACTCACAATTCAAAGGCTGCGAGAGAAAAGGGTATGGTCCTACAAATGAGACACATGTCCAAACCTCTTTCAGAAATGCATTCATTCAGGCGAGTTAAACCACGTACAACTGATGTTAGTAAATCAGCCACGTTGTTGAACTTACTTAGGCACCAGGGTTTTGAAAATTACCCCAGCTTAACTGAGATATTTTGGCAAAATCTTATAATAGAGAGGGACAGATCCCTCCCCAGGTGAGAGGGGAAGCCTGCGTCCCACCAGCGCACTGCAGCTATGGCTGGTGATGGATGTTATGGGCCATAATGTGAATGCATTAGCCACATCACCGGGAACCACTCACCAGAGTCTGATTAGGCCAGTTTTACTAAATCATCAGTTTTACCAAAGTCTGCGGTTCGGCACCATCGTTAGTGAGCTCTGCTCTGAACCGCAGCCATGGAGAACCAGGGTCAGCCGGACCTTGGGAGACGCTGGACCAGGAGCTGCTCCAGGAGGGGATGGATGCTTCCAGCTCCTCACACCATGACCAGGACTTTGTATGCTCAGTGCTTTTTGAAACGTGGACCCAAATAATCCATTTCTGCAGAAAAGATAGGCCTATGTAATTATCTGTCCTTTGCACTGCCAGGCAATATATATTAAAATGTTTGAATAGAGAATACTGCAATAAGTCCAGTTTCGATTTATTTTTTGCCTTCTGGAAAGCGTAAAAAATAGGAGTGAATAGAATATCCAATAAAAGATAAAAATTCTTGTCTTCTTTCTTTTAAATTGAAGTTTACCTAAGTTACACAAATGCAGCATTTTAGCAGCACCTTTTACACTTCAAAGGATTTCTATGTTTATATTAAAACCTTGATCAGTGGGATTTATTATTTAGCTAATTCCATTTGCAGGAACAAACCAGAGATAGAGCAGTCTTCATTTTAGTGAGTTTTTCTTTATAATATGTTTTCCATTTGGCAGGCAGAGGAAGGGAAACCATCAGTCACCAAGCCCTACAGTCCATTTTATCAAACTCAGAGAGCTTTGACTGAGCATGGACTTGTAACACGCTCTTCCCCGCATCCCACCCTGACAAACACAATTGCTAAAATTACTGAGCATGCGATGTCCACCACGCTCTCAGCATACAACTCAGCTAACTCAGTGGGGAATCACATCCAGCTTGTGCGGTGGTTTGGGCTTTAAAATTTGTACGGAATAACCAGAGCTTAGGTATCATGCAATGAGAGCTGCCGCGCCAAAACAGTCCATGGCTTCACAGAAACAGTGTTCGAAATTGCCTGTCTCTTGCAGAAGATCAACAGGAACATCCCGATCCTTTGAAAAATAAGTAGCATTTTAAAAGGGATATTTAAAAAAAATGCACTCGAGGGTACTATAGTGTTAAGAGTTTATCCACCTGTGTCGGAATGGAGGTGCCGGTGGGAAGATGGGGCAAACCACACCGGGTCTGCAAGTCCTCGCAGGTGCGCGTTAGAGAAGCAGTGAAGGTAAATTCATACAGACCGCACTCGTGCCCTACGTCCCCGCTGCGGGGAAGCGCGCCTGTCTCGCCTGGTTTACGCGGAGCGGTCCTGCTGGCAGGCTGGGGTGGCAAACGTCCCCGGCGGTGGCACAGCGTTCGGCATTCGTGCCCGGCTGTCGCGGATGGAGTGACGCACTTCACACCTAAGAGAGAAATCGCAATATGTTTACTGATATAAAACAGCGATTTAGTGAAGTTTGATAGTATATGTGACGGTGGTTTAACAAGATTCAATGGCAAGGTTCATTTGATATTTACTGCCTAGAGGACAGGGTCAGACAAAACTGTCTGGGAGACCCTGCCATTGGGTCAGGAGGTTCAGAAAGGACCCCGTGCGTTCTCAACTCCTTCTCAGAGAGGAGCCTAGGTGCGGCTGGATCCAGACGTAGTCCCAGACTTGGTCAACAGTTTATGTCTAAAGGGTTATATATGTGCAATTAATCCTTTATATCACTTAGCTAAGATTTCAAAGTTTCAGCGCGCTTATTCCCGATTCACTTACTGAATATCTGACGCGATAAGGAATCTCTCAACCTCGAGGAGTAACCCCGAGAGGTGTCCCACCTCAAGGGGAGACCCTGGTGTGCAGCCCACTGCTGTGCAGGAGAGCAAAATGGGCTGTCCTCTATTTACGGAGTAAGAGAATTGAATTACAGTCATATTTACATACCGACTACAGGTGTTAGTTTCTTCGAAATTTGCCATGACTCGACATTGCCCAGCACTGTGGTTAGGTGGGTGATTTGTTCAAATTAGCCCTTGGCTATTGTGTTGTTATCCGTCTCCCCCGAGTCCACTTCAAGACGGTTGCAGCCATCACAACCAGATACATCCATTACAATCACCACTGGTGGTTATCGCTTGATCAGAGTTATGGGAAATACAGGTCCGGTTGTGGGGTGGGGAGCACACTGCCACACCATCATAGTTAGCACTGTTTTATTTTTTACAATTTTTTAAAAATTACAGTTTTGCTGTAATTATATATTTGAGAAAATAAACCAAATTTATATAGTTGTTTCTTGTTTATACTAAGCTTTCTTTGGATGCTTTTATTTTGACATAATGGTATAAACATGTAATAATACTTTAAAAAAAAAAGGGGGCAAAAAACTACATAAACCAGAATTTAACAGGGATAAGTCAACATAGCTCAGATTAGTGCAATTAATCTTACTCCACTTGCCAAGGCTATTGTTAACCTTAAAACAACCTGTTAACCACAGAAGGACCTGTTAACCCACTTTCTCAAGCAGGTTGTCAAAAATCTCTGAGGGAATGAAGTGCTGAAGTTCCCTGAGTCTCAAGTCACCCCTATGCTCCTTTGGCACAGTTAGGCTTTCCCCATTGGGTCACCCAAGAATAACTTGTGATGAAACATCAACATGTAATTGCTACCTTGGTCAGAATTTACCTCTTGGGAAAGTGTCTTCAGGCAGGATTTGCCCATGGAAAAGTTGGGCACGTGCAGAAGTCCTGCACAAACGGTCCCCTGGAGGTGGCTTGGCACTCATTCCCTTAGTCATTAACAAATGTTTCCCTTGTCCTTGAGATCTTTCCATTAAATACACCCCTGTCTCTTGTAGAAAGCAAGCTTGACCTTTTCTATAGAATTAAGAGCCAATTTATTGCATATTTTAAATTCATAATGAGATCAAAAGGGATAATGCTAAGATGACCTGGAGATCAGCCCAAGACATGAGAGATAATTGTTTCCTTAATTGCAATGCCTGAATTAAATTACTTTTGCACTCTGTGTACTCAGATGATATGTAAAATGGAGGTCTCAGCAGCCCGTGGTCATTAATACTCCACTGGCAGCTCTTGCAGGAGTAAGGGAGTTAACCTCTGGGCTGCAGTTCAGGAGATTACATCCCTGCCTGTCTACGCTCCTCAGCAGCTCGCAGACACATACTGTAGTCTTCACTTTCTGCTCCCAACAGCCGCTCACCGGTGCAATCACTTGTGCCAGAGCCACCAAATCCCAGCCAGGGACAGCTGCACTTCATACTCCATTCCTAGGAATAAAATTTAACCCAGACTTTGCTCAGGTGGGAAAAAAACCCCATGCATAGAGTGAGAGGTGTTTAGAGAGGGACCAGAGGCTGCACCCATCACCCATCTTTGCTTATGAAAGAAAAATTTTAATCCAATTTGAGAGTGACATCTGAAGTCATCCGGTTTTGCTTAGAAAACAAACAGTTTTCTTAAAAACAGCCAACTGTTCTGTATCAGGAAAAATAAGCCACATTGCTTGTAGGGAAAGTTTTGTTCAACGATACAGATAGCTTCCAGAGAAATCTATGAATTAGGGCTTATCTAGCACCCACAGGCACAGGGACAGGTGCTTACTTGATGTAAAATCAAAGACATCAGGCTTTACAGAAAAGGTTTACTTTACAAAGCCTTGATAAATTATTGTCTAAGGTTTTAATGAGTGGAAAATCAATAGTTACAGGCTGGCTGGGTGCTTATAAATGACGCTAATAGGTGAGCAGGCATCCTGCTGGTGCCCTCACGTCCCTCTCTAGCACATAGCGCACTGGGTAATGTGTTTATAACACCTATGGACTGTTTATTAAGCACTGGCACTTACGTTTTGCAACTCTACTGTTTGCCCAGTAAATGTTTAATATACAAATAAGGAGTTATTTACTAATTGAGCGTAGATAGGTCATGCTGGCTGAAACAACCTTTCCTGCAATACAGGGCTCCAGCAATCACAGTCACTAATCATCACTCCATCATTCGAAAGCTGCATCTTGATCTTTTGCAGATATCCTCTTTCCAAACTATAGTGAAAAACTAGAGTTATTACACAGAATTGCAAATATAACCTCCCAGCTAACCACAATCATTTGTTTTGGAAATACAGATTAAAATTTCAAAGCACACCAGGTGATTTTGACTTGAGACCCCTGATGTGTCCCTGACTGCCAGGAGCAGACAAAATCCCAAGATGTTCCTATTCATTAGACAAGTTTGGAAAATACTGAGCAGTGTTAATAGCACACAAGGACAAACAGATCTCACCACACCACTCCAAAACTGCAGCGAGTTGGAGTCACAGGCATTTTATGGTATTGTCACAGAGGCCTCTGGTTTCCTTTCCAACCCTGAGAGCGAGCACTGGAAGCATCACGATGCTCCCGAAAGCATCGCTGGGTCCATCCCACCATCCCAACAGCACCAAGCGATGCTTGAAGACGCCGGCACCAGCGACAGCCTCAGTGATGGAGAGAGGCTTGTCGCAGGAGAAAAGTCAGAGATCACTCTGATCTGATCTAGTAGTTAGTTTATTGCATTCTAATCAGTAAATTCAGGTATCTAAAATATTTAATAAGTACAGATGGACTGGCAATCAATACTCTACTATTTACTACACTTAAAATTAGTATGGGATACAAAGATTGTCGTGTAAGCTTACTATACATATCTTAAATGTTACACGCAGGCAAAAAATGTCACTTACCAAGCCATCGATGTCTGGTGTCAGGTAAGGGATGTCTCAGCCTCAAGGAGTAACCCTGAGAGGTGACCCTACGCAAGGGCAGATCAGCACCGCGCAGCCAGCTCCGATGGAGGGAGAGCTCGACGGGCCCTGATGGCTGCAGGTATTTATAGCACAAAGCGGTTGATTTGTAGTCAGATATTCTGCTGTCTTCATGCAGTTTCAGCTGCTTACCAGCCCAGTCTCCAGTCGAACTGTTTTTTTTGGTTTTGGTGCTGAGTTCTCACTGATGGCCTCACACAATAGGATCGACTTTGGTTAGGTCTACTTGCTGAGCATCTGCCTGCACCAAAGTCCAGTTAGTTCAAATAGGACGAGTGCATCTGTCACAGGGCTCCAGCTCCCAGCTTGCAGGGAAGAAAAAACAAATCAGAAATACAACCAGGCAAATAGACACAGCTGCATGAGGCTGTGTGCACCACAAAGCTTTCCATGCTCAGTCCTGATTCGTAACGGTGTAGTGCTTCTGAGTTGCTTCGCTTGAAGGAAAAACTTCTGTTTTCCCAAAATGCACATTTTCAAAGACAACGCTACATAATTTGTCCTGTTTCTTCCATAATATTAGTATACTTGAAATAAAAAAAATTATCCATTAAGCAGCAAATTCCTACCAAAACTCCACCAGGTTCAGGTCCACATGAAATGGCTTCAGTGGACAGGTTGACTACCCTGCCACTTCTGCAGCGACAGGCAGAGTCCCACCATGAATCCGGCAGCATAACTCTCCCCCAGCCTCAGCTAAGAAATTTAATTTCCCACTGTCATTACCCCAGACATCTCTGGGCATGCTAATTTAGACATATAAGATCTACTGTACCTCCAGAACAGCAAGTCATTATTTACAGGGGAAAATTTAATTTAGATTGACACCCCCCAAAAAAACAGATTTTATCACTACAACCATTTTTTATAAGAAACGCAAGCATCTCACCGAAAGCTGTTTGCATTTGCATGTCATTATCTGAGTACAGGCTCTAAAATAGAAATACATCCCACAGGTGACACCAAATCCTCTGTCTCTTGCCCTTTCCTTGGTTAATCACTCTGCTCCCTCATCTGTCCTTCTGCACATCCCCAGTCGTTTGCAGGACAGGCATCTCATGCACTTGTACAGCACAGTGAGGACCCAATCCCGCTTGGGACTGTAAGTGCCGCTGCGATGTAAGCGATAGCCTGGTGGTTTTTCACCCATAAAAAATCTATCAATGGCCATTTGCCAGCTGACGGTGGCAAAGTGGTGTTTTGAAACCATTCATACTAGATGATTAGCTAATACTTGTTGAGCCAGCAGTGTAAAAATTAGATGATTCAGCTTCATATGGAAGTCAACCCCCTAATCAATGTGCTTTAGTTCGTGCAATTCATATTGAGTTCATAAGTACAACAATAACCGGTGAAGATTATGGTTCTGTACCTGACAGCTCACAGCAGCTTTACAGTAATAGACCTGAGGTTTGAATAATCTTTTAAAAACAGCCCACTGCTATCCTCCTTAAAGAGTGAAGCAGCTGCAAGAGTGTCATTATTTTTAATCTGTTATTCCTGATGATCATTTGCACAAGAGCAGGTACGTAGCAAGGAACCGTTTGTCCTGGAAGAAATATCCTCTCCCCGTCGGGGGGAACAGGATCGCAGCCACCCCGGCAGCACTTCCTTCACACCATGAGTTCTCCAGAGACTTGTCATAAATCACTGGTGAGATGAATTACTTGGCTTCTTCCAAAAACTTGGCTTTCATTGACCAAACGTCCCAAGAGTTAAACACCCACCCCACAGACTTATGGTTTCTGCTTTGGCTGCAGAGAGCCACAGCTGGACCGACCCAAGAGTTACTGCAGAGCTTTGAATGACATGAAAACTTTGTAGACCTTGTCCCAGTTGAGTCCATTAAGAGTTTCCTTTAGTTAGAGAGTACAAAACAGCATCCTTACAAGATACCTGGTGGTGACTTCTCTGAAACCCAAAGGGGACGTCAGTCCTGAAGCAATTTCTTTGCAGAGGGTGTAGAAGCACCTTTTTTCTTCTAGGACAGAAACACTTATTTCCTTAACCCACCCCCATTTCCCACTATGGTGAGAAAGCAACGCGCCAGCTGGTTTTAATGTTCATTTTGACAAGAGGCTGCTTCTGCTCAGAATTTCCTTCAGTGGGGGTTGGGGGTTCATTCAGCACAAGATTCCTTCAAGAGTCCCAACCGCAGGGAAACACTCAGCGTTGCTGCCAAGCCCTACCTTGCCTTTGGCATTAAAGCAAAGACAAGAGCCGTGTGTCGTGCCCATCCTGAGGCTGCTAAGGAGCATCTGCAGCCACCGCGCCATTCCACGTCGGTGACGGGGACACCAGCCACCGCCGGCACTGGCAGTGAGGGGCAGGAGAGCATTTCTCACAGTCGGCTTCACCTTTGTCCACAGCCCACGGCAAGGTTGCCTTGAAAGGTGGGTAAAGACACCGACATGCTTATTGCACCACTTTTTATACATTATTTATAAGTGGTTAAGAATTTAGAACTGTTATAAACATCGGCAAATGTGAATAGCATTAATTTTAAATAGTTTGTAATAGCTATCAGGTGGTTGTGGATTTTATTATAAATAGCTTACAGATTTGCTGAGTTCTCTAGCCTGCAAAAACAATTGATCATTTAATAAAAACATTAATGGGAAGTGCAACTGCAAGTTATTAACCTGAATATGAAAACATATTTAAACCTTATAAGAAGGCCCAATTAAAGATAGAGAAGACATAACAGCATGTCGCTGTATTTTCAGTATAGGCGATTCAAAGAATAAAGAATTAAAAGATAACATTAAAATGAATTATATATTAGCAACATCTTGCATATGCCAGATTCCAAGCTCACACTGGTAGGCAGCCAAATTAAATCTACTGAATTGCATCAATTTGCACCTTTGCAAGGGGTTTGGCCGCAGACAGATGCAAACAACTTCACACGCCTGGTCTCATGGCAATAAGAGTGCCGGGGTAGATGAATGAGCTGTGTGGGAAGTTATAAGGTCAGGCAGAGCCTCAGGTGGGAGCTGAAATGAATCTTCCAGGCGGGAAGAGCTGCGGGGGGGACACAGCCGGGCCGGGGGGAACTGGTTGGTATGAGGCTACGGACAAGAATACAATAATGACTACGGACAAGAATACAATAATGAAGTAAAAGGACCGGTTCATCTTTCCTTATACAACAGCACCTAGGTAGGGAAAGAAATACTTTTTTTTACTGAAAATATAGCCGTAAAGGCTTCAAGTAAGGTAGCGCAGCGTCCCACAGCCCCGCTGGCAGAGCACGGGCAGCGTGCTGCTGCGGGCGATGGAGCTGCGGCACCCAGAGGTGCACGGACACGCCGGCTCAGGCAACGTGGGAGACAAACTCCTTCCCTCTGCTCCCTGCAGCTGGGCTCATCCAGCACAACGCCTCTTTGGGAGGCAGCTATGGCCTCGCGTCGTCTTTCTTCCCACGGCATTGTCACCCCACAGACCGGGGGACGGGGTGAATCCAGCAACACAGGAGCAACCGGCTGGGAGCACGGGTTTATTAGGAGAAGCAAGACCCGAGGCTGGCATCGATCAGCACCGCTTTGTGGAAGCCAACGGAACTAATTCCTGTCACCTGCTGAATATTCAGCCCACTAAACGTGCCAGTGTGACTGCTCCGGCTGCACCGTGCACACTCGTGGCTGCCAGTCACACCTTACACTTTACAAATGCATTGAATACATATGCAGACTGCAAGCAAAAATTACATAAGCTGTTCTTTTTCTAGTCAGAATTGCATTTTTATTCATTTTCTCTAGCCAGAAGATAGATTTTTATACACACAGTGGTGGGAGCACACACAGACCTGCGTGTTACACATTCCCACCCACACGAACTAATGAGAAACCATTCAGATGGAAACGACGAGATTGTGTCTTATAGCTAACTGGGTAAGTGGCACGGTGTGCTGAAACCTGGAATAATAAACCTGGAAGCAAGGTACAAAGAAGGATGAATATCAAGTAAATGGAAGGGTTTGCGGGAAGCTGATTGGAAAAAAAGCACTCAGACAACTACCATCAAAAAATCCCCAAAGCCTCTAGCTAGAAGTCCAGCTTCAGTAGATGAAGATGCAATCAAAGCGGAAAACAAGATTGGTGGTTGTAGAGAGTGGAGAAATCTGTTATAAATCAGATAAAGATGCTGAGGTCCCCACGAGGACGCTCTCTGGTAGCATTCACCTACCGCAAGGAGAAAATAATTGCTTTGGAGGAGGTCAGTGCAGCGCACTCAAAAGGCCACTAAACAATATAAACCCCAGTAAAATGTGAAGCACCGTCAGCCCAGGTGAGTCCGGGTTTCATCTGCGCGCCCAGGCTGGAGAAGAAGGAAGACACAGGTCGTTGCAGGGGAGGAAACACGAGGTCGCCGGAGCGAGCAGCGCCCGTCCCGGTGCTCCCCCCGGCCCCTCCTGCCAAGGTGAGCGAGGGGACACAGGGCGATCACTGCACCCCTGCAAACGTCCACCCGGCAGGCAGTTTTACGACCGTCCGTCTTATGTCAGCGCTGGAGAACTGCGATCGGGACCTGGGTCTGCCCGGTGGAGCCCCACGGTCCTCCTGCGGCACCGTTTCTTATCAGCTGCACGCAAACCCCCCGAAAAGTCTGTTTTCCTTAAGCCGCGTTTCACGGACCCTGCAACAACAAGCAGTGGACCCACTGAGCAGTTCACCACACCATAACCTCCAGTTCTGGTGAACAAAATGCAATTTCGCTCTTTAGCCCTCTCTCCTACAATAGCACGTGTAGAAGATGCATAAAAATTAAATTAATCCCTAAATCTGAAAGCAGACGTACAACTTCAAGTTGATTCAGGGAGCAGAGTTAGGCGCACACATCTGTGGTAATATCATCTAATTTTGGTCCACCTGCATTTGTGATGTGAAGAGAAAAATTATCTTTTTCAGCAGACTTGAGTACTTTTTTCCCCAGCATGTTACCTTGACCACAAGCTCCTGTCCCCATGCATTCACTTTAAACAAGTTTTTTGACTCCAACAAGGAGCAACTCCAGCCAAGTCTTCTAAGACATGAGCTTCTTCATTGATCTCACTGCATTATAAATAATTTCCATAGAAACTGGAAATATTCCCTAAACCAACAGAGGCTTCCTATTTCCAGCAATTATCTTAAGGTCTGATTTACATTTTAAATGTCACCTGTATAAATTAAAACTGTTTACTGCTAACACTGTCATTATTCTGAGTCATCTGGCAATAGCCAGCTACAGACTCCTTTTGTTTCCTCCAGAAAGCTCTACAACAACTACATCCCCCGAAACGCTCGCTGGGGCTGTCTCCTCCAGACACCAGTGCCTGGCCCCTCCTGCAAGCAGTTAAGCTATAAACCACACCATTTTTCCCTGGTCTCTCGCTAGTTCTGGCAATACAGCTATTTCAGAATATCACCTGGGGTACATTTTTAAGCTGTTGCTGCAGATTACACAGCTGATCTTCACTACTGAAAGGACGTACATGTAACGACAGTCTCCAGTATTTTCAGGCACTGGTTTGGATTCTCCAACAAACAGCAGGTCTTCTCCCCTTTTGAAAAGCACTTAACTACAGTAAGTCAGGTAATCAACTGGCTGTGGCCTTAACAGACAACTGTCAAACTGGTTGGCTCCCAGTTCAAACTGGAAGTCTTCTACCAATCCACAGTGCACTCAGGTCAGGTAAATCCTGAATTACACTCCGTTTCCTCACCAGCGAAGCTCCGTACCCTGCTTCACAGCCACCAGATTTGGCTCATGGACAATACCGCTTCAAATTCCAAACACTAAAGCCAGCAAAAGGCAAATCGTTCACTGAAATCCCGCTGCGCTCAGACCAACATTCTGTAAACTTTAGGTGGGGGAAAAACAGAGCCCAACCACATTGACCTATATCACACAGGTAAGAAAAAGCAGCAGCGATGATTTGCAGTTATACAACATCTTTTCATCCCCTGACCTGGCAAGGGTTTATAAAAATGAGAATGTACTTGGTCCAATCCAGCCCGATGGCAGAGGTGGGGTCAAGACCTTTCATTTAAACTTGTGCAATACCCTCACACCCCTGAGCGTAAATCAGAGCTGAGGAACATCTCCCCAGCAGTTTACTAACAGCAAAGTCCCCTGAAAACAAGAGAAGCTAGAAGGGTAGGTCCTGCCCACCTGCAAAGACCCTCTGGTGACTGGTTGGTAATCACGTTCCCCTGTTTTTTAAGATATCATTTTAACAACTTGCAACATTTTTCTTCCATTATTATTCTGGGCTTTTTCCACCCTTCAGACAAATTCTGACAGTTTTACCTGTCTGCATCCAGGACTGAAAACTGAAGAGGACTTGCTACAATTACAGCGCCTTCCTGGAAATTAAAAACCAGGAGGAGAAAGACACTTTCCTTAAATATTCACAAACCAAATCTTTCCATTATAAAAAAAAAAAAAAAAAGCAGAAACATTTAAGATCTTGGAGACCTTCCCATGAGGTCTGAGACCCACCTCAGCATCCACAGCTGCGCACATGTGCATTGGAGACAAGATATTCCCCCTCTTGTTTCTAAAAAACAGCAGCAATGCTTTTTCATCTCTCTTCTCAGATGCAGCATAAGCAGATAGCAGAGCCCCAGAAGGTTACTGGCTGATGTCCTTCAGCATAATTGTTCAGAAAAATTATTATTCTAAGGAAGTTTATGAAATGATTATTTTGTCTAACTTTCCAGTTCAGCTTAGAGATCAATCTAGGTGAACTAATTTCATCTCCCTAATGATTAAATGCTTCATATTAATATAACCCTGAGAAGGCAAGTTCAAGAAGCCTGCTTTTTCATCCCCTGGAATAATTAGATCTTGAGACTAATTTTGTACCTCCTTGGCTTTCTCCAAATTTGTTATTTCTTAAAAAACCTTTCCTGCACCTTCCATTGCCATCTGTCCTAATAGGCAAAATAGTATTTTAACTCTGGGCTTACAGAGTAAATAAACTCGAAAAGCAATGAAGACCACCAATGCCAGGGAGATGGCCTTGTGGACCCAGCGCCTACGAAACACACAGGGACTGCTTTTGTCAGTATCAGAGGACTTTGTGTAAAGCCCTAACTTAAAACCAGATCCTGTCTCAGGCTTTTATTCCCCTTTTCCTAAAGCTTATGCTGTAGTTTTGCACCACAAAGTCCCTAAATATTCTTTCCTGGAGAATGTTTTTAACTGGTGGTGACAGGGCACTCCGCTGGGGCTGGAGGACACCATTTAGGGTCTGATTGGACTCAATTCTTCAATATTTGCAATATGAAAACGTCACTTAAAGAGGAATACTCCACTTGTCACTAAGGAGTCCCAACACCCTGCCAGCACCCCTTGCAAATATTGCCCTCTACAAGCCTGGTACCTGAAGCATGACCTTCACATTAAATACAGCCCAAAGGGGGGCTGGAAATAAAAAAGTGCTTTCGTTTTAACCCTGCAGGAACCTGCCAGCTCCGAGCCTTGACTATGCCCAGTAAGGCAAAGGAAGGGCAAGGACAGCAAGGAAACTTTGCAGAGCGATGCTGCCCGTCTCTGCTATGCCTAAAAAGCATCCCACTTTAGCTTTCTTTTTAAGCTATTAAAACTGATACAGAAGTTGTTAATTATGTCTTTGTTTCCTTTGAGGGCTTTCAGCTCAATTAATTTGTATAAAGCACCGAGGTTCCAGTTCAATCTTAATGACAAGGTCTCCCTTCACATACCACCGATTCCAGCCAGCACTTAATTTTAATGATAGTTAAATGAGGAAATGACAGTTATATACTGCACACGCTCTGCTTAGGAAGCACAGTGTGAAATTTCCACTGTGATTTACAGCGCTGTAGATCTTATCTTTCAGACGTGAAGCTATGGCAGTGTATAAGTTAATTGCACTGATTTCTATCAGGAAATATTGCCAAGGCCCTGGTGGGAGCCACTTTGTTTCACTGCCGCTCACGTGGAGACATCCCATATCGCAAGTCCAGCTTTGCGCTGAGCTATAATCCCAGGATTTCATAATAATTCACTTGCAGCAAACACGACTGACAGTTCAGGAGTTTTTCTTTCAGTAGTCTGGGATTAAATCCGTGCATCAAGATAGGGGAATAGCAGGGCAGAAATCCCATCTTTCATGTGAATCGCCACATTTCTTCATGGTCTTCAACGGAAGAGAACATTAGGGTATATTGGTCATTATAGTCTCAAGCCTGTTTTGGGTTTTTATGCGTGACCAGGACAAAAACAGAAGAATAAAACAAAAAATAATATCAGGTATTTATTTATGCTCAATTAAAAAGAACTTTTAAAGTCAATATTATGCAAAGTCACTGCTCCTTTAGGCAAAAGGAAGATATCCTTTTGGTATCTTCTGAGTTACATATACCAGACCATTTGTGTCCTGCCACAGCCCCTGCTCTGCTGGGGTTTGCACAGGCTGCAGGGCTGCCACGACCTCCCCACGAGCACCGAAGCCTCACTGCAACGGCGGCCAGAAACCAAGCTCACCCCTTCGAGCGGGACGCAGCGCCGAACACACCAGGGAGGCCGATGCCTTTTATCCGTATTGATAAAGCAAAAGTTGTTATTATTTGCTTAGAAATCGCCCCTAGGAGCTCAGCTCCCTTCCCCTCCAGGGACCAGCCTGCGCAGGGCGATGCGATGCTCTGGCCGTAGCAGGGAAAGCTGCTCCCTACGAGCATATTTACGGGCTTATATGACACCACGTTTCCCAAACAGCTGCCTTTGCACAGCAACGCGTAGGTTTATAATGGCTATACACGCCGTTTAAAGCGAGCAGCAGCCTATTTAACAACTCCGAGAAACAAGAACCTCCCAGGAGATGAGTCCGAGCTGCAGCCTGTGCCCTGCCCGGAGCCAGGGCTGCTCCAGCCCGTGCCTTACGGCATCACCCACCACGGACCCGCCGGGGCGGTGGGTGACGGGGGGGTGACAGCACACCCAGCAGCAGCACTGCAGGGACAGCCTCCCCAGGGAAAACTGCTGGAGCCCCTTCTCACACCTCTCTTCTTTCCTTTTTCTCCCTCTCTCCTCTTGAGCAATTTTCATTTTGCAAAGCTTTCATAAATCCGGGTTCAGGAGCTCTTGGAGACGCCGCTCAGGGCTTGCAGCACAGCTAATTAGGATTGCGTTCATTGAGTTCAACTGTACGATTCTTACAAACCAGGATCAGCACAAACTGCGAGAATCCAGGGTTAGAGTACCCTTAGGGATTGCTGCCTTACTGATAAAACATCATTTTATGTAACCACATCCCCCCCCGTCACCCATACTGAGTTCCAAGCCCAGGATTACTCCTCCCTCCTCAGCCCCACAGCTATCCCGATTCCCAGGTCGGTTCCCGAGTCCCGCAGCCACAAGAGCCAGCACTTTCGGAGGGGATCTCCTCCCCTGACCCAGCTGCTCGCGTGACCAGAGCACGCGTGTTTCCACAACCACAGCGCATCCCAAACTGCAGTCAAACCGGAGGTGAATCCTGCTATGTTGCGGTATAATGCACCCTAGCATGTTTTTGTTTAATTTACCTTTCATTTTTACTGTTATTACAAGGCAATGCAACTTTCATAACCATGCATTCATTATCATTTGAGTTATCCCTCCAGGAAGTTACACTGGAGAATCTGAGAACCAAAGATAAATTACACATTGTAATTATAGTGGCAAGCTCACTGCTACAATAGCCTGGAAGTTGCAGCAGGGAAGCTATAAAACAGACACAGGTTAGTGCTGCTCGTAGCCAAAGAAAATAAGGTCAGACCCCAAAGCCTTACTACTAGGAAAACAGAAATAACAGCACGACTGTGGTTCAACAGGAGTCAGAGCATTGCACTGTGAAGGATTACACTTTGTCTCTCTGTTCAAAAAGGATTTCACAGAAACAGATTTAAAATTAAATTGCTGTCAAGTATTTACTCCAAAGGCCATTCTCATCTGTTTGTATATAATGTCATTCAGTGCAACTGAAACAAATTCCTAGTGATCATGTCTTATGTACTTTTTTCAAGGTTTGAGTGAAATATAACGGGTCACACTGACATTTTCTTAACATTCCCTTGGTTGTGGCATGCCCACTAATACCGAGACTAGCAGACCTCCTCTGAAACCAGCATTTCCCCATCAGCACCAGGGGCATAAAAGCAACAGAAGTGCTTCTGTGCATAAAGAGGCATAAGCTTATATCCTAAAGCCTCTTCACTTACCTCCCAAGAAAATAAAGCACTCCTGCTTTTAAGCTGTAGTTGATATTTAGAATGCAAATGACAAAAAGGCCCAAGAATCGAAAGTAAGTGTGCAGTAATTGATGCAATTCAGGAAGAAAAAGCAGCTGCAGAGCTGGGAATTAAACCTCCTTCCAGGGACCAAGAGCTACCAAAGTGGCTGGAGGAGCAGGAGGTCACCCAGATTCTTGGAGTGCCCTGGGTTTCTGCAGGGATGCTTGATTCTTCTTTTCTGCTCAATAACTGTAGCTGGAAGTATAAAATAATGTTTTATTTTTGACCAAGACAAGTATTGGTAAGAAGACCTCATGGCACAGACCTCAAAGAAGTCCTTAATCTAACAGTAAGGTCTAGAATAGCGTTTGAAAATCATAACCTCTAAATTAAAAAGGCAAATATACACAACCTCCAGTATTGATCAAAACCCCACAGCTTTATCACCAGGTAATTGCTTCATGATCTGGTTTTTAGCAGCACGAGCCTCAAACTTCCTGAATAGGAAATTTTAATTTCAGGCTACCACTAATTTATTGTGCCTGTTATTGCTACAGTACAAAAGCTAACGCAATATCTCTACAAGCGTGACATTTTCCTTCTGGGCTTCAGCTCAATTCATTCCCCCATTTCCAAGTGACAAACCCCACATTTTCCTGTCCCTGCATTTACGCTGCTTTGCACTCTCACTCCTCAAGAGTAGAGACAGCACAGAAAAATTCCTTGGGTGTGATCCCGTCAGAAATTCTTTACATTTAAAGCCACCTGTGCAGCGAAGGCACCAACACTTCGTTGTCCCAAGCAGTGATGATGGGCAGCGACTACCCAGTCTGGAACGAGTGGTATTGAAGAAGATCAACGGGTGTAAGGACCTTTCCGCCACCACAATCACTGGGCAAACCACAGTTTTTGGAAGCCTTAAATGTGCACTTGTTACTTAAATGTCATCTTATCCATTTCTTAATGAATCTGGGTTTCTTAACCAAAATTTTCATTCTGTGACGATGATGATGATCTGAAAGCTGTAGCATTTCAGCATTACCATGACATTTTTTATACTATGGAGCAGCTTACCCAGTAATAACATCTTTTGTTTTGAAGTTCTGTGATAACTGGCGACACAATTACAGTAATTTATACAACATTGAGGGGTTTAATTGTTATTTTACCATCATTTACCTTTATTTTAAAACTAAGAAGGCTATCACCAGAGATAATTACTCAGAATGAAATGTCAAGATGCGTAATGACTTGATTATTATTTTTTTATTCCCCACAATATTTTCCCTTTCCACAGCCAAGCCCAGGACCCAGTGAAGTCAATGGCAAAAACACCCCCTGACAGCACAGGGGGCTGCCGTTTGTAAGACTTTATGCACAGTGCCCTCGAGATTATTTTCCTCAGACCACCACATGACAAACTGCATCACTAAAGGAAAATAAATCGTTTCTTTATTGCTCAGAAAAGCGATCTCCGTCTCGAAAGAGCAGTGATGAATTATGCAGCAGCCCCCTCTCAAAGCATTCCTACCTGAGCTCCAAGGTTGGAACCGTCCGTCCGCGCCTGCCCCGCTGCTGGTGGGTGCCAGCCCTGCCGTCGCTCGCTGCTGACCACCGGCAGAAGCCACGGGGCGAGGAGGGATCCTGCGTCTGCGCGTGGTGATCGATGTCATTTTCCCACTCTGCATCGCCTTCAGAACCGGTTTTGACTTCGCCAGGGGCTGGAACACTACTTACGTCGCCTAGTTTTCTCTCCTTTTTATTGTTTGCATTTATCCTTTGGTTTTTTTTCGTGTTGCATCCACTTAGATCTTTTCAATTATCTTTTAAACAGATACTAGAGTCTCCTTTCCTCAAAACTAATTCAGCCACAAGCTGTTGTGCCAGAAGTCAGCCAAACCACTGGCTCAGCCTAAGGGGTCTCCTGCGGCACTTACCTGCCCTGTCACCTCTGTCCCCAGGGAAAACAAGCTCCTGGTGGCACCAGATGCCCTCCCCATGTGCTGGGCTGCACGAACTCATCTCCAAAATCCCTCCACACTTTGGAGCTCCAATCATAAACGCTTCGACACGAGAGGGTGAAATACATGGAAAGAGATCCTCTGGATTCTTTCCATTTTAAAGCCTCAAAACTGCTCCTGCAATGAATCCCCTCAACTTTTATCGCAGCAAATCCCAGTGAAACCCCTGGCCCCAGGCAGGAGGAAGAAAAGGCTAAGGCAACGCGCTGGAAAACAAAGCAGAGACTTGTTTTATCGCATCCCTTCCGTAACGCAGGAGGCAGCACCACTCCATCCAGCACTAACCTGTTTAAAAGCTGTTGGGACCAAAATAATTATGCACCAGAAAATATAGGGGCAGGGAGGGGATGAACACATTCAGACTGTGCTAGTTCTTCAAAACTATGTCTTTTTTGTGCATCCGTTGGAATGGAGGCAGGTGGTGTCCCCACCGGAGCCTCCAGCCACTCCAAGCGAGGCTGCCCAGGGATGGGACCAGCTCTCCATCTACAGAGAAGACTTTTTTTTTTTTTTCCCCTATGAAAACTGTCATACAGTGCATCAGACTGGATTTTTTTAATAGTAATACAAAATGCCTGGAACAAATTGATTTTGCTGCTCCTGTATTTATTATGCAGGAAGAGTTGTCCCTAATTAGATAATATTAGATTTCTTGGCTCACACAAAGCAGTTCAGAAATAAGACTCTCATTATTGATGGGACAAACCATACAAAGACACCGAGCAGGGTTTAATAATGCAGAAAAATATTAAAGGGAGAAAGGTTTTAATTCTTAATAAGTAGATCCATGGGTTTCATTAACCAGCGTTCAAGATTTTTTTTTTAGGGTCGCTTCTATTACCTAATTAATTAAAGCCTGACCAATAAGATAGATTAATCTGATGGAATCGCATCTTGTATTAATAGCAATACTAATTAATCACCAAACTGAAACACTCCTCACTCGCTGAAGAGAAACCTTTCCGGTGTTAAGCTAGAGAGAACAGTGAAAAAAGAAAGGGAAAGGATGGGCTGAGCACGTTTTTCTTCCCCAGAATGTGGTTTGGGGGAAGCTGGTAGGTGAAGGCAAAGCTGCGCGTGACGTAGACTGCGACACGCCTGTGACATCCCCCCTGCCATTGCACACAGGTCGAGGCAGCGGATGAAAACGGCCAGCCCAGCTGACAAAAGGCAAACTTCAGTGTTTTACTGTTTCAGAGTCTCCAGGGCTTTTGTTATCGGCGAGGAAACACGAACCTGCGGGCAGGCAAACCGGCAGGTAATAAGGGTGCGATGGCTCCCGCGGAGCACGTCACATCTCGCCCAGCTCACCTTTGCATCCCAACGGATCAGCCCTACAAAAGCCATTCGCTTGTTTTGCTAACAAGCAGGTAACCAAAAATATAAATACTCATTCAGTTCGGGATCATCAGGATCACATTACAGCACAGGTCACCCATGAAATTACTACTGTATATTTTTAGGGCTAATGCATGCTAACGGACAAGGTCTATTTGTTTTTCTTTACCATCGTACTAATTACTAAATCGCTTCCCTGGTTCAAAAAGTTCTGGTGCTCATTTGTCTTGTGTCAGTAGCAAAACAAATTCAGGTGCAGTAATCCTCCAAACCTAATAATTGTGTGTCAACAGAAGTGAAAGGCTACATTTTTCACATTATGAATAATATATTTTTAATAGCGTTTTCATTTCTGAAGTTTTATATGTATCATCTTAAACCCCTTCCCACAGTCCCATCCTTGCTTCACCTGTGTCTCGGTGCAAACGCATTCCCAGAATGAAGGCAGCCACGGATAAACCAGGACTGTACTGAAACACAGGAGACCCTACATTTTTTTTGAATCACTGTGATCTCCATTCAGGCATGAACTGCCTGAACTTCAATGAATCTCAAAGTTAACATCAGGCCTCCTTTCTTGCTCCTTATCGCACATTTTCAGCCAGCGCCAGATGCTGAGATTTCAGGATGTTTTAAGGAGAGCCACCTCAGGAGCGGAGGAGCCATTAACCTTATCAAAGCATCCCCCATTAGGAGCTGCTTTACCGCAGCTGCAGAGCCACGACACCCATTATGCCGGACATTAAAGCAGATTTTGAAGGATTCGGATGGCTGCAGTCCTGCTGCGGTGCCTGGGGCTGCCCCAGTGCCCAAGGAGAACATCAGGTTCAGACCCAATCCCTCCGGCACACAGCACCGCTCGCTGCAGCCCCCGTGGTCACCACGAAGACCCCAGGCTGGGGGCATCGCTGGGGTCTCCTGGGCCAACCCCCTGCTCAAGCCGGGTGCCCAGGACCATGCCCACACAAACTGCTGAGCATCTCCACGAATGGAGACTCCACAGCCTCTCCGGGCAACCTGCGCCAGTGCTCAAAGAGGAGGAGGAAGGTGCGAAGCGCCCGTGCAGAGAACTGACTTAACTCATACCAGCGATTTCCACCAGGAATCACAGCCCCACAGAACCTCCTGGCTGGACAAAATGGATTTTCAAATCTTCGTTTGCAATGTCCTCTCAGGAGCAGGAAGCAAGGAAAGGTGCGCTCACCTGCATTTCTTAATGAACAGGAATTTTTCACATCAATGGGCTGAGCACAGTCTGCCCGTGTTTGAGCCAAGTGCCCCGTGTCTGGCTCCCACCGACCGCTACGGGTGATCACAGGTACGAAGGGTCGCACCAAAGAGGTATTATTCAAGGTTTCTTCTAGTTGAAGACTGGGACGCTGCTGCTGTTTGAGCTTCACAGGGGTTTGGCAGCTGCCAAGATCTGAGGAGGGTTTTTGGGAAGGCTGCCCTTCCAGCCCCCCCTGGACAAAGACGATGAAGCTGAAAGCCAAGCTGTAACAGGAGCAGCAGAGAGAACCTTCCACCTACTCCAAGGCACAACTGCGTCCGTGCCATAATTTAGCTGTATTCAGGAATTTCACCCATTTTAAATGAAAAGCATCAATTCCAGTATTCTTAAGGAGTTTTTCTCCGGGCTTTTGGCAGGTCAGTGCCCACCGGCTTTGGCTGGTGGCTGCAGCAGCAGCAAGCAGCGATCAGCACGTGGCTCCCGCGCATCCCGAGAAATGTCCGGAGTTTTCCCAGCTGAGCTGCGGGGCACAGGACGGGGGCACTGCCTCGTGCCCCCGCTCCGCAGGCGGCAATACCAAAGCCTCTCATTTCTAGCACACCCCAGCCCACCAGCCCGCATCTCCATCGCTCGCTATCTCGGAGAGCAGCCGCCCAACCTCAGCGACCTGGCGAGCGTAAAACTGCCGTCCAAGTGTCACCGGCTATTATCGCAGCTTTGCATAATATCACGCAACCTGCTCTGCCCCGGCGGGCAGCAAAGGACTTCAGCCCGTCAGTCTCCAATCATTGTGCAATCGGGTGCAAAATGCACCGCCTGGGGCTTACATAGTGGGAAAAAGAGAGGGGGGGAAAAAAGGAAAAAAAAAAGGGGGGGGGGGCTAGAAAAAACCCCAACTCTGTTGGATCTGATTTTTCTTTCACTGAATTATAGATTAATTATTCTTACTACACTCTGCAAAGTACCATACTGCTTAATGACAGCACATTAAGATGGCAAAAAGCCTGTTGATGTGCATAAAATGCAGATCTGGGGTCTGCTGTGGTGTATCAGTGCTGCGCTCAGCTGTGGGTATGGAAGCAAAAGGAAAGGAGCAGTAATCATTTGAAAAAAAAAAAAAAAAAAATCTGTAGCTACCGCATAATTTGTTTTTTCATTAAGCAGCATCCGAGAGCAAGGGGATATTTGTTCTATTAAAAATGCTTATTTAAAAACTCCTTTTAGAGTTAATTTTTCTTCCTGAAGGCTGCTTTAAAAATCAATCTCCTCTATAAGAGAGGAGGAAAAAGCAATGTTTTTTCAAAACAGTTTTGTATTTTGTCTGAAGTTAACAAAATGCAGCTCCTTGACAAAACCATATAATGCCAGACCGCTAGCACTACCGTTCCATGATGAAGATAATTGATTCATGGTACTTTTCAAGAGCTATTAATGTTAAGAATTACTTATTCCACCAAATGAACATCATAAAAAATTAATAGTATGCAGATTGCCATTATTGCAAAAGCCTCTGGGCCTTACAGGGCAAGTAATTTCAATTATTCAAAAATATTAATAAAGTCCTTTTTTCTTTCTTTTTTTCTTTTTTTTTTTCAATTTTTCTAATCTGTTTTTTCACATTTTTAGAGCACCTGCCTCAAGTGTGCAAATGCCGCTGCATTTTGTGATCTGCCTCTAAAAATGTGCAACGATGTCCTCCAAGGAGAGGCTTGCCAAGGGAGCGGTCAGTACGATCTCTGCTCTCCCCAGGGGCAGGGGGTCACTGGGGTGCTCCCAGCCACACTAATTCCTCCTCATGGAAACTGGAATTTGGTGCCAAGCCGCAGCACACTCAGGAAGCTTCTTTACACGTATTTTTCATTTGAAACGGTGGGTGAAATCATTTGAATTTAAGTATCCACTTGATGAATGCTTGCGCTGAGGTTGCAGCATGGGCAGAGACCTCAGACTGGTTTATGCTGCAAGACCAGGCTGAGCTGCACGGAGCTGCCTCTCCAGGTGGGGAGAGAGATGGACAGGGAGCGGGAAAGGTCTAAACCTCCTCCTCCAGCTCCTTCCCCAACCCAGTATATCCACACCTGATCAAGAAGCACGGACCGTGGCTGGTCCCAGCTCTCCCAGTTCACCCAGCCACTGTGGCAGCTTCTACCCTGGGTCCGTCGCCCAGCGCCATCGGTTGCGTTCCTACCTGTGACTCGTGCAGCTCGTAGGAGGTCGGAGCATCTTCACCAGTTATGGGCTGGTACCTTTTTCACCCTTATTAGCACTACCTAAATAGAAAATGACTGTACAGAACTTCATAGAGGTACTATTTTAAGAATCAAACCTGCGGTCTCCTGCTGGAAAAAAAGAGAACCAACTCTCATCACTGGAACGCTGAAGTTGTGCTAATGAGGCTAGAGCAGCTCTCCCAAGCTGTCATCTTCTATAGCCATGCAAAATTTAAGGTAACAGAAACTGCATTACCTTCAGGAAAAAAGATGCTTTTCAATATAACTTTTCGAATCAAGTGGCCTTCTCATCAGTATTAGTTAAGTGGGGGACAAATAAGGCAAAAGTAGTACAAAGAGGCTTTCAGTGAATACTTGCTGATCTCTTTTAGGTGAATAAACGATACGAGTGGCCATCAGCGGAATAAAACTTCTCTCTAAAAGAAGTTTCAAGCAAGCACAAAACGTAAACATCTGTAGGAACCAGAAGAGACGATTTTTCCGCACCCACGGGGAGAAGCAGAGCGAGGGAGCTGTGCAGCTGGGGCGGGCTGCTGGCAGCGCAACACATTTTCGCCTTTCACGCTCATCTTCCCTTAACACTTTGTGGCTCCCCCCAAAGGAAAAGCCGTGCTCCACAAAGCTATAAAACTGTATTTTCCAACACTCCACCTTCAAGGTATTATTGTTTTGCTGCTATACAACAGACAGAAATCTTCAAACAGTGGCACAAGAGTGGTCTCTGGTGGAAGCAGATCAGATCTACAGCATTGCCACCAAATGCATGGGAACCCAAGCCAAAGAGACCTTTGTCAACAGCTACCAGCAGTCACTTCTTTTAGCCATAATACTAGGTTAGCCTAATGCATTACACCCTAAAAAAAAAAAAAAAAAGGGGGGGGAGGTTCTCACACACACTTTTGGACTTTAGATCTTACTGTACTCAAATCTGCCAGAAAACAGAGAATGGGAACAATGGCTTTTCTGAGGTATTTTCTTAAATGTGGACCTAAGAGAAACTACAGCCAAAACACTCTGTCCCACCTCAGAGTTGTAACACGTTGACCAACCAACTTTCCAACAGCAGATAAGGAAAGAAGACAAGATAAGGAAAGACAGCAAATAGTTGCTCAGGGCAGTGACACCACTAGTAAATGTGCAACTACAGTGAAAACATTAGAGCTTGGGTTCTTTCCTCAAAATCAGGATTTCAGCTCACTTATGCTTACTTCAGAATTGACATTTTGAAGTCTGAACCCAGCAAAAGTAGCATTAGATGGGCAAAAATCTCATCACCCAAAAATTCAGAGGAACTTCAAAAACATTGCAAAAATCCAATCACTAATGTTCAATAGTCGTTTCCTTGTAACTTGGGAGTTTGATCAAGACAGACAACAGAAAGTGCCCCGTCAGCTTCAACGGCCTTTGAATCAGGACTACAAAACAGAAGACAATAGAAAAGATAATGTCAATCAAAGAGAAAACAAATCCAGGAGGAAAAAAAAAAAAAAAATTACCAAAGTGACAGTCAGATAGTTTGTTTCCACATTCCTCGTTTTAAACACAGCATGAGCTATTTCCCAGGGTGCAGTTATCCACAGACTGGAAAGAGCCCAGCAAGGTTCTCAGTGCAGAATTCCCACCTGCACTAGGTTCTTCACAGACCGACTTGGAGAAAGTGGTATTAGGAAACACCAGCAGGTAGGTCAGTACTTACTCAGACTCAGCTACCTGCTCACGAGGCCAACAGCTTGACATTGCCACACTTCATTTCTTCATTCCACATCAAATCACTGCTTTCAGCGCAGGCAGCCCCTCCAATCATTATGCAGGGAAAATGAATGGTGGACAGGGGCAGAAGAAAGAGGCTTTTTGTTTCGGGAGGTGGGGTGTTCTTTTATTTTCCTGCAGTGAGGAGCCATCCCTTGTTCTAGCTAGCGGAAAAGCCAGCATGCATATGAAGGCATCTCATGTCTAGTAGCCGAGGCAGGCGATGCTGCCAAGAAAGCCCTCACCAGAGAGTAATCCCCTCCCAAAACCATTAGCTTATTACATGTGTTATTGCAAGGATATGGTTGAGAAGTCTCATTTCCCCCAAGGAAAATAAAAGCTATTTCTTGCACACCTCAATTATGTGTTCCCAAGCTAACCAGGTGTAAGGCAAAGACAGAGCCAAGTTACCATTGGAGACAAAGAACTGTCAAGTTCTGGTTGAAGCAGTCTTTTCCTTCCTCCCCAAAATAGCCGGCAGTACGCCTAACCTCTAAGTAAGTGGAGTAACATGGTATTTGCTGTAATAGACAGCAATGTTCTTAGCAGTGACAGTTCCTGACTAAGGCTGGCTCATAAAAAAAAAAGTGAATTCCCAGCCTAACCTCTTTGTGGCACACAGTCAGAGACTTAACATTCTTCACACACAAGACTGCCATCGACACCTACAACAGAACTAGAGAACTGATTGGGGACTTTTGTTACTTTACTGAAGTCAGAGCTCTTCAGATTGGCCAAGTCACAGAGAACTTGAATGAGAGCCACAAATCTGCTTGAACACAGACTTCAGGTATGTTTTTCCTTTACTCACCCCTACTCCCAGTTCTACTCAACTGCTGAAGTTTTCCTCTCTGGTGAACGGCAAAGATCAGGTATACACAGTCAAATTAATCTTCTCCCTGCATTTGGGAGATCACCTGCAAGCTTCATGTTGGCCTTAGAGGAACTAAGCTATAAGAAAAACACACACAGAAGTGGTGAAACACAGTATTTTTTAATGCAGATTTTCAAAATTTAAGCTCAGTTTTGAAAAGTTAGGACATTTCACGAAAAAGCATTTGGTCCTCTTAAAAATTTCCCATCCCCAATTAAATACTTCATGGAAAAACAACAATTAAGCATACATTGCATTTTTAATTAGGAAAAGTTGATATTGCACATTATACCAAGAAATACAAAGGTCTGTTTCAGCAAGTTATTCCAGCAGTGTTATCAATTTCATTTTGATATCATTGACTTATACAAAAGTTTTAATTTTAGTGCATAACATGTGCCCTGTCATTACAGAGTAAAAATGTATCAAAGCATTCTTAAAACAAAGAGGAAGAAAAGTTGGCTCCTTAAAGAATACAAAGCCTCTTACCACGTGGTCAGCACCAGTCTCCTTGAAGACAAAAACTGTTCCTACGGAAAGATGACTGTCAGATCACCTTGGCAACACAAATTTCAACGCAGTTTCTAACGAAAGGCTGACCATATACTATTTGGCACTGTAACTAACAGTCCAAGTCACTAAGGGCTGAAAGGCTGCAATACCTGCCCATACTGTTCCCATTCTACAGCTACCTCTCACTCTATTTCTGGCAATATACAAGAGGGAAAAGCACAGCGGCATAAGAGCTGTGCAGCTTCATTATAGTCGTGTAATTCTCCGAGGAAAACTCTGAAACAGATTTCTGTGCACAACATGCAGCTGGAACCCTTACCAGAGTTCAGGGGCTTCAGAAGGCACAAAACACTGAAAGGCAATTGCAAGGTATGTAACACACATTGAGAGCTAAACTGCGAGTCGGGGAAAAACTACCAGAAGCAGCCACCAACACACCTAGGGCAATGTCCGTCCTGGCATCTGCTATGCCACGATTTTAAGTGGCCGCTTGTGGAATGCTGCATTTGGCTTCCACACTACTAAGCACTTCTCATTTCAGAGCTACCATTAGAAGATCTGGCCCAGTAGCAGCATTTCAGAAAGCCCAGATGTCTTTGCTTTCTGCCTCCCTCGGTCAGTGGGAAGCACTCCCTTTACGCATCCTCCCGCCCTTCTTTACATGTTTACAAACTGAAGCATACCTGCATGCCCAAACAACGTTTACTGGCTAGGAAGCTATACCTTGAACCTCTCCCAATACCTCTTTGGACCATAACACCTTGAATTTATGTTTTGCTTTAAAACAGGCAATTAAGACATTCCAGTAATAGGTTTGCAAAGCCAATTCTATAGGAGTCGGAATTGCCAGCTGCCTCAAACATCAAGGCAACCAATTCTATTGCAATGTTTTGGGAAATCTTAACATATTTCCCTCTCTCCCCTCCAATCCTCCCCCCTGTTAAAACACACACAATAAGACTAAGATGACAAGATATTATTTTTTTTTGCCTGAATGCAAGATTCAACTATCATGGAATACAAGATTCTACAATGAAGTCCCTGAGATGCATCTGGATACTAAAAGATTCAAACAATAACCTCTTCAGCACTAACTTCATATTTATTAGAAAAGTTTTGAGTTGCAACATATGGTTTATGAAAACCGATGTTGTCACAAGAAGGTAAAAATACAGCAGATCAAGTTTGCCCTTACATTTAAGCCTTAATTTAAAAATAATTAACCCAACAGTAACATTCAACTACTTCAACTATAGTCAAAAGTAAGAA
This sequence comes from Buteo buteo, assembly GCF_964188355.1. NCBI lineage: Eukaryota > Metazoa > Chordata > Aves > Accipitriformes > Accipitridae > Buteo > Buteo buteo. Next base: position 2,143,468 of record NC_134191.1, read on the forward strand.
GCATGTAAGCAATGGAGAGCCACTAAAAAAAAACCCAACCACCCTGTTATATTTAGAATAAGTTGTTTTGGCTTCAGTTTGTTTTCATCCCTCAACAGCCCTGCCTGAATTTAACCACTTTCTTCCTGAAAGCTCATAGACAGTTGTTCCTCAAACATATCTGAACTGCCTTTCAGGATGGTGGGATGAAGCAACAGCAGGTTCTCACCATTCCTCACTGTAACCAGAAGGCACAGCTTACAGGTACAGTATAGCACTACAGTCAGCATCAATAGCTGCTGCAGCCATGACCCTGTTACGGTGGCATGTACCGAACTGTCCTGTGGCTGAGGAAAGCCAGCATACTGCAGGCTCAGAACTCTTACTAACTCCATCCCCAGGGTGATGCAGAGGCAGCTCCTTTACTAACTGCACTGACAGAGAGAATAAATCCAGCCTAGAAATGCTCTTTGGGATGGGCACAGAAGTTGATATTCTTCCAGTATCTTAAAAACTGAGAAGTCATCTCACATGCAAGTTACTCTTTTAAGTTACTTTGGGATCCACTGTATTTTGTAACCAGCTAATCAGAAATACTTTATCCATCTTCCCAAGCAAGCTCAGTTCTTCCTGCTAGTGAAGAAAACTTAAGGCACCAACATATTAATGCTCTCAGGAATGTGAACAGTTTGTTCTTCATGTACTGTTACACCAGTTCTTAGCAGCATCTCTCCTGAAAAGGCACTAGAAACATGACAAATAACGAAACTTTTGGAACTTCTGCTCAGCTAAGCTATATAAAGTTAGCTGCTTTGACAGCCAAGTGGCTTTGCAATTTCCCCCTCCCTCCCCTCCATTCCCTTACAAAAAAAGGCACCCAATTTGTTTTATTACTGGTTTCTGCAGCCATAGGCTCTTACGACCGTGCAGTTCTATACAACTGCATATATGAGGGATATCACGACTATACTGATAGCTTTTTATATGATCAGGAGTTATCTTTTCAAGACACTATTCTAGATAGAGCGGTTTTGTTTCAGCAAAACCCATTACCAGTGGGTTCCTACCTGAGTAGTACTTAAGGTTGTGTATTGCTAGTCAGAATAATTCAATGATTAAACTCGGTGTGAGAAATTGCACTTTCCCATTCCTTCTCCAATCCCAAGATCATTTCAAATTAAATACTAGACCCTTTTCTAAAGGGACATTTGTAATACAGCTACAAAGAGGTAGCTAAGTGGCACACGCCAATTTTTTTTTTTTTTTTTTTAAGTATATTCAGCCTTCATTTGCAACAACATTTTTCATAGGAAGTCCTAAAACAAGAAATCTCTATTCAGGTGGCACATGGAGTTACCACAGTTCAGAAGACAGAACTCCTAAGAGCACTTGATCTCCCTTCGTGTCCGTAATTGAAAACTAACAAGCATGGGGGATACCCAAGTGACTCAGCATATGCAGGCGTGTAGCTGAAGAGGAGGGGAATGTCTACAGCCAAATTCCATGCTCCTCCTGACATACAATAAAAGTTACTCTGAAGAACCATTCAGATCAAGCCCACCATTCGATCAATCTGTCTCATGTAGTTACTCTTCAATGGCAGTAAGTATCTCCTCTCATCAGGAACTCTGTTACACTGTTAACAAAATGAGAATATTTTTAAGAACTCAAATACGAAAACAGGTAATCCCATACCCTCTGTAATCTAGCAGGTATTTCAGCATCAGTAACAATAGATTTCCTCCCAGTACAGAAAATTGTACCCAACAGCACTTTTGGTCCCACCTCTCCCTCACTCTTTGCAAACTTACAGCACAAACCACATAAATGAACAGCAAGTGTTTCCTTAGTGCAGGCTGCAAGCTTCCAAATACACGCCAAACTGCTGCAGCTTGTTATCCAACTGAGACTTCCTTCACTATGACAACTGTGAATGTCTTTTAAGATAATGCTCTTTTTCTGCAGGATTGGGGGGGAGGAGGAAAGGAACCATGCTAGAACCTACTAGCAGAAATTTTTTAAAAAATTGTTCTGTATTAAGAACATATTTTGGTTGGTGATAGGCACTGGATCCATAGCTCTGTACTCAGTTGATGACTAGCTAAAAAAGGTCACCTTTACATGCCTCAAAACAATTGAGGAAAAAAAGCTTTGTTTAAATGGCCCTCTGCTTTTCTCTTTCCCCATCACAGCAACACTGGAAAATTTTAAGGGCAAAGAAAATGGGAAGGCAAAAATAATTGGAAATAAATTAACAAAGAACAAACTAATTGCTGCAAAATACTTAAAAGAGGACACAGGTTTCACCTTCAACATAATCGCTCTCACATTATCCTAATCCATTCATTCTACTACTGAAAGTGTTTTTCACAAGGGAGCTTCTCAGATATTTGACATTTATAAAGGAAACACTGCAGAGCAATAAAGTAACACTTCCAAATGGCTCTTTTTCTACTGACTAACCCAGTTCAACATACAGCCCTTCGCCAGCAACACAACCAGGAACAGTCTGTGTATTCCTTACATTAGAGCTGAAGTTGACTGCCTTTAATTCATTAGGTTTAATTTTTTCTGCGCTGTCCTCTTCTCCAGGGAGGATGTCTTGCCACAGTGAGTTACGAAACCGTTCATCCACAGACACGATATGCCCCTCAGTAGTAAACATATACTTATTTCCAGATTTATGCACTGGATTCTCTTCATCAAACAACTAAACAAGAGATGGGAGAGACAGCTAAAGTATGTGTGCAACATTCTTCATGTCCCATCAACAGTAAGTTAAAAAGCAGACACTCATGCATTTGAAGGATCACACAAAAAGCATTATCTTTTAGTGCTAAATGGGTTACTACTGTTAGAGCAAATGGAAATAAATAGTTTTAATGCAAGGGATTTATTTTAACAGTTAAAAAGTGGAGAGCAAAAGAAAAACTTCTGACACAACTTAAACTGCCCTTATTTTTCTAAGCTGCACTATGCAGGCATTGCTAGGCTGGCATCGCTAGGCTGGCATCCACTGTTTCCATTCAGTCACAGATTTATTTGTTTTTCTACACTAAAGGAGATTGAGAACAGTAGCTCAAGCAGTGTCAGCTCAAATGCTTTCTCCTGTGACTGCCAAAGCCTGATGGGGAGAAATCAGAGGCTGCTGCGAGGTAGGCAAAATGGCTACAAGCAGCAATTTAGCTCAGAGCTGAGCAGTAGGTTCCTTCAGTTTTGCTCCCTCTCCTTTCTAGCTTCTCCCCATAAGAACTGCCAGCTCTCCAGCACTGGTTCAGGACACCACGCTCAGGCAGCTGCCCAAACCCCCAAGACTGGGGTGGGATCAAAGAAAGAAGAAGAGCACACTGTCTGATACACTCCGATACCTAAACCCCTCTTCCCCAGAGCACAGCAGTTTCTAATTAACAACGTCCTGCCCCCTCGCTGTGCCATGTTTGTGCACAGTGCATGCAAGAGAGTATCTTTGAAGTGAAGAACATATACATACCAGGTACAAATATTTACATGTTTCACTGAGAAAAAAGCTCTCCATTCGATCTTCCTTTGTCTTCTCTACAACGTGGTGCAACGTGGCATAACCACACCTGCAAGATTTAAGATTAATCTGGGTTTAGTTCCTACGCTTTCTGATCTTGAAGCGCTCCCTGGATATTCCTTAACTTCATCCCTAGTGACAACTGGAATGGTCTGAAGTTAAAATGAAACAAGTCTCTTTTACAAGTAAGCACTGGTTATTGGCGTCTGGTATTCTGATGAGATTGTAATCATTGGTTCATCTATTCCATCATGCAGATTTATTAAACGTCTCTCAAAGAAGCAAGATACTCTCAAGGCACCCTGCACAAAACAGGTAATTACCCCATACTGAGCACATGAAAAACCCAGGTCTGGAAGCCTGGTCTCATGCAAAGGTTTCTTCCCAAGCTACCTACTCTTCCCTCCCACCACCACTTAACAAATGACAAAGCTGCAAGCTGTCACACAGCGCACTTGTAATTCTTTCAGTCAACCCCCTACACAGCATCTGATTCTCACTTAACTGCAGAACAGTGCTGTTTTATACTGCCCTATGGTTAGTACAGACTTCTCTAGAAAATCAGTAAATACCAATAGTTGAATAAAAATTCAATATCTTCCCTCTGAGTCTTGCAAGAAGTTCAGATACTCAGTATTACAGTCAGGATTCACTGTTACTGTCTTGAGATGAAAGCCAATATGCAATAGCATCTATCTTAGAGGCCATCCTTCTAGTTTAGTTAAACACCACAGGCCCATGAGGTTAGAAATACTCTTGCAGGAGCCACAGGAAAAAAAAAAAAGCTACTAATTTTACCAGTTGTTAGCAACTGATCATCAACAAGGCATTTTGAAAGGTAGTTATAAAATTCTGAAGGCATAAAGTTGTCACTCGATCATAATTTCATTTTCAGATGAGAAAGAAAGAATTGCTCAATATATAAATCCTCACTTGTGGCTTTCATGGAGTGTTGGGTTTCCTGGTTTACCTACATTTGGCAGATTGGATTCTATACAATATTTATATAATAAAATATATGCATACAGCAGTGAGAGAAGACAAAGAACATGGAAGACTGACTTTGCTTTTGTGTATTTTTCCAAACTCTGCAGAATATCCATTCCCACGTGAAGGTAAAATGGGTTCTTTGTGGCCTAAATAAGGAAGACAGACAAGAGTTAGAGTCAGCAACTTCAAAATCTTGTAAAAATAACACTTAAAAGAAAGGCCTACTAGTGTCAGATTCTGGTGCATTAGAGTAAACCTATCTTTATAGGAACATGACTTAGATCACTCTGTGCAAGCTTTTCACATTTGCTTTAGTGCAAATCCTAATAAAACTTGTAGTAAATTCAAACTCCTTGATAGCTTTCTTGCAGCCAGAAAGCTATTTTAGATTACTGTATCTTCTGCCAGCTGGAGACTGTGCCTAGACAATATAGCAAGGAAAGCTATTACATTTACTTCAACAATTTCTATTAAGAAGTCACAAGTCTCTACCTCGTAAAAATCTGCCAGCTCTTTTTTCAAAAGGTTGTTTAGTCTCATTTTTGTCTGTCTTATAAAAAAGGCTATTTTTTAAGCAAACAACATAGCAACTACATTGCATAACAATCTAGTGCCTAGACAGAGACCTACGTATAAGAACAGTCAGATCCAGAGGCACCAAATTTTAGCAGGCCAGGGGTAGAAAAAGTGACTTTCTGAACAAAACCATTTTTGCCAAAACAAAAACAGCTGTAAGCTGAGAAAAGTCAAGTACCTGATAAAGAAGATATGTGGACTCCACTAATTCTGGCCTCAGTGGATAAAAGGGAACATCCGGTGCTTGCAATTGCCAGTTGTATCTTTCTGGGAGAGCTCCGTATCGTTTCCATATGGCATAATAAAAAGCATGGAGACAAATAGCATCTTCCACATCTCCTATCAATACCTAGGCACAACAACAGCCGTAAACATGCACACTTAATACTGCAAGCCAGCAAATTGCTTTCCGCTCTGTATAAGAACACGCCATATAATAAAACACTCCCCTCATAAGGAGACACTGAAAAAAAAAAAACCAACAAAACAACCCACAAAAAAACAAAGATAATGTATTAACTCCTTCACACTAAAAGCTTCAATGGAGCTCAGCCTCACAGCGTGGTATAGAAATGCTGAGGTTAAATGAGAAAAGTTAAGTACCACCTCAAATCTAATAGAGAGGAGGTCAGGCCTTCCAATACTGTTATGCTGAGGCAGAAGCTGAACCTCCCTAAGACTCTCTTATCAGAGCAGCCAGATGTAAACCTGCAGGTTGAAGCTCATCTCAGAAGAGATGCTTAAACTTATACACGGCCTAGGATTAGAATGAGCCTTTCTGACACTCCTCTACTGTGTCGTTCGCTCTTTAACAGAATGAAAGTTTACCTGTAGTCCAGGAAAAAAAGCTTGCAGAGAGTCAATCCACGTGTTCATCAGCTGTCCTGTGAACATGTTTACATTAACGTACAAAGGAGGGTCACCTTCACCTTCATTGCAAGCTTCTCGACTGCCAAGTAACAATAAGCATGTGTAAACATTCACTATTTTAGAAGAACACAATGCATGTTTCATTTTACAGCACTGCCACCAGCAAAGAGAATGAGCCACAGATTTGTTGTGCTAGGCTCAAAGCCATTTTGAAACGAACCAAAACACCAGTCATGCTCTCAGAAAAATTAATTCATAGAGGTATGTACATCATATCCTTAAGCTATGTCAGCAGAATCTCTACCAAAAAGTCATGCTAGGTAAGATCAGGTCTTAAGAAGTACTAAACCAGCCAATTTAATACATTTCCTCTGTAGTTCTACAGCCTCCTCTCAGCCTAACATTTAGTAACTCGGACGGTAACCTGTTTAGCTTCTTTGCACCAATAGTGCTATTCAGATCATTTGAGTAAGGAGTGAAGGGAATGTTAAAATTTATTTCCATGGTAACTACCATGGAAATAAGATTTTGCTTTTTAAAGAAAAGAAAGAACACAGATTTTCTAGAGCGTGACACAAAACACTATACTATCTCTCATATCTTGCTTGAGTACTCATTACTTACAGAATTGATACACATATGAGTAAGTAACATACCCTCTTCTTAAGTGGTTCTGAATGTTCCGATAAGCATCATTGAACATCTCCAAATCTTCCTTTTCTCCAAAGAGGATGTAAGACTTCAGAAGGTATTCATAGAATGAATCTGACCCTGCTCCCAAGCCACTTTGCTTTCCAACCCAATGGCCAGTTTGAATATTCACAACATTTCCTTTCAGAACAGACAAAAAGTTTAGTCCAAAGTTGCCAAGTACATCAGAGAAAAACAATCGAGAACCAGAAGTTGGAAATATTACATCTTCAGAAAGTCTTAAGGTGGAATGATCAAAGATTACTATCAAAATAAAGTGTTACAGGGCATTCATCCAAGGAACTAGCACACACATGCAGTTATTTTAAGTACCTTTTAGCCATCTGCCAATATAAATTATATTAATGGGTTTCATTTCCCAGCTTCATGAAAAATTTGTCTTTGGAAACCTGTGCCCTAAGAAGTCATTCAGATGCTCCATGTTTCTTACAAAATTGCAAAGTGCCATTTGGTCAACACAAACCACAAGTACACAAGGAGAGCATGACTTAACAGCTACAGAAGAAGCAGATCGACAAAGTTTACGTTATGTGAAAGAAACCTGTAGCTTGATGGCATTCTGCTACAGGAGACTGAGGTAGGTTAAAACATGGAGCCACTCAGTATAGCATCACCTCTGACGAGATTACCTAGCAGTCCAGTGTTATTGCTCCTGAGACTCCAGAGTGCTTTGACAGCTCTCCTGGCTACCCATTCAAATGTGGAATCACCAAGCAGCCTGCTAAGGATACCAAACTCCACCAGCAAGGAACCGGCTCCCGCAGTACAAGTTTCATTATTGCTGTCTGGAGGTACCCCGTTCTTCAGATTGACCTGTGAAGCAGGTAGAGAGAGTGCTAACAGAAAGAAGGCAGGCTGCGCCTCATACAGCTGTGCTCTCACATCTGCAGTCTTACATTTATTATAAAGCCTTTTTAATTAGTTTTTGTAATACGTAGCATGCAATGTGTATATCGTTAGAAAGCCAGCGTACCACTGCTTGGTCAAAAAGCTTTCCTGAAGAATTCCTGAAATTCGTCTTCCAACTTCCTAACATTGTGGTCAAGGTGGGCAATCCTAATTTTGCTACTCTTATACTTGCTAATCCTTCCAAATTTCAGTCCACTTGTTGACCACTTCTACTACACATTCAGGTTCTTCCAAGGGTGATGCAAGTACTGCTTCCCCTCATTTAGTGCTGTTGAAAACATGAGTTTCCTCAGTGAATGCTCCTCAACTTCCCCACGGAACAAAATGCTGAAGGGAAGTTACACCACCTGCCACTGGATTCCCAGACTTTGAACAGAAGTGAAAGTTCACGTTTCTAGAGCCTGTCAGGTCTGGAGGAAAAGCAGTGCTGCTGTCCCCAGAAATTAAAAGTAGTCAGGCAAGTGCTAATTAGTTTTACAGTTTAGGGTTATTCCACCAGAACTGACATCCTTCTACTTGCGAACTGCATCCGCTTAAAATGAGAGGATGCAGTATTCAAGAATACCGCAGTATTCTCAAGTTCTCAGCTGAGCAGTATTCAAGAAAATTACAAAATCCAAGCCCAGTATGACAAATATTTTAGATGAGGTTTATTTTATCACAATTATCTTAGTACCAAGTCACCAGTAAAGTCACCTTCCCAGGCTATTTGCCTTTACAGTATTTCTTATTAACCTTCTTAATGACAGCATTGTTTGTTGCTGCATGATATGTAGGAAGAAAGCGCAGAGCGGGACAGCCAAACAGCACAGAAACAAATGACTACTGACCCGTACGGAACAATATACACAGAGTGAAAAAACAGCCTAAAGAAAACATTTACTAGGCTTAAGGAGTAACTTGCGTATCGTCCGTGTCACCATAACTTAGTGCAGTTTCCCCCCCACCCCATTTTAATGTAACTTAGAGCAGGTTCAATACCCCAAGTGCAGGTATAAAGGCACACAGAGGGCACAGAATTTGAGTTGTAGGACAGGTGAATTACTACTTATAGATTATTTCCCCACTGCATTGGTGTGCTCACTTACCCGAGGATATGGAATTCCAGTTTTGGTGTTCTCAAAGGCTGGAAGTAGTCTCACTGCTAGGTCCCGAGCCATATGCAACAGTTCATTGTCATAATCCTTAATGGTCATATCACCAAAAGGCTGTTTGGTATCTGTAATTATTATGTGGGCAGAAAGCAGGCTTCCCAAAACCCTACAGGAAAAGGAAAAGACCTTCTGTTTTTAAATCTGATCTGAACCTAGTTCTTCAGCTAAACCCTTACCAGTATCATGTTCAACAGAAGTATTACTTTGTGTACCTTACAGGTGCTACAGAAAGAGATCTGCTTTTTTCCCCACCAGTAGTGAAAACATCTAGGAAGTCATGTTGCTTGCCAAGCACAGTAATCCCAAAATCCGGTTCTGCAAAATCTACCTAAGCCGGCAGCTCCTTGCAACATGCCAAGTCTATTTATGAGTGAAGGTAGAGCAGCAACTGAATATAAACACTGTTTAAGACGTTCAGAAAATGAAGTCATTTAAAATCAGGCAGCATCTTAAACTCATCTCCAAGACAGACGGGCCTGTTTTTCATCTAAAATGAAAGTGAAAGCAAGAAGGTCCATGGAAGAAATCCAAAACAAGGGAAACCTGTCAGCAGGGCTGTTTGCTGTGCACAGATCTGAGTCTCCGCTGCAAGAACAACAACAAAAAAGTAGCAGTCTGCAAGCCAAAGACAGCTGAGACTACCATTGAATCACTGCTTCAAGTCACACGTCATTCATTAAAATTGTTTTAATTATGAAAGGATGGAATATTTTCATAAAAGGTTAAAAAACAACTTACTCAAGCAACAATTATGGAATAAAGCCTACCAAAGACATCCTTATCAATGATTTTACTTTGGTGCTCCCGTATACGCACACCAAGTCTTTAACCTTGTTACTGTTTTAAAGACAGAAACTTAGAGCAACGTACCTGATTGTTGCCTCAAAAACTTGGACCGTTGAGTCTTTATCAAATGAAACGGTGTCAATCACCAACTTCACTGCCTTCTGGAATTCTGAGGAGTTTCCCATTACCTTTTACATAAAAACAAATCTATTTTATCTAATTGTTGCTTCAGAAGAGGGTTGGGGAAGAGAACAGTAAGTTCACATTTTAGACCAAGAGTCATCTTAACTAGATACAGAACGCAGTACTTCAACTCCTGCTAAAAAGACTTTCCAGAGAGTTACCCATCCTAGTGACATGTAAAAGTTCATTTTTAAAAAAAATATGTTAAAACAGGGAAATCCACAAAGATATATTTTTGACTGTTTTACTAATCTATGCACTCACGTGCTCTTCCACCCCCAACATCAGCCTTGTGGGTGATCTCTTAGAGCAGGAGTCTAAAAACCCTTTAAGATCTAGCACACTGAATGTTTTAACTGCTTAAACTATCAGTTTAAGAGTTAAGTTTAGCTTAAAAGGTAACACAACATGCAGAACAATGAAGTCTGATTTGACGTTTATTTGACCAGGGGAGTCCAACCCTCCGGGCTTTTGACTCAACACTGCACGCCATGCCCAGGAGTTCCCTCGTGCCAGTTTTCTATAGGTATACCTTAGCAATTGATTTCCACTATACCCAGAGACAGACGTAAATTCAGCCCCAGCTTCAAGGAAGCAGAATGTGGAAGGAAAACACAGGTTCCTGCTTGCCTAAGTTCATGATAAGGCTGGGTGTACAGGGAACCTACCTACCTCTTGAACCGTCAAAGCACCATGTGCCAGCTAGCCTGCCCTTTGCATTACCCAGACTTATGGGGGAAAGCATTCACACACTTAATCTGAGCAGATGAAGAGCAAAATAGGCTTTCTCTGTGCACAAGCTTCCAAAACACAGGAGACTCTAGGAACCACAAGTTTTATGTTTGAGAAAAAAAAGTTATGTACTGCCCCAAAAGGTACGGACAGGACACTGAACCACTGGCAAACGAGGACAGGAAGGTAACTGTTTAAGCCAACACGCCATCAGCCACGTAGCATGGATCCGTAACTGTTGTTTCAGTTAAAACCAAGGTTTCCCTCACTTCCTGCTTTCAGTTCTGTTCATAACTGCCATGTTCAGTTAAACAGCTGAGACCTCACCCCAGAGCTGCAATTCCATTGTAGCAATAGGAAGTATTTTATAACCCGAAGCGCACATACAGTCCTTGCACACACCACCTTCTGCACAAGAGGACAGAAACACACCACGGATCCAGTGCATCGATGAGCCCCAACACTCCAGAAGGCTAAGAATCTGCCCCGGCTGCAAAAATGAGACTAATGAAGCCTAAGGGGGTCTCTAAATATGCATAAGGAGTCCAAGGAAGGGGCTCTTCTCCATGATACCATACTACCGGTACTAACATCAAATAAGAGTTGCTTCTCACATTATCTTCAAATTTTACCAGAAATGCATAGGATGGTCTATTTTAGCAGGCGAGAAGCAGCTTTACAGCTTTTTTTCCCTCCTTCCTTTCACCATTCTTCATGCAGATTTATGTGTCAGTCAGGCCCTCTCTGCCAAGCAAAACAATCAGAGATCTTACAGTCATCCTGAATGAGATGAACTCTCCTCCTGACATATCTCTCAGCAACCCATGTGTGTCCTGTGACCCTTCCTGTGTGATAGCGGTATCCCCGAAGAGATCTCACCTGAGCCCTGGGGAAGATCTCCAAAATTTCCTCTATGTCTCCTGGAAATCTCTGCTGGTATGTCTCCAAGTACACTTGCCCTTCCTTGCATGTGTAACACTGCTAGCTCGTGATCCAGCTGTTAGCTAGCATACACCCAGCACCACCTTCCCCTCCGAAGTGAAATGTTTCATAACCACTCACTTACAAACTATTAGACCTTCATATTGCTGAAGTTCATTACAATTTTAACTGGTTCCTCACAATGTCATCTCACTTACTCTTCATATTAGGAATTCATCTCTATCAGCAGCTCTGTGTGAAACATCAGCACTTTTTGCATTAACAACGTTAACACACAAAGACTAAACAGCACTAGATTCGTGGCTGGTCCTTGAAAAACACTGTGGAGTAACTCCCTCCAGTTTGAAACTTTCTGTCACTGTCTTCCTTCAACCTCTCACCAGGTTTCTCTATCAAGTACCCCTCTTCTTCAGCTCCACTAGCTTTTTTTTTTTTCTTTTTCTTTTTCTTTTTTTTTTTTTTTTAATATGGAGCCAGTTCAAGATACCAGATCTTCTGTGTTTGCAAGTTCAACCTCAGGGCAAGGGACAAGATCAGTGTTGCTCAGTACCAGGGCAGATGAACCTAGCAAGGCCCATCTTCGAGAGAACATTGAATAAATTAACGCTGCACTACATCCTCGTTTTCCCCTTTAGCGCCTTCCTTCAAAGCCCATTCCAGTGTGCTGCCTGCTGTCAAGGTGACAGCTCATGACCACGCTCCCTCCTCAATCCAACCATCCCACAGCCGAGACCTGCAGGTTCACAGCCCTTCCAAGCCCAGCTCTGTGCCCGAGAGCGAGCTTTGACTCCCGGTTTCCCACAGCGGCGTTGGGAATAAACCACCCGGCGAACTGCAACAGGCGCCTGTTTCGCTGCTAACAGCCGGACCAAGGGAAGAGAGCAAACAGGACTCACGGACGTTCAAGGGCATTTGGGGCTCCTCGTCTCTCAAAGCCTCTCCTCAGCTGACTTCAGCCTTCCAGGCATTAATGTCCCTATCCTGCTAAGACACCTCCTTCGGTGTTTGATGAGCAGAAGACCCCGGCTGCGTTAACGTACCTTTAAACTCACGTACAAAATTTAGTTCGCTCCTTCCAGCTGCCCACCCGAACCTCCCCCCAGCTCCTTACACCGAAGCAGCGGCTCCCGTCGAGCAAAGCTCGGCGGCAGAGATCGCCGTTTTCCTCACAAACCCCGACTCCCAGCTAAGACGTGGCGAACACCTCACGGCCCGGGCCGGCTCCGGACCTTCCCCCCCGCCGCTCCCCCGGCTCACCGCCAGCGTGTCCAGGGCGTCGATCAGCGTCAGCGAGTAGTTTCCCAGGACGTCGTTGATGTTGAGGTTGGAGCTGGGAAGAGAAAAACCTCGGCCTCAGGCCCCGCCGGCCCCTTCACACACACCCGCCCCCCGCGGCGACTCACGGGTCGTGGCGATCGGGTCCGCGTCCGCGGCAGTGGAGGGGGTCGAGCTCGTCCCTGGGGAAGGCGTGCCGCATGTAGCTGTCGTAGCCGAAGACGAACATGCCGCGGGCGGCGTCGCGCAACCGGGCCCGCAGCTGCGGCGGGAAGGCTCCGCTGTAACGCCGCTCGTACTCGTCGCCCACCGCCGCCCCGCCGCCGCCGTCACCGCCCCGCCGCAGCAGCGAGCCCCAGTGTGAGGCGCCGGGCGGCGGCGGGAAGGGGAAGGGGAAGCGGCGGCGCAGGCAAAGGCCGGGCGCCAGCGCGGGCAGCAGCGCCAGCAGCGCCTGCAGCCCCAGCCTCAGCAGCAGCAGCCCCAGCACCAACGACCGCCATTGCATGGTCGCCGGCGCGCATAGTTTGAAGGGGCCGCCCGCGCTCCGCGGCAGCCCCCCCCCGCCGCGCCTCCCGCCCCGCTCCTCCGCGACGCGTCGCCTTTAAAACGGCGGAAGAGAAAGACGGGCGGCGGCGGGGCCCGCCCCGCTCCGCTCCTATTGGGCGAGGCGAGGCGGAGGCGAGGAGAGGGCTTCGGCTATAGGGCGCGCACGCCGTCACTCAAGGGCCGAGCCCCGGTGAGGCGGCGGAGGGGTCAGGCCTGGGCCCGGTCGCTAGGCCGGGCCTGGCACCCAGGGGCTCAGCGGAGAGCAGGAGCGGTGGTGCCTGGCTCTCGGGGATAAGGTGAAGGATGACAAACAAGAGGGGTTTTTTAAAAAAATAAATTAAAAAAAATCAGGTATTGCGGTAAAGTTTGTCATCCGTGGCTCCTTGCTGCTAGCACGGCCCAGGCCCGCTCACCCCACCCGTGGCACGGAGGAGCGATCCTCCATCCATGCCGAACGGACAACGACGAGCCTTCCTCCTCACCCTGAGGAGAGAGCGAGCGAGGGACAGCAGGGTGGAAGCCACGTCCCGCTCTTGGGCCGAGAAAAGCGGGGGAAGAGGGACGCGGGGGCTTCCCTTCACCCAACGGCAGAACCGACCCGCGCCAAGGGCCAGATGGAAGAGGGAGCAAGGGGTGCAACCGCAGCAGCGCCGAGCGCATCCCGAACCAGCCCTTGACGGGGCGCTGGAAGAGAGCCAAGAACACGCTCGGAGGCAGCTGGAGCTTTTGGAAAGCAGCATAAAATAGGAAGGCTGACAAATGCCGCTTGCAAGTTGCAGATACGAAAGTGAAAATAAGAGTCGGGCAGTACTGGTAAAACCAAAACCCCTCAAAAGACGGTCAAAAGACCAGAAAAGTCAGTAAAGAAACTACAGCTAGGGGAGGTCAAGAGGAGACACGCATCTCTCGGCTACCCCAGAAAACTGAACAGCATCGCTAGCAATGGGTTGTAAGCCTGACCGCTTTATCACCGAACTAAGGACTGGTGTTCACTCCAGCCTTGCATCCTTTTAGCAAGGAAGTGCATGATTCGTTACAAAGAAAGTTGATAGAAATAATAAGAAAAAGCCCTACGCAGGGAAAAAAAAATACCATTATCACACACAGACAGGCAACCAGACATTAGTGATTTGTCTGCAGCCTGTATTTTATACTTTCTATTTCAGAAGTCAGATCTTGCTCTTTGTTTTCCATTCATTGCAACAGAAACAGTAGAACAAATAAATAAATTAATTAAAAAAGTCACAATTCAGTGGTCCATCAAGACTTGTGTATGCTGACTCCTGTTAAAATCCTCTAGCCTGCTCAAACATAGCAGCCTGAGGTTGCTCTTTCAGTTCCGTTCCTTTCCTCAATCTATGGAATCCATGCATCTTTTTTATGTTCTTCCCCTTATGCACCAGAAATAGTATTATTCACACCAAGAAGGGGATTCATTTACTGACTTTAAAAAATGAGGAAAATTCCCTGCTGTTGAAAAAGACTGAAATATCTTCCACATCCCACGTTAACACAATTATACAGAAGCAACTTACCAGTTTACTTCACTCTGAGACTCTTGTGAGAATCAAGTCTAGCTTTAACTTCACACATAACAACAGCTTTTTCTTTCTCTACTCAGGTATTTGCTTTGTTTGTTGAACAATATGGTTTATGAACTTCTACTCAATAGATCTTTTCAGAGAGAAACACAAATGAGACCAACAAATGCTTTCAGTATCCAAAGCAAAGCTTTAGATAGAAATCATAGTTTCACAGGCCAACTACTAGGGAAGTTGCCCCCCACTGAGCACAAGGCTTACAGTCAGTATCTCAAGATTAAGTTAAGCAGTTAACGCTCCTATCGGTTTCCACAGAAACCACTCTCTAACACAGAGCACACACTGACCAAGTATCAACCAGGCAACAGCATTCAACTACTCTTTTTTTTTTTTTTTTTATAAATGAAAACATGAAATTTAGAATTCATTTAGAATTAGCCTCATTCATATACTCAAGATCACTGTTTTATGACAGTGTTTAAAACATGAAGTTTCCTAATTAGGCCAGGCAAGACTTCTTGAAAGACTTGTAAACTACTTGAATATATCTGCCTACATGGAAGCAACACTACCTACTCTCTTCACTGTTAGAAGAGTGCTTCAAGGAGTCGACCCGTTTGCTCCTCTCACAGATGATCTAAAGAATTAAATTTTAGCATAGAAGTGTTTAGTTTAGCTTGAGCATAACAATGTTTCCCACAATTTGGTAATGAGGGCTTCTTATATATTTCTGACAACAATAAAAGCAGCTGTACTACTACAGATGAATATGCAAAAGAATGGTTTTCAACAACACTTTATTGAAGCACTTCAAAATGATCACAATGATAGATGTTGCCTTTAACAGAATAAAACCTGTAATGTCATAATTAAAAGGCACTAATCCTGGCACAAAGGTCTACTTACCCACCTTCCACTGTGACGAAAATAAAAACATCGAATATTTTACTTCTCCTTTGAAAGAGTATGTGCGTACCCCCTTTGAGTGCCATTCCCTGTTTGTCATTTAAGTGACATGTAGAAGAAATTCCCCGATGTTTCACCAAGGCATACTTTAACATTCAGCATCTGTAGTCCTAAAGCAATAGACTACTACTCATTGAAGTAGACAAGTCATTCTACACTCACGTTTTGGGAATAGAAGTCCTGAAGCACATACCAGTCTCAGGCATTCACACATTACTTCCCCTTTAACACAATTCATTGCTTTGCTGTTCATGTACTCGGCAATGCACCACTCTTAGCAAAATAGCTTAAATCACCTGATTTACACCCCCCTATTTGGAATTCACACAGCGCTCTAGTCAGGGTCAGTGCAAAAGCAAGCCAGCAGGGAGCAGTGCTGGGGCATGCGACCGGGAAGAAGCGCATTTCTTTCACATTCAGTAAACACGCACAAAGCAAATCATGACATGCCATTGCACAGCCACAGTAACTATAAAATTAAACCTTAGAAAAGTTAAAAGCTTGATAATCCAGCTAAGACATACTTCAAGTTATTATAGATCCCTGCATAACATTCCTATATTAATTTAACCAGAGAGACTGTTTAAGGCATTTTCTTTGGCCTCCTTTCTTCTACCAGAAAGTGAAGATTATGCAGTTTTATATGTCAGCATCCAAAAAGGACCATCTTTCCAACCTGTTTCCATAAAGGTGCAAAGAGAAAACACAAATCGATAAGAAACTAGATTATTAGTTCCACAGATCATGAAACAGCTCCACATTTGTGCATTTTTCATGTTGCCAAGTGGTAGGACAGAATTGCTCTGTGCAACTGCTACGACACTCAGCTGTACTCAGGGTGATGATGAGTTATGCTGCACTGTAATTGCACTTGAAGAAACCACCATCCACACTAAAGTTGATAGGACATTAACACTCCAAGGAAAACTTTCACATAGCCCGGTACTGTGGGTGCACACACAGACATTTCTTCCTAGTCTAGTCTAGAGACGTGCTGCTCTACGATCAGTAAGAGCAATCGCTTGTACTGAACAAAACCACCAACAAGTATTTAGAGTTGATGGCTATTTTAAAATCATTGGGACACCATACAGTACCAATACATCATGAGGTCATAAAGGTATGACTGGTGTCTAACTTGCGTGCATATTCATGACCAAGGGTTCTCTCCGGCTCAGTATTTACCTTTTCACAAGATCCAGTTTTCTTAATATGCTAACGGTCAAGGCCTACTGCAGATACATCAGAAGAGAGTTTCAGGACTACAGCTACTGATGTTTAAGTACAATAATTTATGTTACTAAAATGCACCCCCAAAAGCAACTTTTGTTTAGAGAATGGGAAATTTAATCAGTTTCTTTTTACTGTCTAGGGTCACTACAGAGCCTGAGACAAGTAATCATCATGAGAGATTAGACTGGCCCAATAGACTTCTAGAAGCAGAACACAGCTATAACATCCAAGTTCAGCAGACAACACTGCTAATGCCTACCTTAGGCTCCACACCTTTATTGGAACAGAAAAGCTTTAACCTTGGACTTAACTGTGCCAGATGAGTAAGTAGTCTTTTCAGCCCAGGGCTGAAAGGTGGCAAGAGCAGCCTCACTTCTCTGGAAAGACTTCCTACACTTCCCTTCTGTTTCAAAATGAAGGTAGTTGGAAAGCTAATCAAGCCCTCAAACAGAAAAAGTGTAATGCTCTGCACTGGATTCAAACAGTCTCTTCAAGTTCTACATTTCTGCCCCGTGAGTAACTGAGGGCATCTCGAGCTGTGCAAGAACAGCTGTGAAAACCTAGGTGGAGTCATTTCATGAAGTAATAACAAACGTATTTTTTAGAGTATGCACATCATAGGTGGCCAGTGTAGCTTTCCTTGCTATTTACATTTAGAAGTAGAAGCTATTACTTAAATACCACATCAAGCAAACAGCTGTTGGCCAAGTTCACACCACAGCTGATTTAAGGGATTAGTACTGGTATCAGACCAACCAGGGTGACAAATCTTACAGCAGTAATACTGTTTTCAGATTTTGTATCTAGATGCATTTTGCTTTCAATGTTAACTCCAGGTAGCTTGTTTTGCACGCAGGAAACTCCCCATCAGCTGAAGAAATATGCACATGATGTTTTACTCAACAGTTCATTAGTCCTTCCCACCAGCTGAGCTACACGATGGATGCTAACTGACCAGTATTCAGGCCTAAAAACTAACCCATTACAGCTCAGTAAGTTTGAAAGCTTACATAGAGGCAGGCCACGAACAGAAGACATCCAATTTGTTACCATTACTTGGAAGATGTTGACGTATGGTCCTATACGTTAATCAGTGACCCGAGAGAAATTAATGCAACAAAGCATTTGGGAAGAACAGTCAGTGTTAACTTCAGATTAAAATCACAACAAAGATTTTGTCCAAGACCTCTGTCAACAAAAGCCTCGCTTTCCAATGAGATAAGAATCTTTATGCTTTAATTGGCAGTCAATGATCAGGCACTGCTAGATCTGACACTTCTGCTAGAAAAGCAAAGGTTTTACTCTAGGCTTGATGACAAGCAACAAGCTTGTAGACACATGCATTTTTCTCCTGAAAACAGAGCTCCAGAAGGCTGCCCATACTCAAGACCCTTCAGCTGACCAGTGCTTTTCATAAAGATAAAAAAAGCACTGAAGTCTGCTGAGACTGACTGACTAAGCTTGCTCATGTAACCTGAGAAAGCCCCAGGCGTGAAAGGTAGTTTTACAAGCATTTCACTTGAATACTTGAACCACATAATATAAAGAAGCTCAGGTATTTACCGAACCTTCTTCCCCAACTGTAATCTTGTGGGAGAGGAGACAGACATCCAAAAATGTATTTCCATGAGTTAAGCCACATCAACCCAAGTCAGTCAGTTAAGTGTCAATACAACCCTCAAAACATAAGTTTATTGAATAAAGCTGAAGAGCAGTAAACCAACATATGCATCCACCTAAATAAAAAAAATTCACGTATTTACAAAGTTCAGTAATTGTATAAGTTGTTCACATGCAGAGAGTAATGCACAGGTTAACAATTGGTAGTGTTTGGATGCCATAAACGCTGAAAGCAGTGAAGTATATAAACACCAAACACATCAAGTTTAGCTATAGGCCAGTTAACTAAACAGTGACCTGGTCCCCCACAAAGATTCACACATTCTAGTTTAGTTTCCTTATCTTAGGCACAAGCAAGTTTGCTAAATAAAAGTAACTGTAGCAGTTCCTGGTGAACTAGGGACTACAGTAGCAAGTTAATATACCCTCTCCTCTACAGCACCAGAGTATGAATTAATTGAAATCATGCTTCAGAGAACTGAAAGGGGACAAAAAGTTAAAATGCAAGTTCAGACTGAATGCAGGCAGCATGTAGTGTCTGTGCAACAGTGCGATCGTTGGTACAGAACAGTAAGGCCATGGCAGTCTAAATTAAAACTGGCTTGTCATAACTGATATGGACTAAACAGTTTCCAACCAAAGACTCCGACATAATGCAAACTACATTTAGGTGAAGAATCACACACAGTGTGAGGCAACACAAGCAGGTGCACCATGTATTTGCATACACTAGTAAGCTACACTGACATTACTGTATGAACAAACCAGTCTTAACAAGTCTGTCCCTTTAAATATACTGAAGTCATTGAGAAAGTAAAGCTACAAAAACATTACAATCTTTAGTTTATACATACTTCCCTATACTGTAGGAGCTAGTCAAGAAACAGGATCAATTCATTGGCTCTCTTGTGCTTTGACACAGTAGAACATTTCATCTTGCAACTTACAGACTTTGCACATGGTTACATCAAGAAAGCAGGCAGGTCTAGAGTTGTCACAATAGCCTAGATATTCCATAGCACCAGGTGAAACTGTGCCCAGCCATTTCATGAGCAGGAGACACTAGACGATTACATAGATATTGTGCTAAAGATCAACAACTGACTCTATACAAAAACATCAGTAATTTAAGTGTCATGCAGCTGCTCAGAATGTGTGTTCTGGTTTCAGATAGAGACCACTGGTATCTGTAGATAGAAAAATGTATTTGAACAAAGTCTGATGTTCCTAGCAATTTGTTTTCATGCTGGAATACTCCAATTTTTGAAAGCTTGACAGAACAGTCCATTCCCATCCCCCATACAAATGTTAAACAGAAGCAACAAAATGATTTTAAACAGTCGACTCTTTCCTAATTCATCATGACAATTTTCTTTTTCAAGTGACAGGATAAGCTCTCAGCTGTAGATTAGTGATGCTGATCTATGCCTTGTGCTCCCCTCTGCAAACAGCTCCCATTTCTCTGCTTACATACACACATCACATGCATTTGTGAGATAAATCGGTATCCCACAACTCACGCTTAAATGTTTTCTAACTACTGTATGTGGCATCTTACAGAATCTTAATGCTGTCAAGCATCAGCATCTTCAAGCCACTAAACACTAGAAATAAAACACTTGCTGAAAATCATATAAAAACCTGGCCCTGAAAAACCAGAACAGAGTGTACCATCATAGTTAACATGGTAGAGAGATTTTTCTTTTTAAAAAGCCCCCCCAACCCTCCCACCATAGATGGTTGTAAAATAAATATTTGTGCTGACTTTATCATGACAACTCTAGTTGTTTTGTGACAGAATAGGAATACAAGTCTTCAGCAGTGCACATGAGAAATGAACCGTGAAAAGGCAAGATTCTTGATACAGGATTTTTGGGTAGTATCTCATTATGGAGGGAAGTGGACAATTGAGATTATGGCCAACTGGTACTGGAGATTCCAAGAAGACTTCAGCTTCTTCTAGATTTTGAATGCTGAATAAGCCACTGAAGCGTGATATCTAAAGAGAGAGAGAAGAGAAGTTCCATATTCAAGTGTCTGTCTGTATTTGTGTAACTGGCATCGCTTTGGTATGCCAGTGTCCTCAAATACATGACAGGAATATCCAGCCCTTCCCCAGAGGATGGTCCAAGACAGATCGACAGAATGATTTTCTGGAATGCTTGCTGTCTGTGCTTTGGTCCTGTAACTGCTCAGCGTCCTTTAAGTAACACATAAAGGAAGTGGCCCGGGCAGCCTGGTTCCTCAGTCAGCTACACCTCTAGGAAAAAGACATCCCTTAATCTGATACTTTGGTATAGCTTACATAATTAGTTTTAGATCAACATTGCTCTATTTAGCCAGTCTGCCTCTCCTCACCTGACGAGAACAAAGTTAAGCCCTACAAAGCACCAAGCTCCTCCACGCTTGAAAGAGGGTCTCCTAAGGAAGTGAAATGCACTAGCATCATACCAGCCTGATGCTTCCAGCAGCACCTTCCCTATAGCATCAGTGATGCTCAGCTGTGCTGTGAGCCTTGTGCAGGAGACAGAATAGAAAGGAGCATCTGCTTCTCTTATCCACCATGTTTGAATCTTTAACTGATGGTAAGGTAACAGGGGCTTCTTGGATAAGAAGCCAGAAGACTTCCAAAGGCTGTTCATTTTTCCTTGGGAGAAGTTGAGTCCTTAATATAAAGCAGTTCTGGTATCCTCTATAGCCTGTTCCTGTGACCACCAGCCTGAAGTTTCCCTCATCAGTAAACTCACGTAGGCCCACCAATGAACCAGTATTAATCTCATGGCAGCACAAGAAGGCATCAGGAGAACAATGGCTACCGTTGTTAAGCAGTGTGTTTTCATTCAGTTGAGATTACTCAGTTTACTTACAATACTTGTGTCAAGTATTTGGTATTACACAGTACCATGGTTTCTGCCTCTGACCTCCAGAAATTCTAAAGCAATTGATGTCAGCACCAGAAAATTTACTGTTTGGCTGCATGGAGTAGTGACTAGCATAGGCCACAACATGAACCGCTTTGATAAGACAGCAAGGGAAGATGATTATTTCAAGGGAATGACTGTTGAGGGAAAACTTGCTGCAAGTACTTGCTAGCCTCATGAAGTGAGGCAGAACTGAAACTACCTGACATAAGTATAAAATCATTTAGGCCAAGCTAATAGTGAGACTGGTCAGCTATTTGCTGCAAACTAACTGATGAAAGGCAGCAGACTTCACAGGAGACTGACATACATTTTGATAACTACAACCCCTACAACTTCAATACCAGTCAAGCTTCCTCACTGCCATCATGAGTTATACTAAATTTAACCAGTGCACCTACATATCGTTCTTTGATTTGTTACCAGTTTCCTGAAGCCAGGAAGCTTGTGTTTAAGAAGTTACAATCCCTCAATCCATCCTCTGAGAGCTCTTCAAAATGCTTAGCATTTTAGGTTAATAGTTACCTATATTATCTTTCTCTTTGCAAGAAATTGAGTAGCAGCAGATTTCTCTGTCCTGAATAGCAGCAAGGTTCCTATGAAAGAGAGAACATTTCAACATACACTTCACTTATAACAAGGATTCTTATACTGAGAATCTAAACTGTTCCCCTTCATCTTCTCCAGGTAACTTGTTTCTGTACAATGTTTCAGCTAGCTCCTGTTGCTGGGTTTTCTACTTACAAATGCAAGCTTCTTGATCTAACAACCCTATGTACATGAATTCATTTACTGAGTTAAAGTAGCCTTTCTTAGGAAGGGTTAGACTTACATCTTTTCAATTAGCTGTTTCTCATCCAAAGCATTAGGAAGGTCTCTCTTATTTCCAAGTACTAGAACCTGAAATTCAGAGCAGAAGGAAATAGTTGCAGCTTTGCTTTAAAAACAAACAAACAAAAAACCTACCAAAACCCCCACACACACACCAAAAAAACCCCAACCAACCAAACACAAACAACAAACTTCAAGGGATTCTGACAAGCAGTCTGCACTAGGCTACTAAATCTAACAGAATGAGACATTCACTATTAAACCACATCAAGGAGGAAGATTGACCTAATCCCAGGGAAAGAGGGGGTACAAATAACCTGTTACGCACAAAAAGCAAGCATGAGAACACATCAGCTCACAAAACTGAGAATAAACCCAGCAGACTTTCAGCTGAGATTCCCCAAACTTACTCTATAATTCCGCACTACAGTCTAGTTAACCTGTACTACAGTAGACTCTAGAAGAGAGCACAAACTCATAGTGGAATACTCTAAATTACTGTTCCAATTTTTATTTTTTTTTTTTTTTTTTTTTTTTTGTGTGGGCACTGAACAAGAATAAGATCACTGAAGGATTGACTGAGGTCAACGATTTGATTTAAGGCACTAGGGGCAGGTATTGTTCATGGTTATTCTAACCAGTAAGGCTAGGCCTTATACTTCACTTAAGAATTCAAGCCAAACTTCAGTTGCTAAAGTTATGCACATTCCTGAAGCAAATTTAATACTGTGTAAGGCAATATTACTTACAGGGATTCCTTGTAACTGTGGCTTATCTAGAAGATTGTGCAGCTCATTTCGAGAGGCTTCTATTTTTTCACGATCTGCAGCATCTACCATGTAGCTTTAAAGAGAATTTAAGGTTAGGTCAGTGAGACTGAACTACTTCAGAAACAGCAGTCTTTCCTTTACACTGTCAGTTTTGAGCAGATTCAACAAGGCTTTAAATAAAGCTAGGTCTTCTGAGCAAAGAATTTGGTTCTTTTAAAAAAATTCTCTAAGATCAGAGTACATGAAAGATTCTTTCAGTTAGACAGCACTGCCACTCAGTTCAGACAGGAAGTAGTTAGTACTCTAGATCAGACACTGATAAGAAAATAACCCATCTTGAGCCCTGAACTTAAGGGTAAAAAAAGGTCAAAATGCTTGCAGTACAGTTTCAAAATTAAAATGAGTACTACCGACTCAAGCATGCACTGTTAGAAAGGCCACACACAGAAGAGAAGCAAATCTGAAGTTAAGTACAAGCTGAAGGAAGACAACACTTACACAATAGCATTAACTCCTCTGCAATATCGTTCCCACATGCTTCGGAATCGTGGTTGCCCTCCTATATCCCAAATCTTAAGGCAAGGGGAAAAAGACAGTTTAGCCATGCACTATGTTTAAACATGTCACACAAGATAAGACGAGAAATCAAAACACAGTCTTCCCTTTCTCCTTAGGCCAGCTGCAGGACCTCTCACATATTAGAGCAGAAATAATCCCTTGTACAGCTGATCAAAGCTTGCAGGCCCAAGAGCATAAGATGCAAACTAGAGCATCTTAGAGCAGATACAAGAACACACGTGTGTACCAAGTTTACACACTGTGGTATATAAGATATATTGACTTAAAACTTTGCTTTTGATGTAAGCCTTCCCTTAAGCAATATTGATGAGCAGAATTGGAGGATCTTCGGGCCCTAAACACGTGAAAATTAACTGAGATTAAAGCCAGACAGCATTATCACAACATTGCTTTAACTAGTCCATGAACCTGGAAATCATACACAGATTCTCATTTAAGAAACCCCATAAACTTAAGTGTATTCTTAAGCTATTTGACAGGTTTAGCTGAGCCTCTTCAGTTTCCTGTATTTGTCCTAATGGCGGAAGCAAAACAGAGCAAACAAATTTTAAACTAGAAGCTGAAGCCAACCTTGCATGGGTTTAAGAAGAGACAGTCAACAATGGTAACATACCTTTATTGTGACATTACCCTTCGTAACTTTTCTCATGTTGAAGCCCACAGTAGGAATCATATCTTCACTGAATTGACCTGACTGAAAAAAAAGAAAGTTAAGTTTAGTACTTATCTGATGCAGCTAGTTTACATAGTAAAATATCATAAGTTTTTTCTAACCATTTGCCTTCCAACTGAGGGCTTCATAGCCGAGAAGTCGTGGATACAATATTCATATGCATTGAAGCTTGTGTGAAGTCAGACAAGTCATTTCTTACAAGCACTTAAATAATTTTTCAAGCCTTGGGGCAATCAGGGGAGCAAAGTTACTTGGGGAGAAGTGCTTTGCATAGCCTAACAGATGGACAGCCAGGGCAAGTATAGGAAAAGAGCCATTCACCTACTTCTGCTGGAGCAAAGTTCTGTACATCAGGATCTCCTAGTTACCTGGAAGCTAGAAAAATCCAGAAGATTTTCCTCTGATGCAAGCTACTCTGTGGACAACATTTACAGTAATAAATCACTCCTGTGGAGTAAGCCTCCAACCCACAGGTATGGGTTAACTCCCTGAGGAATTTTAAGAGGCTGGAAAGTGGAAGGACTTGACAGGTCTGCTTCCTGCTAGGCTACACAGTGTCCAACTTGTTCAGCAGCGGAAGAGGCAATCAAAATGCAACTGGGGAGTATTGCAGCCCGTTTCCACCAGAAGTTCAGCATCACTTTAAGTTCTGACATAACTGCTGCAAAACAGTGTTGTATTAGAGAGGTTCTCTAGTGGCAGATGTTTTACTATCTGTTACACTTTTATCTGTAACAGCTTGAAAGCCAAGTTCACAGCTATCTCCTGTAGCTAACCCAGGAGCCATAACAAGTGTTATCAACAGTAGTACAGATTTCTCCCATGCTTCCCTGACTATTTGGCAGAAGGTGGATCTCAGCCGCAGCGGTCATTATGTATCTCACTACATCCATTATGCGTAATAGAACCAGACAATCAACCAGATTTGGAAAAAAGGCCAACTCAAATGCATTCAGTTGTTTAATTAGGGTTCGATATCATAGCAGCAGAAAGTCTGCTTCTCTCCCCTGATGTTGCACAGAGAAGCTAGCCTGAGTTAAAAGCCCTTTAGGAACTGTGAAGCAGACGTCGCATCACCCTACAGAGTTAGGTCCCAAATGCTCACAAACTGGAAGTAGTAACTAAGTCTGACTCGACATGCTTTGACCAAATGCTGTTCAGAGTTTACAACCAGAAGATGATCAGTTTGTAATACCAATGCTTTGGCATTCACTTCCATGCCTAGAAGCTCAAACTTTCTTCACTTGTTCCCCCTACCTCAAGCCCCCCAAAAAACTGTGATCTTCCACCAGCAAACAAAAGCTGCAAGCTTCACACAATACAGACTCCAGTATAATGCTGATAAACATTAGAAGTCAACTGAAAACACAGATGATAGCAGTCACATTTCAGTTTATTTGGCCAAGTCCTTCAGTTAAATGGCACATTGATCTTGCTGCTGACCTCCAAAACAGAAATACATGCAGAGCTTGGATTTGAAGCCAGCAGTCCCCTGAACAGGTGGTAATTTTTCACATTTAAGATCTGCTTTCCAGATGCATGGCTATTACAGACTAACAGTCTTTTAAAAGGAGTTTAAAAAAATAAGTAAGTCCTTGAATCCAAGGAATGCAGCTGTAAAAACAGTGACAATCTGAAAAATGGACAGCTTAAACCTCATTAGGCAGGTGTTCTGCATTCTCATTTGAAAGAAGTTTCAACTGTTTAAGCTACACAGAAAAGCACATATCAATCTCATGCAGCACTGTTTCAGAAACTACTCTAACCTTTCTGCTAACTTAGCAAGGTAGGTGCACAACCTGAATGCCTGTTCATTAGCTTGCCGTTCCTGCCCTGAAAGCCCAGTGTATGAGTTGTCCATTTCAGCCAGTTTATGTGTAGCTCAGCAGCAGATGGTTAACAGTGATTTCCATGCCTGATGCAGTTTAGTTCAGTTCATAAAGCATGCACTGCCAATCTTGCCTTTGAAGGGCCAGCTTGCCATGGTTGCTCAAGAACCACTGCATTCCTGCCTCTACAGTCACACCCTACACCCACATCTTCTAACCAAACATCTCCCAAGCAGTGCCTGAACCTCCATCTCTTTGTGCTACTTCATATTACCCCATATGCTGTCAGCTATTCCCACTCAGATACTTCCAGATTCTTCACTCAAGAGCTGTTCCTATCAATAGTTCATGCTCTCTCACTGGTCTTTTAGGATACAGATTCCTTCAGATTGGAGCAGCATCTCATTTGCCACATGTTTAATGTAATGTTGAAGAAATTACTGTGATCCGCCACAAAGAAGCTTTTACAGAATCTTCAGAAAAGCTGCTGCATCTTATAGTACTTTCCAAGTACTCTCTACCCACAGTACACATTCATGTGGCATAAAAACTTGTTCTGACTTACTTAAAAACTACACTACAGTTGCTCAGTTACAACTTCAGTTTCAGCTTTCTGTACTCTGCTCTGTAGGCAAGACAAACCAGCACTACCTGACATACTTTCTGAACTGTCAGAAACAGAAGGTGTGGGTAGCAGGTCCCTTCATCAAGCTGCCTCCAAAACACAAGCATGCCCTTTCTCTCTATAGGAAGTCTGGAGGCTGTGGATTTGAGGTGAGGCAGGCACTTTATACCTTTGAGAGGCAGACCTGACTGCAGGTTTTGAGCACATTGATCAACTCAGATATTCATTTGGAAGACCTTACTCTCATTTAAGTGCAGGTGTTCCTCTGTTTGCAGTTAGTGTACCTAAAGAAAGCTACCAGCAGTCACCCTGTCTTTTAAGACAGGTCAAAAAATGGTTAAAACAATTGTACTGGGTTTTGTTAGTAGGCAGTAATCTCCTTTGATAGGTTCTGCTATTGTATCCAACTGTCTTGGCCCAGAAACAGTTCTCTAAACCCAGAATTTAGAGGGCTTTTGTTTACTACCTCTACAGAGGAAAAAAAGCCAGGAATTCAGCTGTGTCTTTGAGTATTCATGTGCAAAAGCTACTCACACACCAGAACAAGAAGAATATGCTTTTATTAGTAGGCAGTTCGGTTTGAATCAGACTTCCCTCTGTACCCCCTAGAGCAGATTACTCAGCCCTGTCACTGTGTGTTCACGATACAATGCTTTCTCCTTCTAAAATAGGCATCAGCTTTAAAACAAGTTTGATAAGCACAGAAATATTTTCAATTCCCAATCTGAAAGTACTTGGCTGTTGTCATACATAGTAGCATTGCTCAAACACTCATCAAGGACAGCAAGAATAGTTGCTTACAAATCTAGCAATAGCATCTGTTTTCAGCACTTGTGAATATTCCAATAGGCAGACACTACTTCATCCAGGCCTCCTGGAAGATCAGCCTTGTGTACTAGAAGTGATTACGAATTAAGCCATTAGCTCTGACGTCATACAGACCATACAGCATTAACACAAACTGTTTGCTGAAGGTCACAAAATAAAGCTAACTCTAGCCCCTATGTGAAAGATAAGAAAGAGGGAGACTAAACAGACCAAATTTCAAAAACCACATGCAGAAAGAACCTGCAGGACTAGTCTTTAAGACTCCTCATTTAAGAGATGCTCCCTTTTCAATACTCCCAAGCTCCTGGAGAACCCAAGCATGTGATTTTAGTGCAACATGAACCCATTTACCTGCCTGAGTACTTAGGTTGGATAAGATTATTCAGAGGAGCAAAACTGCTTCCAGACTGAACTAAGTCCCTGCACTGTAATCTAGTTCAGGGCCAACACCTACCTCCATGAATTGGTTTGGGTTCAGCTCACCTTGTCTCTAGTATTAACACTAACTCTTGCACAGACTGTAGCATTTATGCATTTCACCCTCCATCTCGCTAGCAGATCCAAGTCTGTCACACACCAGCTAACACTAGCTTTGGTGGGTGCTCTGAAGCACCACCACACATGCCAAAGCACAGCCACATTCACAAGCACTGCTTTTTACCTGTAACACTGGCAGACTGCCTCTCTGGGTCTGCGCCCTCTCCCTCAGCCCACCAGCAGGCCAGGGGCAGCTTTGCCAGCCAGCACCCCCAGAAGTCTTCCCTCAGGAATGGGCCAGCAGCATGCCAGTTACAGGTACAGTTCACTTCCCAGAGGCTAGGATCAGAAGACTTTGGACAAGCGTTTAACTTAATATCACCTAACATTCCAGAAGCGTACAAAGGATGCAAGTTTAGTCTTTTTTAATACTTAGTCAATATTAAAACGAGCTGCTTACTACACCTACCATTTCCAGTTGTCTTGAGTCAAAAAAAACCAAAACAAAACAAACTACACTCTGGCTACTTCATCTGCCTCTCTGTAGCATTAAGCTACAGCCAGAAGACTACCAACTTCCATGGAGTTATGCTTACCAGACTGTCAGCACCAAGCCCTAAGCAGCTTGATCAAGTAATTGAGCGTAAGACTGGAATTCCTGCTTCCTGTATCTTCCTTAAAATTTCATTTCAATACATTAAAGGAACCATTAAAGGCAGAACTCAAACTGCAGCAGTAGAACTGGCGTTCCCTCTTCTTTCTTTCCAGCTAGAGCGGTAGCTCTCTCCTGCTGGCACTGGAAAGCATGCTGCTTACAATGGTCCATCCACATGGTCCTCAACCACCAATTCACAGCTACCAGTCTTTGATTCTGCAACCTGCACAAGCAGATTCTTTGTATCGACAGAAAAGGTCAGGGCAGCCTTTAGCTTGCATCTCATAAAGCTAACATGATTCATGACTGTTATAGGATAAATTTCTTCATATAGTCTTTGTTACTACACAACAAAGATTTTTATCTTTACTTGTAAAACTTCTCATCCATCTAGAAGAGATCACAAACAAGCTTAGCCAACTAGGAGACAACATCACTGGAGTATGAATTCCAGCCAGGACATTCCCAATCCACCTGAACCAGCATACTACCTTAAGCCCCACTCTTCATCACTAAATTTCTTTCTTTTCACACCAAGAAAAATGCCACATCTCTCCGAAATCTCTTCAATAAAAAAAAAAAATCAGAGTCATTTTAGCATTATATAAAGCTACCCCTACACTAAGCCTCCTCTGCAACATTCATAGCCTCAACCAACAAGTGCATCATATGTGCACAAATCAACTCTAGTTTCTGTAGTCTAGCTTCTTTCTTGAAATACTTCAGTGTTTCAGCTACTTGTGATCACATTCAGCAGCCTGAACTCTAGTTTAGAAGCTTCAGTCCTTGGGATCTAACAGTCCCTTGAAAGGCTTTATAACAGCACTTCTATGAATGATTGCTGCAGAAAGCAAAATAGCTTATTCTGACAAGAAAATGCCTTTTTATTTCCCCAACCCTGACTTCAATGGAATATTCAAAAAGACATGGACTGCTTATCATATAACTACCACTCAGCAGTGAAACAAGACCTAAAAAGGCACATTTCTCTCTAGAAGTCAGTCATGTAAGAGCTTAGGTCATTTCATGCCTCTGATAGTTATGAAAGCATATTCCTCCAGATGTTACGGCTTAAGGCTCTTCCATTGCTTAAAAGAGTGCTATACAGGAAGACCACAATGGAAAAAGTAGATTCCAATTTCAGTCACCTGTTTCAGACCACCTGGGGCAGAGCAAGCAGGACCTCAAAAAAAAGTATTAACTGGAATATGAGTCACCTCATATTAGCTTTATTACCTAATGAAGTGAGGCAATCCACTTCAAGAGACTTCTGTGATTAAGAAACACTTCGCTTAAAAATGTATCAACCTTCTCACTTAAATACTATGTGTATGAAGTGACAACATAAGCTATTTATGACCTACCTGGGTGTTTCAGAAAGCACTAGAGCAGCAGTGAAGCTCTTTAGAACAATCTTTTTCTGCACTTCTCCAGTGTGACTTCTTTAAGTCAAAGTTACTTGTAATAGTCATGAGGACAGAAGGAAGTCACAGCTCCCAACTGGCCAAAGGAATCTTTTGTTGAGAGGCGCTTCAAAAATTGCTTCTTTCTAGAAACCAAGGCCTCATTCAAAGGCTTGTCAGATATTCCAAAGTTAAAAAAAAAAACACACTAATTCAGGCTTTGACACAAATCCCAAAAAGGGATCTTATTTATCCTACACCACAAACAGAACAGGTTCAGTTTAGCTCTTAAACCTGACAACTGTATCAGGAAAGTCTGACTCCCTCCCACCCCTGCAGTTCTCCTCTCCTGCCCGCTGAGGATCAGGCTATCGAGCTTCAGTGTTCCAGTGCCAAACGCCTGGATCAAGGATCAAGCTACTGGGCTTCAAGCAAGACTTCACAATAGGAAGCACCACTCTTCCATGAAGTATTTTTTGAAACTGAACAAGTGTCCCATTATTCACCAGCATGCACTGCCCGCAGCCTGGAAGCAGAGTCAGTTTACTTGAGTCATGTTTCAGTTGCATCACATGGCTGTGGAGCTCGGTTGCCTCTTGTACCTCCCCACACCAGCATGGCTGGGACTCGCAGCTTTGACAGCAAGTCTGATGAAAGCCTGTTCACAGACACTAACTGCAGAGATGCAAACGACAGAAGATACTGCAGACTCCAGTAAATGATGGGCATTTCAAGCCCTCAGATAAGAGGCTAACAATTCAAGATGCAATACAGGGATGACATGCAGTTTCTCTGAATAAGAGCCATAGGCCATCTACATTATGGAAATTAGGACCAGGAAGAAATGATATCCTCCCTTGTGAACAAGTTTACTCACGCACACGGAAAACTTATGCTTAATATCTAATTAGAGACAGTGACTAATACAGAGCCTTAGCAAAGCAGAAGCTGCATCAGTTGTATCCAGCTATAACTAGATTTCACTGCTAAGGTTGGTTTTTAAACCTTCTAGTCAAACTAAGTTTGGTCTGATTACAAACTAAGTGCTTGTTTACACTGGAGGAATAAATATCGCCCAAACCAGCTAGCAACCTAGAAAAACACTATTCTAGAACTGGACTGTCTGCCCTTCATGGCCTTCCCACTTCAGAGATAGTCAGGTGTTGCATCAAGCCTCCTGTGTAATTGGCTTGGGTTTTATTTCTAGTTATATACGCCCGATTTGATCGGCATAGATTATATTAGAGATTTATATTAGATTAAACTCACTGTTGCCAAGAGACTGGTAACAGCCCTCTGTTAAACAGAATGTATGTAGCCTTATAAGCCATACCAAGTTCCTGGTATGTAACCCAGCTTTGAGAGCTACTCTGTAGGACTAGCATCTTGCTGTGTCATTCCTTTCATTTTAGTTTTACGGAATCCCAACGCCTGACAGCTACATCCATCGAAACCATTAACTGGCCTGCAGAAAGCAGTTACTCCTTTCTGGCACTCATTTCCAAATGCATACTCTGAATTAAAGTCAGTCAATGAAGCAACTAACAAGAAGTTAGCTCTTCATGCCATGGATGGCACTACTCCTGTAAGAAGCAATATTGTGCTGATAACTGAAGCTCAAGCTATTTTCTTTTCAAAACCAGTAATAAAAACCTGACCAAGTCCCCTCACTCTGTTTTTTGTAAAGAGTCACTAGATTCCCTCATTAAAAACTTCAGAAATGTGACTTGCTACTTCCAAACCTAAAACAGCTAACTAGGCTGTATCATTACGCATAACAGCTTCCTTATTTCACTCCGTTTTGCAAGGCTATTTGAATGACACTTATGCAGATAAATTTCTGGGTGTGATCCTAAAGTGCAGTTGAAACCTTGCAAGATTCAACCCCTAGGAAAGCAAGCTGGATACAGATGTCAGCTTTACTTAGGAGTACTTTTACCATTTGAGACAACTTAGATGGACTAAACTGATGTGCAACTACTAAAACCATTCTGTATTACTTCACATATCTGCACCACTGCTTCACAGATAACTCCCTGAAGGAGATGTGCTGCTGGTACTACACAGACAGAGCGGCAAAGCAGTACTTTGCCAAGTGCCATCACCATCCAGGACTCCAGAAGACAAAGAGCCTGCAGAGTAACCTCAGTGCCCAAAGTTGCATGAACACACCGATCAGTATCAGCTCAGCAGCCACAGACTGAGGTTGTTCAACAATTTCAGAGCTCCATTTTTAGAAATCCAAGTCCAGAAGTAGTGGCAGCCACTACTGTGTGTGAAAGAAAAGGCTTCTGGCATTCTTGGGTTAGTCTAGCAACTTTCACCTAACATTACTAGTCAGAGGAAGAGCTACTTTTTGTGAGGGCGGACCCAATTCACATCATTATCATAAAGCCCACTGAGTGCTAACATGCCCAACTACACAAGAGCTTGGCTACATTTTGACAGCTAGTCAGTGTAACAAGGATTAAGCATAGCTGCAAGAGAATGAGAGTCCTTTTCCTACCCAGTAACTTGTTCAACTGACACTTAAATAAATACGTTCATAAAAATACTGGGTAATATTAAGCCTTATAAAAAGGTGACGGTCTGCTCAATCTAAGGTTGAGGACATCAGCTTTCTCCTTCTAGGTGCGCTGGACTCAAGTCAGCCACGCTCTCTGCAAAAGCAAAAGGTACCCTGGTTTCCCATTTCAGTCTCCCTACAAGGGCTTCCAAATTCCAGCTTGTCTCTTTGAATGTTTTCTGTCACATGCATCCACAGAACAGGACACTGATGAAGCTGAACAAGCCATTGAAGCAGGCCACTCTTTATCTTGTTCAACAATGGAAAAGCATCACGTAGGAGGATTTCCACACCCTTCCTTCATCTGCTCCAAGCAGATCATCAGATAAGCAGGCCCAAGTTCAGCAGCCTGCTGCTGTTAGACTTGGAAGTTGTACTTCTCAGCGCACACCTTAAGAGAAAGCAGATTGTTTGACACAGCTTTCAGGAGTCAGAATAAGCAAAAAATCTGAGAGAACCGTGAGCGGGAAACGTTTACATCATTTACTGAGGACCACTGGAAAAAGGTCAAATGGAAGAAAGCAGCTGAAGACACATCATGCTATCTTCACATTACGCAAGCCCAGCCACGCTAGTACGCCGACGGAAACAAGCCTTCGGCACACACCGCACAGCTCTGCTCCCACACGGCTACCGGCGTCTCCACGGCCCCACCAGCGCACAAAGGTTGATGGAGGCACCCCCAGCACACGCTAATCGAGGCCGTACACGGCCGGCTCAGACGCCTCTCCGCCTCGCCCACCCAGCAAGGGCACACGTCCCTGCTTCCCACCCCCGGCAGCCCAACGGAGCAGCTCCGTCCCAGCAGCTCAGCCCAACGCGGGAGGCGGGCGAGACCCCCACCGTCTACCGGGGAAGGGGAAGAAAGGGAAGGGGGGGGGTGTGCCGAGCAAGCTGTAGCCGCGGTCTGCTGACACCAGGCCCCGGCCCCGCCTGGTCTCCAGCCCGCTCCCGCCGGGCCCGCACAGGCCGCGGTGCCCCCCCGCCAGGCCCCGCCGCGGCCTACCCCCGGCCCGGCGCGGCCCTCTCCGCTCACCGCGATGACGTTGACGAAGGTGGTCTTGCCCGAGTACTGCAGCCCCACCAGGGTGAGCTCCATCTCCTCCTTCCAGAAGAGCGAGCGGAACCAGTCCAGCAGCCGGGAGAGCAGCGCCAGCATGGTGGCGGCGGCGGCGGGGGACCGGGGTCTGGCTCTGGCTTCGGCTCCGGCGGCGGCTGCCCGACACCCGCGCGCTCCCACACGGCCCGGCTCGCCCCCGCGCCGCGGTCATATGACCGCACCAAGAGAGGCCGCCCCGCCGGCGGACCCAGCGCCGCCGCGCACCGCACCGCCCCCTGCCGGCACCCGCCGAGCTCTGCGCCCCGGGGGAGGACCGGCGGCGGCGGGAAGGCGGGGAGGAGGCGGGGCCGCGCCGCGAGGGGCGGGGCGGGGCGGGGCGTCTGCCGCCAGCCCTCGGCCTCCGCCATCTTGGGCGGGGGCGGGTGTCTGCTCACACACCCTCGGCGCCGCCATCTTGGGCGGGAGGGTGTCCAGGCCCTTCAGGGCTGCCTAATTCGACGCCCCAACTCCCTTCTGGCTCGCCGTTCTGGCTGCCGGTGGCCCCCCGGCAGCCGTGCTGCGCTCCCAGCCCTCCTCCCCGGACCCGTCCCCAGCTTCCTGCTCCGCCCGGCCTGACAGAAGTGCCCCCGGCTGCCCGCTGAGGTCCTCAGAGCCCCCCAGCAGGGTGGAGAGCGGCACCCCGCCGAGTTGAAGCTCCAGTTACAAAAGATGTGGATCGTGGGGGCTTTTCTTTGGTGCAACCTGCAATTTAACTTTAGTCTCTGGAGTCGGCCACCTGAGAGCTTCTGTTTTGTCCACTGAACCACTGAGCTGCAGCCTGCCTGCGGGCAAATCCTGGGCTTGCCGAGGACTAGGGATTAAGAAACACTAACCATAACATTTTCACGTGACAAATGCAGAGTACTTTCTAAGCAAGTGAAATACCTCCTAAAACTGTGTGTGTGCTCTTAAAACTTCCAAAAACTAGGGGTCAGCCCACACAACCTTGTTATTCTCCGTTACTCTCAGATAACCAGCCAGTCTCTAGAAGTTTCTGCCAGGAATCCATGCATTTTGCATGGACTTTTTCAGGTGATTTACTGTGGACCTTGCTGCTGTGCCAGTCAGGTAGCTGTAAGTGGTTATTTTCATTCCCAGCCAAGTTAAGCCTAGTTCTGTACAGTAAAGCCAATAGCAGGAGATTAGAAATCCCCCGACTTCAAAGAACAGCAGAATGAGAAAGCAAACGTCAGCATGCTTTTTAAAAGGAAAGGTGAGCGGGGTGATACAGATTTACAAGCTCTAGACATCATTTACATAATAAATTCCACAGCTTCTCTAAACATCTGTCCTCCAGAGGGACACTGCTGAGGATCCCAATGTTTGTATCGTTCACAAATTGTGTAGCTCCAGCTCTCCAGGTAGTTCAGCGGTGACTTCTGCAGTGTGAGGCCAAGGCAGGAGGGACATGAGCTGAGCAAATGAAGATGTAGCTGAAAAAAAATCGCGAGTCGTCTGCAAGATGCCCAAGGAATAAGAATATTTTCCGTTCTCCTGAAGTACAATCTTTTCCTTCAGGATTTCTTCTGACATTGCAGAAAAACTTTCATGATTCAAATTAAGAGATATTAATGGATACTAAATAGGATTTGTTGGTTGTCAACGGGTTGGAAAACACCTACCGTTTTGCACTTGGCTGCAGTGGTTCTCAAAATATTTTACAAATACAAAGGACCTAAGCCACTGCCTGAAGAGTGGAAACAGCGTCAAGGCTCTCTGCCATGCTTCATTAGCTTGCTGTGCTTCATTAATTCTGCAGCATTTTTCGGGGCATCAGGATCAGGCTGAGGATGATTTTCCTCCCTAGTGAGAGCTGAAGCGCAAAGTAACCCTGGCAAAGCTAGAAACTTTCTGCCTCCAGACACTCACTGGCTCCATGGCTGTTGGGGACCCACAGCCCCAGCCACGCAGCCTCTGTAAACCCGAAGGTCTCACCCAACGCAGGCAGGAGGCTGCTTTTCCCCACCCCAGCATCGCGCTGGGAGAGGAAGGACCAGCACAGGCTGGGCTCCATTCGCCCTATCGCCCCTGGCCGAGCTACCTGGTTACGGACATCCCGGCTCCGAGGGGAGCAGGGGAAGCAGGTTAAGTGGTTTTATGGAGGGTGAATAATGAATAGAGAGGGTCCAAGCAGTTCAGACAGTGCAGAAGAGCACACAAGGAAGCAGTACGATTAGTACCTGGGCATTTTGGCATTGTTTGGCATTGCTCCTCTTTGCAAAGAGCAGCAAATACAGCACCGGGTATGACCCAGTACCCCCAGAAGCTAACAGACCTTTTTGCTTTTTTTCAGAGAAATGCTACAGCTTAGCTAGCCTAGTCCCTGGCTAACAAAAGTCACATATAGGAACTGCTTTTAAACACGGGCAGGCCTTGATGTGATGTATGCAGCTGGCAAACAGCCTTTCTACTCCTGGATGAAGAGAGCAGCGGCGTGTGTAGCCGATGAATTTGGGGCAGCCAAGCGCTGCGCGCACCGCTCTCCCCAGGCACCCCTGCAGCAGCACGCCTCCGCTCTCCCCTCTAGTGCCTCAAGACCACAGTTCGCCCCAAACGCGCGAGAATAACACATTTAATAGCTGAGACCAACCATATTTCAAGGTAGAATCGGCCCATTGCAGAGGTGTGGTTCCAGCGTGGTTTGCCTCCACGTGCCTTTGCAGGCTTTCCTCTGGTTTGCACTCCTGCATTGCCACCATTAATGAGGTAAATGCAGCCATAATACTTGCACATCACAAGTGTGGATTTTAGCATGGACATACGTAAGAGGACAGATAAAACATGCAGGAAACATATTGGTGTATCCCAGTACAGTCATCACTAATCATCATTATCAACACAGGTCTCATCGGAAAAGACACGGTGCGCCCTGAGCTCGCACTGGAGTGCAGGGCACTAATCAGCTTGCTGCAGGGGGCAAAATAACGGGTTGTTGTTTATATTTCATTCCTTGTCTGAGGACCTGGCAGCCCTTAATATTCTTTATTAATTGTTTGTTACACAATTGCACAGAAGAATAATATCTCCAGAAGTCCCTTTCTGACTGTGGTTTGCACTTCTATACATTCAAAATTTCACGGAAGGTTGAAGCTACGCTAAGGCACTCAGATTACAAGAGCCAGCTACGAGCTGGTCTGCGTGGTCAGTTGCTTCTGCATGTCCATCATTATTTCAGAGATAAAAGCTTCCTGAGGTATATGTCATAGCTCACTGCAAACAGATGTGGAACAGGCAACAGCACATCTTATACAGCAGTCATGTTTTCCATGAAATGATAAGTGAATATTTTACTCCTGGGAGCAAATCCAATTTGCTAATTCACCCACTGGAACAAAATAGTGCGAGAGCACTTTTATAGCTGAAAACAACATGATGCCCCCTCTCCCTGTATTGCAAAGATATCACCGACACTTTACATGGGCTGCAAATTCTGTGCAGAGGAAGTCTCTTCTCATCTGTAGCGTGTTTTCAGGCAACAGACTTGTGATTTACTATCAGCTGCTTCCAGAGCCAGCAAATGGGGATGCTGTGTCTGTTCTCTCAAGCCTGGTGAAGTCGCAGAGTATTTCAGGTTCTCATATGTCTGTGTTTGAACACCATGAATATTTCGCCCAGTAAAATCCTGCTATAATGTGTAGCGTAACAAAAGCTGTGTAATGATAAAATTTGTGACATCATGTTAATAGTATGTTCTTGGCATCCACCTCAAATTATGGGACTCTCCAAAATGCCTTTCACTATGTTCAGAAAGACAGCACTGAGCACTAACCTGGGTACATAATTCTGTTGACTGTTCCACACAGGGTTTCTCAGGCTGTTAGATTTCGACTCTGCTTCCCATTTCCACCGTCAGCTGTCTGCATAAGCACCCTGGGAATCTTTGCACTCATTAGTGCGGCAGTGCAGAGCACTCACAGCAATGCAATTACTGATGCCATGGCTTGCAGGATATTTCTGGCATCTGAGGAGGACCACTCTACAGATGGCCGTATCAGAAGAAGAGAGCACATAAAAATGGGATCAGATCATCACTTTCTGTGTCTAGACATTTCCTGGAAATTCTCTGTGGGTTGGAGGTTGCACAACACAAGAGGAGAATCACTGGATTCACCCAGTGATACAATACATCATTCCAAATATATTTTTAATAGGTACACTCTTTGGCATTTATTTAAATTACAAATTACCTAAATTACCAAAGTTCTGTAATAATATGAAATTATATATTGCTGTGTCCTCAGATAAAACATAAAAGTTCATAATGTTGGGATAATGAAAGAAAAATACTGTTACTGCTACGAAGTAGAAAAGCTTCAGATTTTTCCATGCTTGTTCAAGAAAACATTGACATCACAAAAGGTAATAGGGTGTATTTAATCAGCATTGTACAGTGCTAAATCAGCGCTGACCAGGAGGAGAGGGGTGTAGGGGTGTGTGTGAGCTATGTTTGTCGTTGGGATCCTGCGACCCAATGCTACATGCTGCGTCTGGGACACCTGCAAAGGGTTCTCCTCCATCACTGCCAGAAGAAGTTTCTAAAGCACACTGCATTATTTTTGTAAGCCATTGCATTAAGAAAAGGGGGGGAAAATCTACTCATCAGACTAGTGTCAAATAGGTGTGAAAAAGCAACTATAATGAGATTGGTATGAAACCACTGGGACTGCATACTAGGGCACAATAGTCTGGCATCAGCTATGCCAGCCACATCAGGAGGATCCACACCACCCTGGCTGGCCCTTTATCTGCTTGGCAGCCCCCCTGACCTTGGGAGAGTGGTACTAATTGCTTTCTCTCTGCAGGGCGTTACGCAGGAGCAATGGTAAATACTGCACGCAGAGAAAAAAAAAACAACACCACATTTCTGTCCTTCTCGGCTGCACGGCATGCTGTGGAGCATTCATGGAAGGTGCCTGCCATCAAATGCCACTACTCTGCAGCACAGAAATTAGAAATTTCCCAGCTCCCCAGTGGCAGGGAAGGCGGCTGTGCATGTGCTCTTCCACCCCAAAACATGGCTTTCCTTTGTATCCATAAAAAGCCAACTTACACTCCTTCCAATTAAGCTGTGATATGAACTGCACTTTGAAAGTTCTTAATCCATTTTATGGTTCATTAACTCAGAAAATTTCATACCCATGGTTAGCCGTATCAAAGAGGATGGAATGCCTGGCACCAATTAGTTCTAATAATGAGCTAAATTGTGCACAGATTTCTGAGTCTCTCATTAGTATGAGAAAATAGGACAGCTCCTCTCAAAATATCTTACCGGACGTTTCTTTAATTTGTCTTTGGCTAAAGACTACTCCCACTAGCTGATGCAGACAAAGAAACTAATTGATTTGATGAGTTGCAGAAGCCTGCTGTGTGGCACTTTCCCCTGCTGCTGAGCAAGGAACCATGGCAAAATAATAGTGTCGATATTGCTCCGAGATTTTGCATTTCTGCTAGTTCATGTTTTTACTTCAAGGAGGCAAATACACGTCCTGTTTGTGTCATCAGTTCGCTCCGACACTGATTTTCTTTCAAGAAGGATTGATCTGGCCGTTTGTAAAACGTCTTAGGAACTGCGGGTGCCTTCCAGGTCAGGCATCCTCCCTTGTCGAGGGAGGAAGAAGCTCTCTGAGCTGGGGAAGCTAAGGAGGACCTGTGTGCACAAACTGGCCCTGGCTGGGAGCCTGGCTCTGCAGCACCGGCAGGTGGGGGCTATTTCCAGCTCTGCATTTTCAAGTCCCACTTAAAATATTAGCAAAAGAAACAAAGGCAGATGATAGCATGTATGAGATATGTGTCATCCTTATATTACAAATGCTTAAAGGAAAGGATAAGGTTAGCGGTCACCTCTAAAGAGACGGACATTAAAGTAACTTATGGTTCCTAAGTCTACCGCACAGCCTGTAACACTGTCTTCCCATAGTTTTACTCAGGGCTTGCTCTTTTGCAAGACTTTTTGGTACTGCTGGAGTATAAATACTCACTAAAGAACCTGAAGAAGTGAAGGAAGGATTTCACTGTGTCTTCCCCACAGCTTTCCTGAAAAAAGAAACATGTCTCTTGTGCTATTATTGCTTGAGCTAAACCAGAAATATTCCTTTGCCATTAAGAGGGAGGCACGCCTTGAGAACTAAAACATAACTCTTATTTTCTTAGAGCTGTTTGCATGCTGCTAGCATGCCTTTCAGTCCTGCCTCTTTTCTGCAGCCCAGGACAGCACAAAGTCTTCAAGGCACTGGGGAGGAGAGAGACAGAAGGGGAGGGAGGTGCCAGTGAGGGAAGCACAGCCCTACTTCCCCACGGACCCTGGGGCTGCAGGCAGCGGCGTGACTCCTGACGTGAGCAGAAGTATCTGATTTCCCAGTGTCTTGCTTGTTTTTCTGAGAGACAGACTGGTATGTCAGAGGGGTGCTTGCGTGGACCCTAGGTTTTCCAAATCTCTAGGAGGACTGCCTATAGGTGAAAATCTGCAGGCTGTCGTGCCACTGAGATGACCTGGTGTCAGGTTTGTTGGGCGGCATTACTTTTCATGCACATCCTTTACCTTCTAGTAGTCTAGCAGACTGGAAACGTGGCAGCTACGAGGCTGGCAAGCTGTAAGATTTTCCGTCACTGACAGTGAAAATATAAATGATCTGCGTCGTTTTAGCATTTTGATTTGGTAGATGCTGGCAAACACTTTGCAGTGTGAGCTGCTGCATGCAAGCGATGACCTTCAGGAATGCTGGCGTCTCCCCGTGGCGAAACAGCAGGAGCATGAATCAGCAGAAGGGAGCGGGGAAAAAATGATGGTTAAAAAAGAGCCTGCTGTTAGCAGTAAGTTAAAAAAAAGTTTCCTCCTGGTCCTCCAGTCAGATTTATTAGCAGAGACCTTGGCACCTGCACAGACCCCTGCGCAAAAGCCAGGCCCATGCTTGCAGATTTATTGCACAGTCAGGGCCTTCGCCAGCTCAGTCACCGCATTTCACCCTTTCTGTAATTTAGATTTTAAATCCAAAAAGAAACAAAACCATTCTTCCAGTGTTAAGTCTAAGCACAAACAGTCTCCGAGTGAGCCTCTGCAAGAAGGGCATAGAGCCCTGAACCTCCAGCTCTGTGCAGACACGTGTACTACCAAATTTAGAGAGAGCAAGCACCAAGGGGAAGCCCAAAGCAGCAACCTCGCAGAGGTTCTCGGTTAGGCTGAGCCATGAGCCACCCACCCAGGCACCATGCCCACGGAGACACGGCGGCACCACGCAGATGGGGCCACAGTGGCAAGCCGCTGCTGCTGCTGCCACAGTCACCCGCCCTGCTTGGGGCTACCACGAGCCCTGCGTCCCACCCCGCCTGGGCTGGCAGAGAGGAAAAACGAGCTCCCACAGCGGTGCTCGGGATAGAGGAGCCGCCTGCCCTCGCAGCCCGGTGGGAGAGGGTGCCAGGCCCAGGGGAGCTGCCCTTACGCCGAAGTGCCTCCATGCAGCCATGCCTAGAAATGCAACCCGCTCCCTGCCGCTGCTCGGTGCATCTCTCGCTGCTGCCTGTTTCCCCCGAGCGCCGGCTGCCTTCGCCGCTGACACGCCGCTCTGTGCCCGACAGCTGCCGGTGTCTGCCTTCCCGGCGTGGAGGACAAGAGGTGACCCACTGGGATGGGCCAGGGGAGGCGTTTTCTCCAACCTCCGAAGTAGGGCTCCCTACCAGCTGCTTGGCAAGAAACCACAGACAGCTCTGCAGCACCCTTCCTGACAAATTTAGGTGCCTACGGTTCAGGTTTCCTTGCGTATTTAAGTCCCACCAAGGTGTTTTGCACCTCAGTACCCATCAGCCACGGCCCCTCGGCACCACCTGGGCTACGAAGCAGCTTTGAATCCAGCATCAAAGCACTGTCTTTGTCTGTGCAATTCTGCTTAGCTACACTCACTATTTTCTGCCTGCTGTCAGAGCCTGCCACGTAGTCAGGACCTGCCTGACCCATGGTGTCACCCAGCGCGGCGTCCCAGACCCCTGAGCGGGTCCATCCTACGGGGACGCCCAGTGCCCAGCTCCTCTCCGTCCATCTCCACTCTTGCTGACCAGCGGCGGTGCGTATTTGCCAGCAGCCGGCATCGCTGCCCCTGCCCCACTCGCCCATTCCCGTGACGGGGAGTGGGATTACACCTGGCACAAATAAGACGTGGTCCCTATTTCCACAGAGGGCCTGATCGTCCCCGACAAGAGACCTCTCATCGCGGCCAGCAGCGGACGAACCCCCAGCTACAGATGAGGCTGGCTGCCCGCGACGTCCCCTGCGGACCCCAGGGCACCGGGGCTCTTTTGCTTTCTTTACACATTTATTTTCTTTTTTTCTCACCCCAGTTTTCTCCCTGGCCGGCGGGTGTTCTTCTGCCTTTGCTTGGATCTTCCAGCAGAGGGGGATGCAACCTCACCAAAACTGTCCTCCTCGCCCAAAGCCTTCAAACATGCCCTCACCTTCATCCTCACCCTCACCTTCATCCTCGCCCTCACCTTCATCCTCGCCCTCACCTTCATCCTCACCCTCACCTTCATCCTCGCCCTCACCCAGGGCTGGGCTCCCTGCACAGCATGGCCCCCCTGGCCCGGCAGTGCTGGCACCCACACCCCAGCACTCCCCGGGCACACGGGCACCGTGGGGTCCAGCAAATCTTCTTTTATTGCACATAATAAATCCAAAGCAAGGGGTTTGATCTATGGTAAGCTGTTAACGAGAGATGAATGGACACAAACAGTGACGTGATGCCCATGTGTCAGCCCTGACCTCCACGGCGTGAACATCTTTGAGGTTTTTTTCTCCAGTGTTGTCATGGACAAGGGGGGAGATAATCCTGGGAACTGGGTGTCACTGTGAAACGAGGGAAACAGAGGGATGTTTATTCCCAGCCACAGTGGCCGTGTAATGTACAGCAGGGCAGAAGGACAAGACAATCTCATTTAATGCTTTTTAATCAGTGATATTCAAAGTCCTTCATAAAGCATCGTACAGTCAGGGCAGCTGAGGCAGGGACGGGAGAAACGACATTCCCAAAGGTAGCAGGCAGCCAGTCAGGCACAGATCCCAGGTGCTGGGAGCTATAGTTTCACTTGGGGACTGCAGACCAGATACTATGAAGTGATGCGCAAGGAGGTGTGAGTTTTTGCTCAGGTATCACTCTCTGCTGCGGTCCTACAGCATCGGCGTGGAGAAGCTGCCCGCGCTCTTACCTTGCAGTGAGGGAGTGGCCGACATCTGCCCGGCAGAGGAAGAAGCAACACATCTACAGGTACAACACGACCAAGTCAGTTGAGCTGCACTGATTTACACCAGCCAAATACTCGACTCATTGCCTCAGCACCTAGTCAGAGTCCAAAACTGAACAGGAGGAACTTTATGTCTGTCAATGCTGAAACCATTTCTTGATCAGGTGCAGAGGAACAGAAGGGAGCACCCAGCCCGCTCTGCAGTCTCTTGCATTGGATTCTGTGTGATCTGGTTTTCTTTATTGTC
Source organism: Buteo buteo (assembly GCF_964188355.1). Taxonomy (NCBI): domain Eukaryota; kingdom Metazoa; phylum Chordata; class Aves; order Accipitriformes; family Accipitridae; genus Buteo; species Buteo buteo. The sequence goes on from NC_134191.1 coordinate 2,186,750, forward strand.
CTTTATTGTCTCCACTGGAAGTTATGTTCCCCATTGGCATTTCATGGAGCACAGTCGTCTCAGGAAGCTGGGCACCTCGCACACCATCATGTCAGAGACCTGCGCTCCAAGGTTATTTCCTATCAAATGCTCCTCCTTCCAGCCGTCCAGTTATTTTCTCTTTGGCTAAATCATCTGAAAATAGAAATAGTCTGCAGCCATCCTAGTTCTTCCTGCTCTATATGCACGAGCAGGAAAGGGAATTTAGGATTTTACTTTAATGCCATCCATACACAAAAGCCTGCTGGAGAGCATCACTCTGATTAGCTCTTATTCTACAACCAAGAAAACAAAAAAGAATGAAAATAAGGGAGAGCCCAGCATGTGGCTTCTGTGCCTTGCTGCTTCGAGGCTCCTCAGAAAATCTTCCTGGTTGCTCAGGGCCCTCATCAATGGCATATTTGTGAATATCCCAATAATCGGTTGGCTTTTATCTGCTTTTAATAATGAGTAAAAGAAGGGCAGGAGCAATGTAATGGTTTGCTCACTAGCACATCAGAAAACTTTGACTCCATTTGGCAATAAACCAGCCCAGTGCCTAACCTTGAGGCCTCCCCTTCGCTCGGTCATTGCTATTGCAGGCAGGTAAACACCTCCAACGTCTCAACACGCAGTACAGGGCATAACACAGCCGTAACAGCTTCATAGCTGCAAACAATGCATCCCAGCTCATGGAAGCCTGAGATGGAAAAATTTGATTTAGATCTGGGAATTAAATTAGCAAAGGGATGAAAAAGAAGAAAAATACCTCACATCCAAGCACGCATCTTTGGCAGAATTCATCGCTGGAAAAAAATGTTAGGATGTAAATTTGCAGATAGCTCTGATGCATGACGGACTGGACCGAACTCCGTGTTCTAAACTCCCTGAACTTTGAGGATTTGATGCAGATCCAGATTTAAAATTTCCATTGGGGATTTTCTCACTAAACCCAGAAGGATCTAGTTTCTCTACAGAGGCTGTACCAGATATTAATTTGCCCCTTCTCCCTCTGTGTACTGTCCACCCCCCTCTTTACCCTTCTGCAGTTTATGTGCATCTTGACATAAGGCACTTACAAACCAAGTGATGATCTTGGTTCTCCCTAGATGTGGGGCACTCTGGTTTCTGAAAAACTGGGCTACAGAATTTGGTGCGGGTATCTGCATATGGATTTTTAAAATAAACTTAATCCCAAATAAAGCTCATCCAAAGCTGTGGGCACTCAGAAATCATGTTTAAAAACACAGGAACACAGGAGAGACAGAATGCAAACGATGCATCCCTTCTTCCCATCCCGCTAGGCGAGCACCAGTCATGAGACTCACACAGCTTAAATCCTACTGTTACGCTTTCCCTCCAGACAAATCCTACTTTAATAAAGTGCAAGGGAATTAGCCAAACCGCCTGTTTCCTTCACGCTATAGTATATATAAGCAACCTAATCCATACGCCAAAGCTCCCACCGCCCTTGAAACCCCTCAGCTGGGATTTCCCATCAGCAGCTCGCAGTCTCCCTCCTGTCAGCTCGCAATTACCTTTCCCTTCTGGGGCACGGGAAGGAGAAAAACGCGTGGGCACCTGCCAAAACGCATCCCTGCGGCTCTCCTTCCACGGCGTCTGGGTGACCCCCACCTGAAGGAGAAATGCACAGCCTGGGTGCCGGGTCGAGGAGTTAGACACCAGACTAATTAGCGCTCGGCTTTGCTAGTTAAAAAGGCTCATTTGGCTGACCTGACCAAATTCTTCCCGTTGTTTCGGTCTACCCCATCGCTGCTGGGTCTGATCAGCTGCCCGGGGAGGGGGGGATTCGGCTGATCAGATGGGGAGGGATCCCAGTCCCGCTGCCTGACCTGCCCTTCACCCCCGCCTGGCAGGGGCAGCCCAAAACTCTGATGAAAGAGAAAGGAAGTGCGAGTCAGTGTGAAGACGGCATTTCATTTACATGAGATAAGCGCCTTCATGTAGCAACTAGAAATCAAGGATAATTGGCGTGGTTGGGAGACTGGTGTCTTTTGTTACACAAGGCGTAATGGGCCTCTTCGGAGGAATCAGAAACCAGCGTTCCTGCGAGTGAATACTGCAGCCTGGAACGGCGATGTGCTACATCCTATTTCTCAGGAAGGAGGAAGGAAGGAAGGACACGTGAAAAGAAAAATAGCAGTAAATGATCCCGCTTCATCTTTTTTTTTCCTGTAACTCTTCTGGCCTTACAAACAGGAACTTCATTTTAAACTAAAAATAAAGCATGATGCCTATTTCACAGTTGCAGATGGGTGTTTCCAACTGCGCTGCTAGGTTTCAGCCCCTTTCTATATGCAGCCTGAGCAAGGCATGGTAGGAAAGTGCCTCGCTTTGCATTTGCTATATTTACATTTCATCAGTTATCAGGAGAACAGGATGTCCCAGGGGATCTGAAATAGGATACACCGCGCTCTTCATCTCCTGGTCAGTTCAGCCACGGGCCAGGTCCGTATGACTGATACTGTTTGCTTGTCTGCCCGTGGCTCCGGTACCGCCGGCGGTGCCCGGGCGGGTGTTATCCATCCCCAGCCCGGCTGGCACGCGGGCCGAGCTGCTCTGGCATCCGCGGCCTTCCTCCAGACCAAGTCTGACACGTGTGGCTGAGGCAGGGGAGAGCTGGCGGGGGGAGAGTGGAAAGCTCCTATTTCTCTTTCTGCCACACCTTTTTTTTTTTTTTTTTGGCAAGGGCAGAGGAGATTTATTCTGCCCTCCACAAAATCAAGTCTGCGTTTTCCCTCTACACTTAGCTTTTCATACTAAATCCCCAGCAGCCATCAGGAGCGTTTCAGTACGGGGTGATGGAGCGCAAGCAAACCATTTCCCAGGCGGAGCAGTGCCGAGGCATGAGCAGTACCCCTGGCACGGCTCCCCACAGGAGGTCTCGCAGGGGTGCAAAGTGCAGTCGGAGAGGGTGGGTGGGCAGATGGAGGGGGTCGATACCCAGTTCTCTGCTGGAGAGGTTACACCTGGCATTACAGATCCTGCAAGGCAAGGAGCCGTCTCCCTCGGAAGCACGTTGGATGCCCTGCCTTCCTTACCACCTTGGATTTAAATGTCTTTCTTTCTCACACGTTGGGCGTAGCTGCCAAGCATTGTGCCTTCTGTACATCACTCCACCTTGATTTCAAACCACTTTAGCTTGTGTTTGGGAGTGGTTTCCAAGCATTCAGCTCACCCATATCTTATCCACACTGGCTTCCTTTATGAGCTGCACCCGCTACAGGTCCAGAGCTTTAAATGCAAACCCAAACAAATATGTGGTAGTGCTTCCCATTCCCACTGGGCTGGCCTGGAGTGGGAGTGGAGTGAGTCAGGAGTACCATAAAGGAAAGTGAAATAGATCCACCCTGAGCAGATGATAGGATCAGGGCAGATTAGTAGCCTTGGATCAGATTCAAGGGTCAGCATAAATCTTTAATCTTTGCAAAGTCCTAGAGACTCCCTCCCCTACACTCTGTCTCACATGCATACACACCAGGCATGACTAAACAGCTCTCTGCGGGGATGGCAGACACTTCAGAAACTCCCGGCTGGTTTTGGTTTGCAAAATAAAACAATAAAGCTGCTCTCTGTTCTGTAAACGTGAGAACTTCCCTATGCAGGCAGATCGCAACTGATGCAAGCCCTGCTCTCGACATGCTGCCCGGGGACCAGTGCCACACTGCGGTCACCGGTCCCGCCAGCAACCGGGGGCTTTTTGCCGACAGGTCCCCTCCGGTTTGCTCCAATCTCACAGTCAGGCTGTAAAACACTTGGCTGCTTAATGCAGTCGGGTGAGAGCTAAGTACAATCCCCACGTTGCGTCTTATTAGGTCCCAACAAAGCGACCTGCCAGGACGTCATTACTTATTATTCCTCTGTATCTGTTCCCCACTGACGCTGTGCTCAGTGGACATAATCTGGATAGTTCCCAGATTTCACGTGGAGCTGCAAGTGGTTTGTTTGGCATAATCGGGGTGGGGGAAATGCCGGGCTGCCCTGGGAGGGCGCTGTCCGTGGGGATGCGCTGCACCCTGTGGGGAGCGGAGGGGCTGGAGGAGAGGCGTCTGCCAGCTTTGCACCCAACTGATGCACTAAGGGAAAAGAAAGGGGAAAAAAAAAGAGCAAAAAGCCCTGGCCTAGTTTTTGTTTCATTGCACTGGGCTCAAGCTCGAAGGATGTGGTTTGGTGGTCAGTGCGTAAAACAGCAAATGAAAAAAAAAAAAAAATTCCTTTGATTTAATCCAGATCGGGTCTGTGCATGCTTTTCCTGCGGCCATCGGAAAATCACACGAGGGAAAACCCGGCCCACGGTGCCTGCGGCTGGGTGCTGAGGGACGTGGTGCAGGTCCCGTGGTGGCCCTGTCCTGCTCGGAGGGGTGCTACATCCTACCGAGCAAGGTCTTCCAGGCATACGTGCCCACACCGGCTGCCGTCCCGGCGCCTGGAGGACCTCAGCCCCCACCGGGGCTCCAGGACATCCATCTCCTTGCTGTGCGGCAGGCTCCGTCTCAAGTTTCTTGATAGATTTATAACAATTCAAGTCACTCTCGCTACCACTCTGTGCATAAAGGGCCAGGCAATTTCTGTATAAGTGAATATTTATATATTCCCATAAACATTTTTAACGGGAAATTGCCTAATACGTCTTATTACATGGAAAGCGCGAGCAGCTGGCCGAGGGAGCCTGGCAGTGCTGCTGACAGTGGATGTGTCGGTGCTGCTGCACCTCACAGCTGTAATCGTTTCAGGAATCCTTTGACTCATCTTCCGAGTTGCTCCAGGATCTGCACAGAGATCTCGGTCTTGCCGGTCTCCTTAAAAAACACCTTTGCCTCACTGCTGGGTTCAGAAAGCTCCCGTGGCAAATGCCTCCCGACCTCAAGTGCCCAGGTGTTTGCCGGAGCCCGGCTGCAGCTGGAAAACCCCTCTGTGGTTAATGCCTCACCGGCACGCAGCAGCCGGGGCTCCTGCTCGTCGCACGTGTGGCAGTGCTATGGCGTTGCCAGAGCAGGTCCCCAGCTGGCTGCCGGCACCGGGGATGAGCATCTGCCCCGGCCATCCCTTGCCCCGAGCGAGCTCCTACCAGGTCCTGGCCAGCCCCACATCTGCCCAGCTGTGCCGTGCCCTCGGCCGGCAGCTCTTCTTCGTTTTTCCAGGGCTGCAGAGACGCAGCGAGAACTCGACGTGCTCTGAAGCGCGGGAAAGCTGTCCTCAGGGTCGTCTGCCCCACCGAGGTGTCGGGGCGCGGTATGGTCCTCGCAGGTCCTCGGCTCCCGCCTGGGGACCAAGGATGTCACCGAGCGCTGCGGTGCGGGGCTGCTCTGTTACTATGGGGACGAGCACCGCGGGGACGACAGGAATAAATGCAGAAAAATCCCCGGCAGCTTTGCCGGGCCGGCAGCAGGGATTACTGGGGTGCCGTAACCTGCCCCTGCCCGGCTCCGTGACCTCCCACCCCTTGCAACACCCGGCTCCTTCGTATCTTTTCCCAATCTGCGAGGCTGACGACTCAGAGCTTTACACGCGGTTGTGGTCACGCTGGCCCAGAAACGCCTCGCGGCGGAGGCGGTGTGCCCGCTGTCCTGCCCGCTGCTGGGGACCGGCCACCGTCCCTCGGGAGCCGCATGGTGGGCGAGGGGTCTCGTGCAGGGCACGTGGGCTGTGGGCACGGCACGGCGCGGTGGGCAACGCGCGTGCTCCACGCTCTTCGCCAGCACAGGTTTTGCAGCGGCCGTGTCAGCACGGGACGCAGAGCACCCGGCAGGTTTGCACGCGGGATCGGATTGAGTCAGGCGTCGCACACTCACTCCTTATTCATTCGGCTACGTGAGCCGCCAGGCAGAGGCTGAATTCTCTGTGACCTTTGGACACTCATTTAAACCATGGAAAGAGTGACGGGCAGCCAGCGGGCAGGGAAAACAGGCAAAATAGCCTTTGCGAGACGGCAGCAGATGCTGCTGTCAGAGCCTCCATCCCGGAGTGGTCCCCGAATTGGGGCGAGCAGGGTGCCCATCGCCCCTAAAGCCTTCCAGCACCTGGTGTGGGGTGGTGGGGCCGACCAGCATCCTCTGGCCTTCTGTCCTCCAAAACCAAGCGGTGCAGCTTGTGGGATGCCTCTGCGCTGGCGGTCACCTACCTGTCCCTCGTGGGGCAAGCCCCTGCCGCGGTCTGCAGACCAAAAGCCGGGCTCAGACCCCGAGCTGAGCCCCGGCCCGTGGCCTTCAGGGGCTCCTGCACTCCTGGACCTGCTTTTGCTCATCAGACACTGCCATCCCGCCGAACCCAGCAGAGATGCTCTGATAGAAACGGCCCCGAGGAGAGACCGAGACCGGCTGCGTGCTGCGGGGAGGGAGCCACCGCGGCGGCGGCCGAGGCCGATGACAGCTTTCCCGAGGGCATCGTCTTCGAAAGCGGCTCTTCGGAGGCCGGGTGATTCAAGGGGAAAGCTCTGCAACAGTCATTCTGGGAAGTTTCCATTTGAATTGCTGCAAAGAGCAGTTTTTCCATGATAAACAGATTGCTTCAGTTCCCCAGAATCACTTGGTGGGGCGGTGGGGGGGTGGGCACCGCCACCCTCTCCTTCCACAGCCCTTCCTGCACCGGGTCCTGAGTCATCCTCCACCCAAAATCTCGGCCGCCGGGGACGGATGCCCGATGGGGACGGGGATGGGCAGGGCCCCGGCGGGATCCACGCTCGTCGCCGCCGCGGTGCCCCGAGGAGCCCTCCTCCCACACCACAAGGGGAATTCAGCCCCAGAGCAGCCGCTTACAGCTTTGAGGTCAAACGCTTGTTTGAAATCAAGAACCGGAGAAAACCCCTCCCCAGCCGACTCCCGACCGGCATCTTGCAGAGCCAGGGCCACCTCCTGAAAAAAACAAAGAGCTCGGGCTTTTTCACGTGCGAACCGGGACTCCGGCGCGCTGGTGGGTCGGACGCTTTGACTGTACGGGCAACAATTACGGGAATCCCTGGCTGCCCGCCCGCCTTGTCCCCACACCACCCGGGTACGCTCGTTCAAGGCGGGGGGGTTGCCCAGGTAAGCTCTCACGTTTAACCTGCACCCCCAGAGCAGCACCCCAGCCTTGGCTGACCTTCGGGAGCGTTATATTTTGGCACCGCCGCGGCCGCTGCGCGTACGGCTGTTGCAGCCGCTGCGGAGAAAAAGCCGCTCGTCTCCTCCCTGGGTAGACACCGAAACCAGGTCGGGTGCCTCGTGTCCTGGCCGGCTCCGAGGCAAACATCTAAGCGGTAGAGATCAGCGAGGGAGAGGAATCCCACTCCCTGCACCTCTTTAATCCTATGGAATAATGCATACTATGATGTGAAATCTGGATGCGGTCCAGCACTCACTGAAGGCAATGACAGACCTCCCACTGATTTCAATGGGAGCAGGAGCAAGCCGGGGTTTTTAATCAGCATGGTACCAGCAACAGTAATAGCTCGTCAAGCCCCGGCGTTACCCGTGCAGCGTAATGCAGCTAGAATATATTAGAATGTGGTTGCCTATGCCCATAGGTCACATTTCATCTCAAATCACACCAATTTCACAACGACACGTGTTAATACCACGCGATAATCATCAGCGACCGCCTTCCATTCGCGATGAAATTTTACCCCGCTGCGCACCGATCGATAGCTGAAGTAAAACTCTGCCGGCAGGTTTCCAAACCCCCCCTGCAGCAGGAGGAGAGCGCTGGGAAAGGCCCTGAACATAGGCATAACCTTATTAATGATTCAGCGTCAAGAATAGAAATAAGAGTTAAATCTTCCGTAAGCTGCTCAGCTCCACATTCATGTTGTATACATCCTCAGGCAAAAGTGCAAATACGAACTCCGTGCATACCCCGTGACAAGGATAAGTAATATTTCAGGCCCAACTATTTGCATATTCATCAGTACTTTCAAAGCAGAATATGTCTTTGCCTTTTTTCTAGCTGCCACTAAAAGGAGACACACAGCAAGGCTACCGGGAGAGCCCCGCACGGGAGAAAGGAAGGTTGCAATACTTCCAGCAGCACCATGGGCTGAAGGAAAGATAAAGCTGTATTGCGGAGAGAAAACTAATTATTCCTTCTTGTGTGACAGCTCTGGCAACGACAGACCGCTACCACCATTTTTTGGCCTGAGCGTTGTTCAGAAAACAATAAAGTGGCATCCCGCCCTGGGTAATGGAATAAAAAGCAGAGGTCAGGGGAGTAGATAAAGTGGGAGAAGCCCAAGGCTGCAGAGGGCTGACCCAGCTCTTCCCTGGTCAGCATTTTCACCCCCAGAGAACGCGATTCTCCAGCCACAGCCCAGCGCGGAGGCCAACGGACACACATGGGCGCAGGACAGCGCCGAGCCGGCCGAGGGACGGCGTCCTCCGGCAAACACTTACCTGCCTTAACCAGACCTGCCTTAACCAGACCTGCCTTAACCCGGCCATGCCCCAGGACTGTCGGCAGCCCAGGTCCCGGGCAGGATTGCAGCTCCGTGTGGGTGTAACGAGTCGGGTACGGGGAGACTGGGAGCAACCAGCCCGGGACAGACCTTATCCAGGTCCCGTTTTCCTGAGAGCAGCAACATGCACAAGAGGAGCTGGGGGATCTGCCTTGTTATTTTGGGGCATTCCTTGGTGTTGCTTTTTGCAAACTAGTCCCAGACTCCTCTTGTTTTCCCTCAGCTGTGTGGTGTCACCCAGCTTTCCCCCGTTTGCAGTTTTTAACGAGGCACATGCAGTGAAAAGCCCTGCCCAGCCAGAGCTTTACTGTTTTGCCATTTCCAAAGGCACTGGGCGTAATGGCACAATAACTGACTTCATGGAGCAATGTGCCCAGAGCAGAAACACACCCGGGGGAAAGAGAAATGTATAAGAAATAAATTATTTCAAAATGCCAGGTAGAAATATTACCCTCCATTTCTTAAAACCCCAGCATGGGAGCGTAGGTACCCCCTCCATCGCGCCCACCATTTCTAGCGGTGCAGATACTGCTTGCCCAGCCATCGAGACCAGGGGCGGTAACGGACATATTCAGTGTAGGGGCCAATTAGCAGCTTTTACCTGGCCGGCTGCCACTGAGAGGGACTTGGATACTTCTCAAGTGCCATGAAGCGCTCGGAGAAGGGCAGTGGGAAAGGTCTGGAGCACGGAGGGGGAGCTGCGAGAGCTGCGTCTCCTGGCTCCGGCAGCACGCCGCGAGTCGGGGTTACAAAACACGAACGCCCCGTGTCGCATAGCGAGAGTCGGTGTCACCGGCTCCGCTGGCTACGGTTACGCGACGTGACCCCAGCAGAGTAATTTCACCTCCAGCCCTGCGGAGCTCGGGAGCGGTACACGGCACCGGCCTCTGCCCCCGCCTGCCCGGGCATTCCCAACCCTCTCCTTCCATCCCGAGCATCGCACCAGACGTCTAAAGGGAAGAAAGACTTGCTCAAGACCTGCTGCTTTTTCCACGATGAAGCAGCTAAAGCAGAAACAGCAATTATCTGGTTCAGTCTGGTGCTGCTGGCCTGGAACATGCCATGACAACGTGTTTCTTGTTTCAAAGCCTCTTTTGTACTAGGACACAGTTCAAGGGATCTTGCAATGCCTGCATTTGTAAACACGCGGCACTTGCAGCTACACGCTTTGCAGATGGAAAGCCAGGGCAGAGCAGAAGGGCACTTCTCCCCGCCGTGGCCGTGTCACGGCTGGGGGAAACGCTCCCCCTCGGCTCGGTGTCTGCAGGCGGACGTGCTGATTCAGGGACTCGGGAGCCCTGGGGCTGGTTAACCATGCGTGGTCCTCAAAAGTCACGGCACGTTCAGAAAAATGGAGTCCTGGAAAAGAAAAAAAAAAGGGGAAAAAAAAAATCACAGCAAAAAATGTGCGTCACTGCAGATTATTTTAGGCCCTGGTCCATGCATAATGCAAATAAGCAGCTCCCGGGGTACATGCCTGTAAAAACCATCCAGTACCACAGCACTCGGTTATAGGAGCTTTCCAAACAGGTGGTGAAAGGCTAAAATTATGTGTCTCTGTGTCCTCACTGGGGTTAGGAAGGGCCCTCGCATTCAGGAAGGCGCTTATCCTACCTCCACAGGGCTGGTATAAAACAGGACCGAGACATCAAAAAATTCAAGAGCATTTCTTTCCTTCTGAGGCAATCCTGCACTCGGATTAACCAAACCACACTCAGCATCTCTACCATCTCCTTTGATCTGCTCTGGCCCGGGCTGCCTCCTCATACTCACTCTTCACGCACTCTGGCTTTATTTTTTTGCTTTTTCTAAAAATCGTCGTACCCTCCTTGCCTTTCTTCAAGGAGTCGCTCGGGAAGCCCTATTTATGGGTTGAAATGCTGCTGAAAGAGTTATTGCCATGTTATTCAGCTGTTGTGCCAAGCCTGCATGGGGATCGGGTTTCTGCTGAAAGGGTGCCAGGCACGTCTTTTTCCAGGAACCAGCAGCCGTATTTAGCCTCCGGCTGCACATGAAAGACTGCAGTCGGAAACGTGACATTGTGTCAACATTTGAGGCAGGTCAGAGCTGGGTGAGACCATGAAAACAAGTCCCCGGGAACTCGGCACGGGCTGCCGCGACTTGGCTCCGTGCCGGAGCTCGGCCCCTCCATCGCCTTCCTCCATCGCCTTCCTCCCTCGCCTTCCCCCCTCGCCCCCTCGCCGCTTTCTCCCACCGGGATGCAGCGTTGCCGGCTCTGCCCCGCAGGCGATGCTGCGGTGGGATGGCGGTGGGGCATCCCCGCAGCGGGCAGAGAGGGACCGCGAGGAGCCGGGCAGGGGGGGGCTGCCCGAGCTCCGGTGTGGGGGTCCGCAGGCAGGGCAGACCCCCTCCGCGCCGACGGCCGGGGATGGCCGAGGGCCACCGGACCCCGCTCTGCCCCGGAGAACTCACCTGTCCCGCTGGCACCGGACCAGGGCGGCGGAGAAAAGCCCCAGCCCGTCATTAGCCTTCACTTCCTCTATAAACCTTATCTCTTCCACTTTTTTTTTTTTTACGATTTTTTTTTTCCGCCCTGACTGAGTTGCTGGAGCTTCTGTGAGTCCTCCCACCACACGACAAGGTGGGTCAGAAGATGGAGACAGGAGGGGAGCGAGAACCGTGGCAACGAGCCAGAAATCCAGCCGCTAACGAGGCTGTAAACGCTGCTGCGCTGAGCACCAAATGCTGTCCCCAAAATGGGGTTACTTACAGTTGTCTTCAGCGAGATCAATATTTAGACCTAATTAAAACAAACACAACATAAACATCGGGAGGTATGGAGTCCCCAAATAAATTAATACGAGCGGCCCTGTATTTTTTTCTAGCACGACTTAAGCTGGCGTTACTTTAAGCTAACGCTAACCGCAGTCCAACAGCAGCCCCCCAGGCACCCCCTTCTCCTCCAGCGGGGTCCCAGGAGCGAGCAGCGCTCTCCCCGCCAGGCATTTAACCTCTCGCCACGTTCCGTGATTCACCTGCGTTGTGAAAATCCGAAATCTCCCACAGAAGCGCCCGTGCCCCATCTGCGCGTAGGCAGCGCCGCCGGGAAACCGAGTCCTCCCTCCCGCCCGTCCATCTCTCACAGGCCAGAGCCACGCTTCGCCCGGTTTTTTTTGCCTTTGGGGAAAGGTTTGGGGTCTCCTCCGTTTTGCACGGGGGCCAGAAACGGCGCGTCGGTGCTGGAGGGGCAGGGAAGGAGCCCCTCTTCGGGACACGTACAACATGTCCCCCTCCCACCCTGAGCCCGTTCCGCGGCGGCACGAGCGAAGAAGCACCGGGCTGCTCGCCCACGCCAGCGGTTCTAAATCCCAAACCAGTAAAACGGTGGCGGGAGCCGGCGGGAGAAGCACGGCAGCGTGCCGGGGCACGCGGCGCGGGGTGGCACGAGTTCCTTCCCGGCACAGGCAGGATCCGTCCCTGCCGCGGGCGCTCAGCGGCAGCGCGGTGGCCGTCCCTCCCCGCCGTGGAGGCAACCGGGGCTTTTCCCGGCAGAGACACGGTCGGAGGATGCTCAAGGGGAGAGTGGGCACCGTCCCGGGCAGCCCCACGGCGCAGGAGCAGAGGCATCGGCTCTGCGAGGCTGCCACGCGGGGTGGAGAGACGCTGGCGCAGCAAACGCGCCGTCGGTGTGAAAAAGTCGGGTTTTTTCCCTCCAGATAACGGGCAAAGCCTGCAGAGAAGATGCAGCCTCCGCGGCGAGGGGCTGCCTCCTCCCCGCGCCCCGCTGAGCTGGGGGCGGGTGAGCCGAAAAGCCAGGCCCTTGGAGAACAAAGTGAAATAAGGAGAAAGCAGAAAAGCCAGCCAGGCTCTCCTGGCACCTCTCTCGGATCAGGAAGGAGAAGAATCCCCGAAGGTGCCAAGGGAGTTGAAATGGAGAAATATCCCTGGGGACGCGGGTAAGGGGACCCTGAGCTGCCGTCGGGCACTGGAGCGTCGGCTGCCGGATCGGACCACGCGAAATGACCCTGCTCAAACGTTTAAAAGCACAGGAGGCAAACCCTTATCTTCCACAGGAAAAGAATTATTTTATTAAGTATTTTTAAACAACTACTTAACATTTACTCAAGATAAAAATATGTACAATATCCCACCTTGAAGAAGGCTCCAAAATATAAACACTGTACCTCTCCCTAGAGAAAAACAAAAAATTCTTCTCCTCAGAAAAACAAAAGACAACCCAGAAACAAGAATACATTCATATTTCTCACTTCTTTATGCTCAAGTAGTTATACAAATAATAGACATCTGAAACGTTTTACCTTTTAATATATTTATATAATATATATATATTTATAACAGGATTTTACAAATAAAGGCAACAACTGTATACCAAAAAAAAAAACAAAAACAAAAAACCAACAACAAAATAAACGTTAGAACACAATCTGCAATCAAGCATAGTGCATCTCAACAGCTGGTGCAATGGGAGGGAGAAATGAAAATCCATACAACAGGGTTTCTGGACACGAGTTCTCAAAACCAGTAAGGAAAAAAAACCCACCACAAACCAGCACTGCATTTTGCAGTGAAGTTTGGTTTTGGTTTTTTTTTTTAAATTAAAAAAAAAGCCAAATTGGACATGATGTTCCTCTGCAGAGAAAGACCCTCGCAGTCTAATGGGACAAGTGTCAACACCCTAACCCTCTTTCTTTAATACAGTAATGTGGGCCAGGGTTTGCCAAGGAGACTAAGGAATTTAGATGCTCAAACCCCAGCGGGATTAGACTCCTTTGAAAATCCCAGCCTTTTCATTTTTCAAAGGCACTGACGGGGGCATATTCAGCGGGCATCATGCTGTCGACTTGGGCTGAACTGCTCCCTCTTGCACGAAACTCTCGACTCGCCCTGGTCAGGAAGCGGCTGCTCACCAGCTGGGCCCCCGCTGGCGGGACTCGTAAAACCATTTTGATTTCCAATAGACCAGACCCAGCGAAACTGTACAGCAGCAACGAGACAGAGGCCTGGAGTCAGGTGCAACAAGCGAAGTGATCCTTGGGATATTTTCTCCCCTACCCGGCCCAAACTAGCAGCTCAAGTTACAGGAAGGGGCGCGTGTTAATTTATTTATTAGATGTACGCCATGTAAAGCTTCCAAGCAGCATCTACCTTTTATTTCTTAAAAAATAATAATATATATATATATATCAGCAAAGGTGTGGAGAGAAACCCGTCTTAAGTCTACCTGACTGTGCATGACCAAGCAGTGACTGCTGCTCTGCTCCTCCTACGCTTTCGGTGGCATCGCCACCACCACCGATCACTCAGACGCTGGCGACTGATGGGGCACCGAATCAGTTCAGCTCAAACCACCAGCAGTGGGGCCGTTGCCTTAAAAGCCGTTATGAGAAGTACCGTATTTTTATACTCACAGACCCTAAAACCAAGTCTGCCTAATGGAATACTTTTTCACAGCTTTGCAATACAGTCGCAGCTGACCGAGTCAACTGTTGTTCTGTGGATGCGGAGAGGGAAGAAGGTGAGGGGTAAAGCACAAAACCCTTCTTTTTTTTTTTTTTTTTTTTTCTTTCGGAAGTAGTTCTGAATCGCTAACCTGGGCGCATCCTTCATCCCTCTCCAAGCTACCTGACAAGTCAGAGAAAAGGGGATTTAGCTTTCTACGCGCAGTGAACCTTAACCCCACACCTCAGTCCAGCCAATATATAAAAGTGAAACAGTCTCAAACTGGGAAAAAAAAAAAGGAAAAAAAAAAAGAAAAAAAAAAGTCACACTGCGCTTAGTCTTTGGTTTCCAAGTTCAAAGGAGGAATCTGCTTCAAAGCTTGAAGCAGGGCCGAGGAGTCGATAGGGGAATGGGCCGGTACAGGAGAAGGGAGTCTCTGGGGCATCAGCAGAGGCGGGGAGATTTTATCGGGGTTCATGAACCCCGTAAGCGCTGCAGCAGAGGCTGGGAGGCTGGGGTACAAGACAGGTACGGAGGCCGGGTACCAGCACTTCTCCAGCATGGGCAGATAGGCTGTCGCGGATGGTGGGATCAAATAGAAAGGCAGGCACAAGGGGGGCTGGTGAGCGTGGGGGCCCAGAAAGCCGCTGGAAGAGCCCATCATGTCGCTGCCAAAAGGGCCCTCGTCCTCCGGCGACTCCAGCCTGCTCCTTTTGGCCGGCGGGTCCTCAGTCTCCTGCTTAATAGAGCTTATTCTCTCCTGGACAGCGTACTTGAGTTCGGTATCCTTTTTGAAATACTGCTGTTCGGATTTGGAGTCACTTTTCTCCAGCTCTCCCCCGTACCCGCTGTCCGTGTCTGTGTCGCTGCCGCTCTGCTCCCCGCTGGAGTGAGCAAATGTCCTCTGGATCACAGGCACGCAGTTTTTCCCATGTCCCTCTGCCGTTTTGGTCAAGGAGACGGGTTTCTCTTTCAAGTCCACCATTTTAGGAGGGATGTCTCCGGACTTGCGGCCGGCTCCGCCCTGGAGCACCTCGGAGGCCATTCGGTGCAGATGGCTGACCAGCTGGGACGACTTCAGGTCCTTGCCGTTCTCGTGCTTTGCCAGGTATTGCAGCATTTCTTTGGCACACATCTGGAAACCGGATCGAAACATTTCCTGGCTGGAATCAAGGTTTCTTGATGACAGGTCACCTGAGGAAACATTAACAGAAAGAAATTAAAAATTAACAACGTGCTAAATAGTTCCGCTGCCATCTTCGAGGCGGACTGGAGGTGATATTAAACTTTGGTTACAGCACAGCTAGAGAGGTGAACTTGATGGTCAACCTGAACCTTGCATACATTCCCTCGACTTCTGCATAAGCGTACGTTTTTATTTGAACACCCGTCCGTCCGCTTTCAGGTGGTAACTTTAAACCTCTTTTTCAGTTCTGTATTTACTGTATATGCCACCTTCAACAGGTGCTGAAGTACGGAGCAAAGGAGTGAGTGAGTCGAGCTGGTGCCTTCTCTGGGAAACACCCCAGGGAAGGCAGAGCGCAACTCGCCCTTCACCTCCGGGCAGAGCTCCCGCAGCACGTCTACCCGCCAGCAGCTCCGCCAACCTCGGGCGATTTTGCTTCAGCTTGAAGCTCTACTGCACTCCCTCTGGCTGTCAGAGCGGTGGAAGGCTCTTCAGAAAAACTAAATTTTACTTTATCAGATTCACGTGAGTGCCACATGTGAAAACAGAAGGAGGAAGTACATCTAAAGCACGATAAGCTGACACACCGGGTCCCCTCTCTGCCTGCAGAACACAGGCTAGCTCCTTGACAGACACCTAAACAAGGCGTGTATAAAGAGCAGATTTATATGTATTTTTCAGAGAAAAAAACCCAACCCAAACAAACAAAAACTGGGTTTGAGCCAAAGCTCACAAACACGAATGGGAAGATTCGAATGGCTTTGGAGAGAACCTCACAGCAAACCCGGGCTTTAAATAAAACTACTTAAAATCCAATTTAATTTCAAAACAACTCCACAGGGCACTCTACATTGACCATCCCGAGAAACGCATCTTTTTCTGCAAAAGCTCATAAGCCAAGCGAGAGAAAATGAAGGCGATTAAAGGCAAGAACTCCTGCCTCCTCCCTTCTCAGGAACGAAGTGTCACAACTGCATTTCAAAGACTCCGAGAGAAAGTCCGTCAAGCGCACGCAGGTTCTCACACGATACGATTTGAATACTCACCGGCTTGTAAACCATTCTGCAAAGCAATTATTTTCTGCTGCTGCTGCTCAATGAGATTGGTTAGTGCTTTCACATGCTTCAAGGTGAGCTCGAGAACCACAGCCTTCTCCAAGTGACCTAGCGTCTGAAAGCAAAGGGACAGGTTGGCGCCTGCCGTGGGGTCGGCCACGCACGCAGGAGCCTGACGGGGCGGCCAATGTTTTCCGAAAAAGAGCGGAAGGACCGATGCGGTTTGGAGAAAAGGCTTAAGGGCAGAGCCTTGATCCCGAACGGTACGGGACTACGAACGACAATATTCCATGAAAATTAAGTTAAACGGCAGGCTCCAGAAAAGCCTATCACGGAATCCTATGGGTATTTTCGGACCAGCCGCATAGCTCAAAGAGAAGTAATTTGTTTATCTGCGCTGCTGCCCCTGCCGGCATCGCGACCTTAGCACAGGGGAATCCGGCCGGGGGCTCCCCTCGCCCGCCAGCAGCGGGGCGGGGGGGGGGGGGCAGTTCCCGCAGGATCCCCGCACCTCCCGGAGTCCTCCCGGGGAAGTTTGGGATGCGATTACAGCCCGCCCGGGGCGTGGGGCACGGGACACAAGGCTGGGGGGCAGAAAAATAAATTAAAAAAAAACCAAAACAAAACCCCAAACCCACCAAATCCCTGCAGAAATGACAGGCAAAGGCCCGGCCGCGGGGGAACCGCTGTCAGCGGCTGGATCCAGCCCCGCCGCCATCGGCGGGTCCCGGGGGTCCGGGGGAGGGGGGGTCCGGTCCCGGGGGGGGTCCGCTCCCGCTTACCGTCAGTTTGAGGTGCTCGGGCAGCAGGTCCTTCAGCTGGGCGATGCACTCGTTAATCCTGTCGCGTCTCTTCTTCTCTATCAGCCGGTGAGGCAACTTGTAGGTCTCCTGCGAAGGGAGCGGGTCAGCGCTCCGCGGCCGGGGGACGGGGCGGGGGACCGGGGGGGGGACACCGGACGCCCTGCACGGCCATCGCTTCTTGCGGGGGGGTGGCTCCCCGAAGAGCTGCCCCAGCGGGAAAACTCCCCCCCCCCTTTTATTTTTTTTCCCCCCCAATTTACCTTATTGTCCTCGCTCCTCTTTAACCCCCTCCTGGGCTTGTAAACTTGGTACATGTGCGCGAAGTCCAGCCTGCACGGGCGACACGAAAGCAGCGAAATTATCCCTGTGTCCCCCCCCCGCCTTGGGGGCCACTCGTCCCCCCGACCCCACCGCTCCGCTCCGTCCCCTCCGCCGGCCGGCGCTTACCCCGGCACGTCGCCGCTCTCCAGGGCGGGCAGCTTGCCCAGGCAGACGGCGGGCGGGGGCTGCGCGCTGGGGATCCGCTCCATGGCGGAGGGGGCTCGCCGAGAACCGTTGAACGGGGTAAGGGGGGGGGTGGGGGAAACGGGGAACGGGGGGGGGAGGTAAGACCCTCAGGGCGGGCTGCTCATCCCTCGTCCGCGCCTGCTGGGGGCTGAGGAGCGGCGGAGCGGCGGCGGGCCGGGTTAAATGCGGGCGAGTGGGTGGACGGGAGGCGACGTGCGCTACCCTGTGACTGCCGGCACGTCTGGCGGCCGACGGGGCGGGCGGACGCGGACGGCCCCCCCCGCCCGGTCCGTCCCCGTTCCCGTCCCCGTCCCGTCCCCCCCCCGCCCGTCACATGAGCCTCACGTGGCGGCAGCGCCGCCGCCGCCGCGCAACGTGCCGGGGGGGGCGGGGGGAGGCGGGGCCGTGTGTGTGTGTGCGTGTGTGTGTGTGTGTGTGTCGTGTCCCCCCCCCGCCAAAGCTCGCACGTGTGTGTCCCGGCGGGATCCGCCGTGTGTGTGTGTGTGTGTGTGTGTGTGTGTGTGTTCCCCCCCCCCCCCCCGCCATCAGCCCCGCCGGCGTGTGCGGCTGGGGACGGTGTCTGCAGTGGGGGGAGAGGGCGGGGGGGGGGGAACCGGGCTTTGAAACCGTGCCGGGGGGGCGGGGGGGGGCGACCGGCGCGGATGGGGGGGTACCGGCTGCTGCGTCTTACCGACCTGGCAAAAACAAACCCACCCCGAACCCCAACCCCAATCCCTGACACTACACCCCCCCCCGAACCCCAACCCCACCCCCGAACCAAAAGAGGGGTGAACATACAGCGGAATTCAGTCCACAGGGTTGGAACTTTGGGGAAAAAAAAAATAAAAAATAACCCGGAGTCACCCCAAAACCGGCGGTAGGTACGTGCCGGTATGGCAGAGGGGTTTAGGACTTTTCACGCTTTTGCAAAGCGTGCGCGGTTCTGCGATGCCAGCTGTTGCAAAACGCGGAGCGCGGTTATGACAAGGTGTACCTGCCAAAGCAAACCTCCCCTCTGGAAGGGCTACGGTCATTCCCCCCCCTCCCCGCCGAACGCTGAACAAGCAGAGGCAAGCTCATCAGATAAAAGGCGCGTTTGCCGAGATAAGGTAATGGCAGAACCCCAGCACAGAGCCTCTGCTATCGCCTGCGAGAGTCCTGGTCCGCTCCACCTCGGGAGGAATCTGAGGTCAGGAGGCATTACGTGAGAGCACAAAGAGATTTTGTACGGGTGATGGAGACGGGCCTTTTAGGGCTCCCCGCCAGCTGAAGGTGCGTCTCGTTACCAGGAGGAATCCTGAGGGGAGCCGGAGCCTCGCAGAAATCTGCTAGCCGTAAATGCAAGGTTTATGAAAAACAAAAAGAAACCTCCTTACGAGATCCCAGCTGCATCTCCGGCAGAAACAACGCAGCGCTGTAGCAGTGACACGGAACCCCCAAAAAGCAGATGCTTAGCTTGTCCCGCTCGCTGTGGCCTTCTCGGTATATCGCGCCTGAGCCCGCAAACCTGGCGTTGACGGCCACGATCCGCTGGCCCATCCTGAGGGTCCGCTGGGATGCTGCAGACCCAGCCCACCACGGAGGAGAGGACTTACTGGAAACGGAGCGCTGAATATAAATAGGGGCAGGATGACAGCTCCGATTGTCTTTCGGACGGGGACCGAACAAATTCAGCAACAGGCATCAGAAAAAGATGGCAGTGATGTGTCTGTCCCTTCCTGCAGTTTAGGGGAAAGGAACCAGCGTCAGCAACGGGTACTGAATCAGGTGGTCCGTGCCCTCTCTGCCCTCAAGACCCAAGCTGTTATTTTGCAAACAAAGGGTGAAAAAAATACGTACAATTTTTAATCTGTCCCATCACTGACCCTCTGTCCAAGGCAACAGAAATAATTAAAGCTTGCTGCAGCTGATTGCTAATGAAAAATGAGGTTTGGGGTCAACCTGCTCCACATTTTAAGTTCAGACTCCGAGTGTACGTGGACAGTTTCATGCCCGTGAATTCTCTGACTCCTGCATGCTCTTTCAGATATTTGGTACATTCCTGCAGTGGGTGGTGAGCTACAAATCAGGGTCAGAGGTAATCCCCAATTATTTAGCCCTTTTACTGTTCTCGTGCTTGCCAAACAATTCTCCATATCAGGATTTGCTCATGACCTTAAGGGATGTTGCCAAGGATTTAGGAGTCCCCCTAAAAAGAGGATCCAAATGAAGTTATTACATTCTTGGGCATCAAGTGAGATTGCTGGAGAGTTGAGTTACATTTTCCTGGGGATCAGTTTTCATAAGCTAGGGCTGATGCAATCATCAATTTGCCTTCTTGATTTTGTTTGCTGCATTATTTCTACGCGGAGGGCTCCTTTGCAACATACAACTAAGGCAGTAGCAAAACATTTAAAAAGGCTTAATTTTCTAAAGCCACTCATCAAGTGGCAGGTCTCCTGAGCACGTGTTTCAGAAGGGCTGAGAGTCACAGGACAGCGGCAGCTCGTGTCCAAGGGGGATTTGCAGTTATTTACGGACGCAGTAAAAGGCGAGGGTTTGGGGGTTGGTTTGAAGGTGTGCTGAAGGCGGGCTGGGGGGGACCCCGAGTGCCTGGACCTGCCCCTTCCCCTGGACTGTCCCCTTCCGACCATAGCGATTTGGGGGGAAATGTTCCGAAAATCCCTGGCATCGACGTCTGGTGGGAGCCTATGTGGGCAGCGCTGGGAGTTAACAGATGGGTTGTGGATTCAAGCTTACGATAAGGTTACTGAGGGTGGTTTTGTTTTAAAATGTCTCTTACTTAATATATCCATGAAGGCCAGGCATGTGCCTGTGGCCTGTAATCAAATCGCTGACTCTCCCTCTCTCTCATTTCCAGCAATCTCGTTTCGGGTTACTGGCACCGGAGGTGAAAGAACAGCCATGTCTCGGCCCTGCAGCCAAGGCTGGACGCTGAGGTTACACCGTGCGGGAGGTGCTGCACGGATGCGGTTAGCCCTCAGCATCTGACGGACGGCCTCGAGGCCTCCATAATTAATACCCACTACTTTTTGCAGAAGGAAAAGTTTCCGTGGGAGCCAAACTCTCCCTGAGAGAGCGGGGGAACGGGGTTCGCTCTCGTGCTCGGTAAACGCGGCGGCTCTTCTTCCGAGACGGGCAGATCTCCAGCCGCGGCATCAGCCTCCGGCATGGACGTGAAAGCACTCGGTGGGCAGCAGGGTGCTGTCAGCTACGCGGGATGGTACCTCCATCGAGCACCCAGCGCCTTACTGCAGCCTGAGGTCTGCGGTACTGCAGCATCTTGGTCAGTGTGGGATGTATTGAGCCAGGAGCGCTCAGGATCAGCAGCTCCCGGGGGAACTGTACATCTAATTTCCCAACCGTAGTGTCTAAGGCACGTGTAGGAGAGCCCGCACCCATCCGCCAAAGGCAAGGATCCCAAAAGGGGCACGGTGTGACTTAACAGCAGAGGATCTGAGGAGCAGTTTGTCACCCACCAGGGCTCTGCCTTGTCCCTCTGGTAGCCTGCAGGTAGTTACAGAAGCTTGAATTTAGTGCGAAGCCTGGTGGTTTCAGCTGCGTGTGTGCGTGTGTGACTCACTATCTCAATAGCACAGCTGGCCGCGCTCGCTGCCACGATGAAAGGAATCGTCCGCACGTTAGAATAAGTCGAGATGTAATATTGCGAGTACGTGCACCCAGCGCTGCTTAATTACATTGGCTTAGGCTACGATGGACTTGTTTGGGTAAAACATCGGGAAAACCTAGCGAGAGCTGTTGTCTCTGTGGAGTCCTGGGCAAGCGAAGGGCCCTCCCTCCGGCACTACCCTGGATCGCTGCCGGGCACGTGAGAGCTGCAGGTATGACGCTGGCACCGCTCAGTGAAACTTGCCTGAGGACTATTCAAATGAAAGCCATTCCCCTCTTTGAGCGGAGATGTCTGCCAGCACCCGATGTAGCAGTGGGAGGAATACGTAGGTGGAAACTATTTGGAAGTGGCAAAATTTGTGGACATTACAACTCATAATAAGAGACTTTAGCCCACTTTGATACCCTGTTTAATAAAACATGCCGGCTTCCTGGTGACATCCTGCCCTGCCTCGCACCACCAGCCAAACCCAGGCAAGCCGAGGAGCTCACGCTGTTTAACCAGTTCCCCGCTGGCTGGTTGCACCATCTCGTGAGAAAGAACCCCAGGCGCGCACACCCGTGCACACCCCTCTGGCTGCGCACCGGGCTGCAGCCTCTCCCGCACCGTCGGCTGCCGCTGCTGCCGCAAGCAGAGCCCTAAACCTCTGTCCGCACACGGCATAAGAGTGATTTCAAAGGTCGTCCCGTCCCTGCTGCTGTGCCTGGGCTGCGTGGTCTCCACAGAGCTCCGGTGGGGTGTTACCCACCCCGTTTGGAGACAGCGGGGGGCCAGCGGTGGGCAGGACAGCCGGGCTGCCAACCCATCCCGCTCAGGAGCAGGAGTCACTTCTCCTCCCGAGTGACAGAGTTGTCTGGTGGATGCTTTGCACAATGGTATCTGATCACATTCCTCCTTCTGCCTAACATCAAACAGTGAGTCAGCGATGAAGCCTCATCAGATGTCTCTCTGCTTCGGCTTTCATATCTGAAAAGCAGGAAGGATGGTGCTCTGCAAGTATGCAAAGCAAAGAAAGTAGGGTGCCTTTAGATCTACGACTTGGAAAATACCACAGCTTTTAACGACAGCATTATTTATTCTTCGCTGGCATTCACGTACCCCAGCAAGAATCAATACCACTGGGGCTCGTAGTCTAGGGAGATTTTGTTCTTTCTGGGGGACGCGGGTAACAACAGCTACAGGGCCAAACTGCATTACGTCTGAGTCAATATTAACACAAAAAGTATTCCAAACTTGCTAGCTGGATTAAAAAAATTACACACACCCGTAAAAACAATAATAAAGTAAAGCCAGAACAGGCAGAAGAAGAGACCGGGAGCATGTTCCTCCCACAGTTCATGTTAGGACACGGAGGAGTTAAACCTTGACCTCTGAACCTCGAGCCTGTTGGACAAGGTCTGTGCGATCTACGTGCTCATGGCGTATAAGGCGCCTGTTGATCAGTTGATAAGGTTGATCAGTTCAGGGGGACTTGGTTCAAACTGCAGATATCATTAGGAGCAGTGGCAGAGCGAAGGCCGTTTGTCAGGGCTCGTGGCAGAGGTGAAGAGCGCAGCAGTTCGGTGTGGGAAGCTGGCTGGGGCAAAACCCGTCAGGCAGCTCAAGCAGTGCCATGGGGAACCCAGCTGAACTTCTGCAGGGACACCGTCCGCTCCCGTGGCTGGAGATAAGGGAGAACAAGCCCATATACTGTGTGTGGACTTGCCTAGCCCAGCCCGGTCTTCGTAGGCTCATGTGATCGTATGGGACGAAATAAATGCAGGCGGTAGGGGAAATGCAGGTGCACGGGCTCCTTCGTAACAGGCCAGACAAACCATACACATGAGATTGTTTCCTAGTCATGCAGACTTAAAAAACACTTGGATGTGAATATCATTAAGCTCTGGGGTAGTCTGGAGCAGCCGTGGGAGAATGTAACCAGTCATTTTCTAAATAAGAAGCCAAACCTCTGAATCCAGATCCACCTCCTCCCAAAATCCCGGTCTGATCCCATGTGCATCATGAGCCAGATGTGGCTTGGGCATTACTCCTGCTGCAAATTCAGCTGAAATAAGCACAAACAGGAATTAAACGGAATAGGAAATATTCACGGTGGATTTGTGCCTAATCAAGATTACACACAGTTTTGCTGACTACGTTCCTCCGGCACGAAACAGGACCACTCCGCGCCGCATGGCAGCCCTGATGCCATGCTGCAGTCGGGCTCCTCACCTAAACAGCAGCTGGAGGGGAACGTGCCCATATTGACATAGAAAATACAGCCCACCGGGACAGAGAAAAAGGCAGAGTACACCCAAGGCATCCCTACGAGAAGTACTAGTTGACAGAAATGTCTCTCATAGTGCCCTTCCCTCTGTATCAGAAGTGATCTGACTGAGAAGTCCTGGAGCAAACCACAACTGAGGGTGTTGCTGTCTTCCCCAAATACTTTCTCTAATGAGGTTTTTAAATAGTTTTGCCCCGCCTACACTGGCAGCCAGAGCACTTTCATCTCCAGGTGAATGGGAACCGAGGTGGGACTCTGCTGTCTGCTGGGGAGGATCATTTCCATATTGCAGCCGAGGCGGTGAGGCTGGCAGGCAAAACCCACAGAGTGGCAGGGAAGTGCTCGTTCTCTTCTCGGAGATGCCTGCTGATGGTGGCGCAAATATTAACCGCGTGCATCGGTGTTTGAAATGCAAAGAGCACTCCGGCAGTGTGGGTTCGCAGGAGAGGAGGTGCGTTTCGGTTATGCTTTCACACCGACGAGAACGATGCATCAGCCAGCAGGTAGCCGCTGTAAAACTGAGGTTCATTAACAGGACTCAATTTGTTGCAACCTGTACCTACGGTGCTCTGAGTAACCACACACCTTTCATTCTTAGGTGGCAAAGATCACGTCTATCCTAGAGGGTTTTTGGTGGGTGTGGAAGTACTTTCCACGTAAATGCATCTCGCCCCCTTCTCCTCCTCTGCACTGGCTGCCGGCGGAGCAGCACTGACGTGCAGCCTCGGAGGCGAGCGCTCGCCCACCCTCTCGCACACAGCTGAAGAGGAGTCCGAGACTTGCCTTGCACCTCCGCGGGTTCATCTTGCGGGATGCCAGAGTATGTACAGCGTTGGCCTCACACAACCACTTTGCGGGGCAGAGTATGGGATCTGAGAGGTCAGACGGTGCTCTGAGAATTTTTTTTCTAAGGGGAAAAGAATAATTTCATCACAAAATATTCACATGGGCTACATTCCAATGATCTCGGGAAATATAAATGGCCACACAAGCTCATTACATCTGTCCCTTCTGATTTTATAAACTGCACGTCCGTATAATGAAAATAAAGTCCCAGCCCTGAAGAACTGCGAACATCTGCAGCTGCTGCCCAGATGTGGTTGCCCAGAGCCTCTGCAAAGGTTTCAGGGGAAAACCCCCGTCTGCCTTGCACGTAACGCCAAAACAGAGGACAGAGGTTTCGTTTTATAAACCTCGACCAAGGACACATTAAGTGCCTTTGATCTCCAGATATAAAAATGATCTTTTGATTTAAGATTATGAAAATGAATAACCATCTGCTAAGAAACAGCTACGGACCCACGTTTTATTGAGGCCATATGGTGTCCAGGGCTTCTACGTATGAATTCAATTAGCTGCTTGTGTCTGCGTCAGTAATTCTGTATCCACCCAGTCATGTTTTTGGAACAAATATTATAATATTCCCATGGATCCTCCAGACAGTGGGAGGTGTTTCCTTCACTGTGAAGGTTTTGGGAAGTGATGACTTTGTCTCATGTTCATCTTACCCTACTCTGCATTTCCAGTCCCTTGCTTCTCAAGGCTTGGAGCTTTCCCCGGGATCTCTGAGCCAGCTGCGGTGCTGAGTAAAGACATCCCCGATTCCAGTTTGCTGGTCGGGGCTCATGTTTTGGCTTTCCCCATCACCCCCTCGGGGAACCTCTCCCATCCACGTCTCCTACACTGGGACTGAGTTTACGGCATTATTGAGAATATAACCCATTTCTAACCTAAGCCGGATCTACTCCAGTCTCCTTTCCATGGTGCTTACCAGGGGTTTACTCAGGGCTCGGCTCTGCTGAGAGCAAGGTATCTGTTGCCACCACCTTGCAATCTGGAAGGGTGGGATGATGTAAAGATACAGGACTTTTAATAGGGTGCAGGAGGGTGGGAATGACCAGTTGCCTGACCGGCCACCAGCCCTGGCAGATGAGCGGCTTTTCTGCCCGGGAAGCCAGGCTATGCAGAACCCAATTAGCTACTGTGATCTTTCAAATCTAATAATCTGGAAGTCCCTTTTTTTTTTTTTTAAAAGGTGTGGCTCAGCACAACATGTTACACTCAGCAAGCTGCATATTTGCACTGATTTGCCTCTTCACAGTGTTGGAAGTGGGAAAAATCCTGTTACGGGAGCGGGCTGGGCAGAAGCCCCAAGAGCAGCAGGTTGTAATTAGGGGCTGGAAGGGCCTCGCTCCCAGACCGCACCTTCCTCTGCATCCTGATAACTCATCTGCCCAAGAGACAGCCTTGAAAAATGCTCCTGAGCAGGAAGCATCCCTAGCAAAGGGATGGTATTTGTTGCTTTCTCTTGACTTTTTTTGCAGAGGGATGGGGTTGTCAAGCTAAATTGCTATTTATAGACATATTTCTCGAAAGGTTTTCCTTTTTCCCTCCTCTTTCTGTGCACATACTAGTGCAGCATAGGCATCGCAGGGTTTAGCTTAGCCTAAGAGAAATCCGCTTTTGTAGAGCCATGCGTTATGCCAGAACAACACAGAAGAGAGATTATCACACAAACTCCCACTCGGACCGGGGCCATCTCCTCCCGCGAGGACACACTCTGCAGAGACACCCCCGCACCCCCAGGCTCCTGGGTCTGGCTGTGAGCTGCCGCCCCTCATCCCCCTACCCTGGGAGCACAGCCAGTGGTTCCTTCTCCGTAGAAAACCACTTCTTCCCAGGCTCCTTCCCAACCGCCCCAGGCTCGGCATCGCTGCCGTCCCGGACCTTGCCTGGAGCACGGTGTGGCAGTCCCGGCGACCCGCAGGGCTCCTGCTCCGGCTGCTCCTCATCAGCTCGAACGCCCGTTCTGGGTGTCCAGCCATCCCCAAGCTGCTGTCACAGGCTGGGCACAGAGTCTGCAAAAAGGGCCTGCTGCCCCGGCACGTACCTGGGCTTTATTTACTTTTTTTTTTTTTTCCTTATGAGCATTTTTTAATCTTAATGTCATGCAGTTTCTGTCTACTGCAGCTGGTGGAAGGGGCTGGCCAGCTGAAACATCCTGACATCCTTTACATCTGTAAAACACGGTCTTACCACCTATCTGAACACTCGGCCGGGAGCCCCTCGGACTGTCCTCCTTCCTCTGCTACACTGAGAAAATCTGAATGAGGATGATGCATTCAAATGCGTGGCTCACACTGCCCTGCTGCCCAGAACGGCACCATCATGCAGCAACCACCCCGAGCTGCCCGTGGTGATGTCTCTTGTTTCAGGGGTTTCTCACCAATGATCTGTGTTTGACTCTATTTCAAGAATAGCTTTACATTATCGGTACGTGGTAATATTCCTTCGGTCTGATGTTGTTGCTGGGAATTGCTGATTTCATATTTATGTCGGTGCAGAGTCTCACTAAGGCCCTTGCTGCCGCTGCTGGAAGGTCCATCTCCTCCCTGCCTTTCCTGGGGACCGGCCACGGGATCAATGGTCCGTCAGGGCACGCTGTGGCTGCTGCGCCTGGGAAACCCCGAGGGGTACCTTTCTGGGCTGGCTCTGCTCGTCATTCTGCATGGCTATGATTAGAGACTTATTACAAAATTAGAGGATTATAAGCATAATAACGCACAGTGAAACTACCAATTTCCACAGATTTCTCTTTTTTAAAAGAAGATGTAAGCCCTTTGCCAGATGGGTTTTACAAAGGAGAGCTCTGAAGAAGCAGCCGTGAGGAAAGAGCAGCAGAGTGGAGGGATGAGAAAATGGAGCAGGTTCTCATTAGGGTGCAACGCATGTAATAATTACTTGAGGAAGCACAGGGATGGCAGGGCTCATTTCATTCTGGATCCCACAGCGACTGCAAGCTTGCTTGCATGTGCAGCTGCTACAGGCCTGGAATATAATTTTACAGCTCTAACCCAAACATCCCTTGCCCCTTCCTTCCCAGGAACTCTCAGGAATCTGTATCTGATCCAACATGCCACTTGGGGTTTTTTTTCTTCCCCTTGGTGCTGAACTGCTTGATAAAGCAGTTCCTGCTTGAAAACAGCATTTTAGGCAGCTAGTTCAAATCTGACACCCATCAATGTGGATTAGTCACCTTTACACCGTAGTCATCGCTCCGGCTTCTTCAGCCTCCCTTGACAAAACTCATATAAGCATCTCCATGATGCTATTACCAGGTGCTCTGGTTTTCCATCCTCACAGTTTGTCTTATTCAAGGGACCCACCAAAGACCCTCTGATCTGCTGGCAGGTCCTCTGGGACTCCCTTACTGAAGCCCACACCAGCCCAGGCAGGCGGCAGGTTTCTGGGCTTCCAAAGCTTGATGCAGAACCTTCCACAAACGCTAAATCCACCCACCACTACCCATCGCCATCACACATTGCTAACGTCACCCATTTCAAACTGTTTTAAGGAAGGTTAAGAGTTGGCTGGTTGAAGCCAAAGTTGTGACTAATATTTTTTGGGGAAAGTACTTTATGTCAAAACAAGTGAATAGTGAAGTGGAGACATGTGGTACAGAGATGTGTGGAGGTAGGGAGGGGCTTTTTTGTGCCAAATTTCCCTTTTCCCTAAAGGGAGAACCCAAGTTGCCTTATTTCTTAATGTAGAAAGAGACAGAGAAGGAAAACTTCCTTCTTTACTTCTTTTAGATCCTCGCATTTCTAGAAAGCCACTGAATCACACCCTTATGATACGCTGCCATGGAAATGGGCCCCCTCGGCTTTTACTTGCGACCGCTGCGGGCCAGCCCACCGGCTGGGTTTCATAGCTGTGGAAGCCAGAAGAGCCCCTTACGTTCATCCCACCCGACCCCTGCGTAGCGCAGGCTGTAACTGCGATTGCACTACGGCAATCTCTTTTTCTCATTCCTCCTTCCCACAGCAAGAGACTGCAGGTCTCAGGCTTTCCAAGTCTTGCCCCAGCCAGAGCAAGTCGTGCAAGCTGGCACAGAGAAACCTGTAAGAAAAGTCAATTAACTCTATCCCAGCTGAAACCAGGACAGGAGTCCAGGCCTAGGGGCAACTGGTGCATCCAGCAGATGACAGCAACAGGTTCATTCCTTATGAGCTACAAAGACGACGAGCCAGACTCAGGTATGTTACACGGAAACATTTGGGTTCTGTGACTTCGTAAGTGAAATAAAAACAATTTTTAGTCATTTAGAGCAGGCAAAGGACTCAGCCCTCATAACTACTTTGCTTCCAAAAGTTATTCAAGCCCTATGGAGCCACATATATTTGCTTATTAACTATGTGACTGTAATAGCAAAGCCTCCTTCCTTTCTCTCAAGCTAAAATGTGGTATGTAAAATGGCAGTGCCTTTTATAGCCCTGTGCCCACAAAGGCTCAGCTGCAGAAGTCATTTCCTATTTACATCAAAAAAAAAAGCACAGTTCAGCAAAGATTGCTACAACTCCAGCCAGCAAGGTGCTTTTTGCAGGTGTGGAGGGGTGATTCACCCTCCTGTCAGCAGCCCAGGGCCTGGCTCCATCCAGCACCCTCTGCCCACAGGTTATCTTCATCCTCCGGCTCCCGGTGCTTCCCCGAGCCCAGGCAATTCCAAGCACACCCAAATAAAGTCCCAAATCAATCCTGTCTGGCCTCACCCTCTTTCTCAGCAGAGGGTTTGGATCGTTTCCATGTCTCTTTTTCTCTTCCTCCCAGAGGAAGTCCTCCTTAAAAGCAACACCCTTTGAAAACCTGAGCCAGAAGATCGGACGTCGCCCGCCTGCCCCACTCTCCTAATCTCTTCTGATTAGAGCAGCAACCCTCCAGGTGTCTCCTACGCCCCAGACTGGCTTTCCTCTTCCCCCACAAACAGCATCCCCTTCCAGGGACCAGCCCTGTTACCAGCTCCTGCCCTCATTAACCCTTCCCCAGCCCCTACACTAGTCGTGCTCTCGGCTGCACAGCCCAGGCGCTGGGAGCACCAGGCGAGCTCTGCAGCGCTGGGGGGGAATCCGTTCGGGGGCATCTGGGCCCGTTCCCACTGATAACTACACCGAGGAAGCAGGGAATTAGGAACTGCAGACGGAAATAAAACATCCCGTGGCATAAACAGCTGGCTGAAGCTCGTCAGTTTTGGCTACTCTTTAAAAACTCATCGGAAATACTAAAATACACTGATTTTTGCTAGCCATTCCCTTGGGAACGCTGGTATTGTTCCCAGCCAGCAGTGAGGAGCTGTCAGGATGCCCAGAGCATGACATGACCGGCTCAACGCCTCTAGCAACCCCAGTTTCACTGGAAATCACAGTCCTGGGCTGGACGGTCTGGTGCTGTGGCTTTGCCACCATCCAGACTTCAGCCCTCTTGGTGCTAATGCACAACAAAAGGCACTTCCTGAAGACAGATTTTTGAAAAATGAATTTTATCACTGTCAGCTAATCAAAACCAGGACTCGTTTCAGATAATCTTTATAGATAGGTACAGGGGAAATACAAACCAGACGACCTCAGGAACAACCCACCTTAGCAGAGATCGCTTCATTAATCATTTTGGCTGCAACTCAGCATCACCAAAATTAGAGAGGTTTGAGGTTAACTTTTCAATCTGAGAAGCCGTGTCACTAGATACTGTGCTGAAATTCAGCTGCCGGAATTATGGAGGTGGAAGACCTTTATTTAGCCCGATCTTCCATCGTGAAACCTCCTCCAGATTTCCAGCGAAACCCCTCTCAGAGCATGTCAGAGTGCTGAGTAACAGGACCAGTTCAGCTGACTGCCATGACCTCCTCTGAGCTGCTTATCCTTGTGTATTTTGGATACCAAACTATTTTCATCAGAAAGAAACTTCCTCAGAAAGTTACTGGGAGATCTTTAGTTTTGGTTTTCTTATGGGTGTTTTAAATACAAATAAATTCTACATCTGTTTGCAAAGAAAACTCTGAAACCTCCTTTAACCATAAAACAATTTTGAAGCACATTCTGCATTTGCTTCAGTGGTGCTCTTGCCTCTCCTACGGCCAGCCATGGCTGTCACTTTATTCATCACTTAGCAACATTTACGAGCATGAGTTTGTGCAGTGCTGGGGTCACCACACCCACTACCAAATCACACATCCACACACCCAACTTTCCAGAAAAAAGGAAAAAAAAAAAAAATCGACTCTTTTGGCACCTCATTCCCACTACTCAAACATTACCGATTTGGGGTGGAAATTCCCTGGCAGGAGCTTCTATTTCCATTCTGCATGTTCCTGAGAAAAGTGGTGAAGGAAGTTTCAGGAGATGAGCAGCGGTGTGCGAGAGCTGCAGCCTCACCCAGGACTTGCTCCAACTCTTTAAATGTAACCCCAGCATGTGTTAAAGTTGGGGCAACGATAGGGCCTGCTTTGAGATGTCTGATGTTGCTTAACTAAAGCCAACTGTGTTCCCCTAATCTCCTGAACGGTGATGCTCTCGGGCTCTGAGGTAGGAAAAAGTGCTCTACGGTTTTGTGAAGAGGTGGGCGCACATGCGTGCCCTCCGTACACAGACCTCCCTGTTGCTCCCTGCCAAACCTGTGCTCGGCTCGCACGGTGGAAGCGAAAGCCTTCATCCTTGGTCGGGAGAGCGTGCAAACACACACGGCACTCCCATGGCAGGAATCAACTCCTGCCTCTGGCACAGGCTCCAGCTCCCAACTAAGAATGAGACACAAGCGGCCAAAGGAAGGCCCACCCTCCATCCCACCCCACCCCACCCCGGGACAACCAGCTGTTTGTGGTACTATTCTCAGCTGGCTCGAGAGGCACTTTTTGCTCATGCACAACTTTCCCTGTGCATTCTGTCCTCCACTCAGTGGTGCCACCAGGGCTGGCAGGAGGCGGCAGACAAGGCAGGAGCACAGATGGGACATTCAGCATCCACCATCCCTTTGCCACCACTGTCCTATCTTGTTTCTTTCCAACCGCAAGGCATGGAAAAACCCCGGAGCCTGATACCGGCCACGTACCGAGGGCAGCTGAGGAGGAGAACAGTGACTCAGAGGAGGGGAGACTTCCAGGTCAGCCCGGCTGCAGGGGAACTGCCAGTGCCTGTGTCCCACGGGGGGAAGTGAGATGGAGAAGCGGAGCAAGCTGGCACAGGAGGAGGTCAGCAGCGGGTCAGCTGGGCACGCAGAGGCATTTCTGAGCTTGCTTTCAGATAAAATTTAGAAATGAATGCTCCTTCTTCGGTCTCTCACGAGAGCGTATGACATGGGTGGATATAGATGTGTACATCCGTCTAGATGCCCCCCTCTCCCCGTGTTCAGAACATAAGGTTTTTCTTTGCTTTTATTGCCGATGCTATCGCTCAGATGTCATATTTTCTCTCTATGGACACTTTCTGTATCAAATTCTGCCAGTAAATTGCTCTGGGACTTTTTAGTATGAGAAGCACCGCATAAGTTTAAAACTCTATCTCAGTGCCATTAAAATTACCTAGAAATAATGTAATCCCTTCAATTCTAGAAACTCAGCATGATGCAGGATTTAATCTTTACCTGTCATTGGCCAAGTACATTCTTGTACTTCACCAAGATGTCTTAGCAACTGCCCTGAAGTGAATACAATGCCACAATTTCTGCTGTTCGGCTGATGATTGATTGATTTTCACTGCTTGGATAAAGGGAAGGAAAGAAGTGAAACAGTGAAATGAATAGAAGTGAAACCTCTAGTTACGCTGAAAACACAGCTTCATTAAGACAACTGCACTACCCACCATATATCACAAAATCTAATTTCTGCAGCCTGGATGGCAATGCCTCGTCACTTAAATGTCAGATTATGGCCCACAACACCAAGAAAACCACAGCAGTACAAATCCTGTGCTGTTCCCTGCCTCCCTTCCCCAAGGCATAGAATTAGGAACAGCGAAAACAAAATCATGGGACTGAAATAATAAGAATTAAAAAAAAAGAAATCACAAGACTGGTGGTTTGGAGCCATGCAGCGCAGGGAGGGTGCCCGCAGCCAGAGCACCATGTGTGGCACGGTGCAGCCCTTTGTGATGCAGGGACCAGTGCTTGGGCTCTCGCTGCCTTGAAATGCCACGCAGGACCTCTTCAGCTAGGATTTCTCCCTCCTATCTATCTTTTTCCAGCCCCTCAAGTCTGCACCTGAAAAGAGGGCACAGAGGAGCCAATTTGATTTACTGAATTTTATCTTTTCTTTTTTCCCCTATAAGGAAACATCCTTTTTTTCCCCCTGAAATTTTCAAAACCTGTACATTTTAGGGATGAAAGCTCCTCTGTATGTCTTCTGCTAAAGAGGGACTTTGACTTCCCACCTGCCACTCTGGGACTGATGCAAGCAGGATAGCGAGCAAGCTGACTCCCATTTCCCGGGAGACAGTTCAGCCAGATTTAGGAAAAACTGAGCAGTCTCCTGTGCCAGGACCCATCGCAGATGCTGGTGGAAAGGCAGGGATCTAGCTTGAGCACTTGAAGACTGTGCTACGGCTCGCTGCCAGACGATGCAGCAGAAGAGTCCGTGATCGGCAGCACACACAGACGCTGGGCTCAGCTCTCCACAGGGAGCCCCAGCCATTCAGGCTCTGCACCTAAATACGTAAGCTGGGGTCCCCTTGCTCTGGTCTGTGTGGGGAAGAGATGCATTTAACCTTGCCTACAGAAGTCCTATTACTCCCCAGTGACTCCACAGGGACCTCAGGCAGCCTTTCTCCTGTGCCACGGCCCAATACATCAGAGGAGAATTTTGATCAGATGTGTTGTCCACTTCCCCGCTGTGTTGGAGTCAGGGAAAACCCCAGAATGGGAAGGGACGGGGTGAGACCTCGTGCCCAAACATGCCTCACCAGGAGGCAGATGCTCTGTGGTCTCTCCCACGCCGCCTGACCCAAGCACACATCACATATGCTGGCACATGTGCAGAGTGATGTGGCTCCCTGGGTGTGCATACAGCAAGACGGATGCCATGCAGTGGGATTTCTGCATTAGGAAAGATGATCAGTTGACCTTCAGAAGAGAGGTACAATTTTCATTACCTCGAGTGCAGGGCTTTATGGCGAGACAAGCACTGTGCGAGTGCCCTCTTGCTTGGGATGCACGTGGAGACCGGACCGTTCAGATCTGCTCCATCTGTGTCCCTCCATCACCCCTTATAGACCAGCCCTGAAAGCCATTTTCAAAAACTTCGGGCTAAGGCCACTATATGTTCCTTGGCTCCATCACAGTAGCTTTCATCACTAGTAAATTATTTTGCTAAATCCACTGAGCAGTTACTCATTTAACAAGGACAGCACAAGAACCCCAAAATATGCTGTGTTTGTGGCAGCAGGCAATCTGCACATTCCCTGAGCACCTCTGCATTCAGAGGTGTCAGAACTGTTAACTAATATTGGCAAATCAAACTTTGCAATAACCCAGATCGTCTGACTCCTGGTCTTGTGCCTTGATCACAAGATGATCTTTCCCTCTGCAAGAGCACTGAGAGCGAGGGATGAAACATCACTTCTGTTGCCCAACACCTCCCCCACGGACATGTTCCACTTAGACCTTGGTATATGTGGAGGAGAGCCAAGAAACCAATGTAATAACAAAAGCAATTCCAGGGAAGCCTCATGTGGGGCTCTTCTATAAGATCTGATCAGAAGCTCTGAGGTATCAAGGTTTTTTCACTCCCATCTTGGTAATCCCTGACTTTTACAGCACAGATTTAGGACTGAGGTGAACCTCAGGCAGGCAAGCCTGCACTGTGAGCAATACCAGATTTGGCCATGTTTGTCTCTTGCTTCTTAGGGAAAAAAACAAAGATAACAGCCTGGGAAGTAAACACGACTTTCTGTATTCTTTCTTTTTCTTCTTATGAGGCCAGTGAGGCCACTGCATGCTTGAAAAAATACAAATGCAATGCCCCTGATTAATTTATATGGAAACTGGCTCCAGCCTACAGTAAGGATTCAGTATCAGGATAAGTTTTGCTCAATGGAACATCTTTATAAACTGAAAACTCCATGGACTCCTCTATTCAGGATATCCCTGTTTCCTGATCCTGACCCAAAGCCCACGCAGAGCCTTTCCACTAGCTGCAGTGAAATTTGGATCAGATCAGCTAAAGAGAGCTGCAAACTCCAGCAGACCAGTCAGCCCCAGGTCCTTAAGGGTACTTGGGCACTTAACACGGGTCCACCCAGCGAGAACCGATGTGCCTGTGCAGCCTGGGAGCTAAGCCCCGCACTCCCTCCACGGCCGGTCCCCCCTCCAGCACTGCCTTGCCCAGCCTGCGCGGGGGAACGAGCTCTGCTCTGCACAGACCAGAGATGCTTTGGCTCTCCAAGTAGCATAGATAGACGTGCCTCTTGTTTGGTTTTAATTTCTAAAATGGCCCAAGATAAAATAAAGATCTATAAAGGCAGACGCAAAGCCAAAGAATGTGTTGTTGCTACTGATACTCTGGGTCGGGTGCTTGCTTTGCCTGTATTTACATGCTTTGGAGAGTCATTCCCTGTCTTGCAGAACTGCTTTCATGCAGTGTTAGTATTTCTCGAGCATCCTGGAGCTCACGCCACTCTCTCATTAGTCAAGTGACTTTTTCTTTCTGTAATCAATAATGACCCTCTCCAGAACTAGCTAATTTGAAAAAAAAAAAGTTTTATTGATCACGTTTTTACTGATCTAAACTGAACTGTCTTTCCTTAGGAGACAGACAATGTGACTTTTCATTACCCTACTCTCTCTCCCTTGGCTTGACCCATTTCCTTTCTTTTTTTCCCCTCTTGCCAATTGAATCAAATCCTGTAACTAACCTTTAAGGGTTCCTTAGTCTTTATTTTGTTCCTATTAACCTTCTGTTTCTCTGGATAATTCTGCAGCCAAGAGTAGGTGTGACTCCCACGTTACAAGTCTAGCTGTGCTGTTGACTCATGTGCTGTGCTCGCAAAGCCAGCTCCTTTAATGGGAAGGCTTATGCAATGTAGCGAGGTCTCCCAGAGCATATGCTCTTACTCGAGTTGTGAGATTTCTGCTTGTTCTCTCTGCTAAATAAGACTGAAAACGCTGGTGGGCCGCACAGAAGGTGCACGCTATTTCATGAGCCCTTACTATGCCCTGAATATGCACACGAATCCCCGGGCCCCCGCACAGCCCATATGAAAGGTACTTTGGGCAGATTCCCCCCTCTCTAGACCCAAAAATCAAATATCTGCAAAAAGATGCTTCTTGGCTCTGGATCACGGCGATGCTGCAGAGAAGCAAGTGCCGCTCTGAGTGGGCAGGCTGGCTGCAGGCTGCCTGCCCTCCCAGAGCTCAGGGAATTACCCAGCAAGGAGCCCTGGCTTTTTAAAGGCCACTTTATGGTATACAGAGATTATATAAAGTGAACTTAACAGACGGTCAGATTTGGCCTGTCATGTTGGGAGGGCTCTCACACAGATTTTTTTTTTAGGAGGGAAACTAGCAAGACATGTGGTGAAAAACACCCTATAGCTTTTAACTAATGTCTTTGAGATCTAGCCATCTGTTACCATGAACTTCAAGTGAGAAGCAGCCACCATTTTGAAGGCAGCCGCTTAAAAAAAGTGAGAGGATTTAGCCCTCAATTCCTTGGGCAGAAACCTGCTTCGATGCCCGCCTGAAAGGCCAACGCACGAACTACAAACCTCTCCGGGTAGGACTGCATCTTCCCTGCAAAGCTGAGTAAAAGCTGAGCCAACGGCTACAAAATTCCCGACACTCCCACGGGTGCAGGAGGGAGTGAGCCGGGGTGGATGCGGGGGGCACTGATCCCCCCCAGGCGGGTCCACGGTACCCCCAGCAGGCAGGAGACACCGGCATCCCAGGCAGGCAGGCAGCTGGGACTGAGCGAGCCAGAGCTGCGCAGGTCAGAGCAGCCTCTGCTATTTCCTGCGAGACTCGCTGCCACCCAACCCATAAACTCACAAGATTCATAAAATACAAAAATAACCCCCCCTTAAAAGCCCCGCTACGGAAAGGAAAAAAAAAAAAAAAAAAAGCCATCTCCTGCAACCGAGCCGATGTACTGCCCGCTCGATTTTTAAGCCAGGTTTTCCCACAGCATGCTCTGAAAAAACTGGGTTTGAGGCAGAGCCTTTGTGAGGCGGCACTGCGTCAGCATGGCCCTTCGCTGGAAGTTCTGCCGAAAGCCAGCTGAAACATTAACCTGGGCCTCTCTGCAATGCTCCCGGTGGCACCTTTCCCAAAAGGAGATTAAACTCAGCAGCTGCTGATATGGAAACCAACTGTTTGAACCGCAGTGCACTTACATATGCTAATCGCGCGAAGCCACCGACTCCTGCAAACGTGATGCAGGAAATGACTAAACATTTAGCGCTTGTTATTTAGCAGTATTCCTGGAGACACGTAGGTGGTGTGGACAGCATGGTATGTGCATTAAAGTGCAATTTAGGTCAACGATGCTTTGAAAGGACCATTCTTCCCCCCCCCCTTCTCCCTTCAGGGGCATTTGCTATTCAAAGATTAACTTTTCCAGCTATCTTTTCCAAAGAGTTCCCATCAGCTCAAAATAAAATAAAGAAGGGGGAAAGACTGTAGGAAATACCCTGGCTTAATATTGAAATATCTCTGCAAAATTTTCTCATTTTATCTACTTTTAATGTTTAGAAAAAGAATTTTAAAGAAGCTTTACAGGCAAAACTGCATGTTTAGACAAACCCAGTAATATTTAATGAGGTGTCTGAGTCTAACTTTTTAACAGGTGAACTGACAACCCAAAATGAAAGCCAGCCCCAGAAAGACTGGCCAAATATGGGCTGCGGGAAGGTGTCAGCACAGTTTCAGCTTATGCTGCGGCACGCTGGGGCTGCCATCCTCCTTTTTCATGGACCCTGTGGTGCCCAGCAGTTCATGAAGCATCTCTGAGAATGCAGGGCGGTGCCTCCAGCACTGCCCTGGCACCCGGGGGACCTCATCAGAAAATGCAAATATTCTCCGAAAGCTGCTAAAAAGCTACTAAAAGCATGCACTGCATAAATCTATCATTCTATCATCTGTCATATATGCATTATTGTAAGGAAAACTAGTACATCCACCACACCCAAACAGAGCTGAAGACTCCTTGCTCTCCTGGGCGACACAGAGACTCGGGGGAGATACAGCTGCCGCAGGAAAGCGTTGCATCTCTGAGCACAGGAGCTCACCTGCAGTGGGAGCAGACCCACAAAAACCCCAGGCTCCTCCCCAGTGCCAAAGGACTCTGACACTATTTTCAGTGGGAGTCAGAGAAATCCCAAACTGGAATCGGTGGCAAGTCTCCAGTGGGGCTGGGGGAAGGGAGCTGGGTTTGCTGGGAGGACAGGCCTCTAACGCAGGCATGGTGAAAGAAAAGGTCTCTTCACTAAAGAAAAAGAAAAAAAATTATTGATGGCGATGCAGTTTCCTGCCAGAGCACCATCACTGAGAAATTCTGAAGACCCTTTTCAAACAGGAATGAGACTGGGCAGAATGCTGGTCTTCTAAGGCCACCTACTTTTTTCTACCCAAGGACCAGCTAAACAAAATCCCAAGAAAAGCTCATTTGTATCCATTTAATTATTTAATCAATAGCATTGCTTTCAAATCTCCTCCTTGCCCTTGCTCAAGAAAAGCCTGGTGTCCCTCACAGTATCTGTGATATCCGGGGGACCGTAAAGCATTTTAGGGGGGACTGCTACAGGAGTTGATCTTACGTTTAGTTAAAAAGGCATTAAAATAAATACACACAGCCAGCGTCAGAGCAAGGGGAAACAACAGCTACGCTACTTGCCAAGGCTCACCCGCACACTTGGGTACAAAAGCTGGCTTTGAGGAGGGCGAGCACGCTGCCGGGATGCCCAGGTTATTCCGATGTCCTTCCAAGAGCTCCACAGGTCCTGCGGTTGCCAACTGGGCACAGAGCGGGGGGGCAGGAGGGAGCTCGGCGGATCATCTTCTCCCCAGGACATCACCTCCAGCAGCCTCCTGCCCCGGGCATGAACCCATCCCCTCCTGACCCAGCAGATCCCAACACCAGTTGAGTCATCCTGACATTTAACAGTGCAGACTGGCCGGCTACAGCTAACTATTGTTGAACCAGGAGAGGGATTACAACAAAATTTAAGTCCAAATAATTTTTAAAAGCTTCTTTCTTTTGCAAGTCCTTTCCTCAAGCATTTCACACACACACACGACATTAGGAAATAGCTGCGGATGACTCCGAGATGCTACTAATGATCCCCAGGCAGTGCTTGTCTATCAGATAACATTTTCTGAGAAGAATTTTTCAAATCATTGGGAAATCTCAGATGAACTTGAGATGTGTCTCTGGAGGCTTAGATCAGCTGGGATACACATCCCTTTGGTTAAGTAGTCAGGACAGGTCAGACCCATGGTAAACAGATCATGCTTTTGCATGAACCACAGTTTCAGTAAAACTTCCTCGTGGCAATGGGCTGCGGAGGTACATCGGGTGTGAACCTCACGGGAGAGTCAAGAGGCATGAAAATCCAAGGTAAAATGCAAAAGGGCTCAAAATAACCCCTTTGATTATGCAAAACACTACACGTAACTGTCTTTAGTTTTCTCATGTCTCATATTTTCCTCCCTACCTTTCCCTTGCTCCTCAGTTTTGGTTTGCTCCTGA
The DNA here is from genome assembly GCF_964188355.1 of Buteo buteo. NCBI lineage: Eukaryota > Metazoa > Chordata > Aves > Accipitriformes > Accipitridae > Buteo > Buteo buteo. Next base: position 2,225,585 of record NC_134191.1, read on the forward strand.
ATCATATCTCTCATCTGAGGCTGGGACCAGACAGCGGCACCATCAACCTCTCAACAGCAAGGTTTTGCTTGGCCAATTTTCCAGCATTAACTGCCTTTCAAGGCCATTTGTTCTTAGGTATAAAGCTTTTTTTTTTTTTTTTTTTTCCAAGGGAATTGATATGGCAATGCTTTCAGGACTGCTGCCAGGGAAAGAGTGTCCCTATTGCTCCTTCATTACCATGACAGCTATTGGGACCTTTGCAGCGTGTCTCAGTATCTTGGCTGCAGTTCCAGAGACTAAACAATCTTTCCAAATGCAGGGAATTCCCTTCAGATAAAGGGAGAGGGACAGTCACAGGAAAGCTTTGACTGCCATTCCTCAAATGTATTTCTTCATGCCCTTCCAGGCAGCTGCAAACACCACTGAAGTCAGCTGGCACCTCCGTACTGACACTGGCAGAATTCGAATCAGCCCAGGATACAAAGGTCAATTAAACCTCCAGTAGCACCAGTTTTACAAGTGCAGATGCAGAAATCAAAATGCACCAAAATCAAAATATAGGAGATTGTCTCTTTTTTTTCCTCTCAACTGAATTAAGGGCCTTACACAGTGAAAAATGCATTACTGGAGAGAAAAAAAAAAAACAGACAGACATGCAAATACTGGGTATCATTAAAATATGAGTAGCTCATACAAATGCAGTTAGGAAAGAGAGCTCCTACATTACTACTCCTCTTAGGGAAAGAAGAAGCTGTTAGTGATCACTAGAGAGTTCCTCCTCCCTGCAGCTCCTCCTCTCAGTTTCTGGATTAGAGGAGCAGAAGTGCTCTCTCATCTGCTCTGTCACCACCCTGACCTTTCCTGAATCGCTGCTCAGTATCTTGCCTGCCAGTGCCATATACTTTTCACTGCAGACTCTCTCTCTGGAGCATTTATTACTCAGAGACCTAATTGCTTAGTGCTCCCTCAAACAGTCACAAATGCAAGACATCAGAAGACAGATGTAAGAGTCCGGCTTCTTTGAGACCCCGAAGTATGAAGACAAGGAGTGCCTTTTCCCAGGAAAACTCAAGGGAAAACCACAGCTATGCTACTTCATGTTTATGCCATGAAGCCATCTCACATCCTTATTTTAAAAAAGGATTAGTTTGTATTAACAATAACGTTGTCTTTTTGTAATCTACCAGCTAAAGACTTTGAGTTTGGGTTTGTGACCAGGGAAGGTGCAGTGGGGAGCTCAGGCACTTCCCAATAACTATGCTTGACCACATTACTAAGCAACACACATCCTACGTTTCCCATACCCTGTTCAACGTTTTACGCACAGATCTTTGCTTTCATGTAAAAAACATAACATGGGTGGGATTTGTTTACACTGGGTGGAAGTATGTATTAAAGCCAGGCCAGCAACCACAAGTGTTAGAAACTGGCAGAAAGGGCAACAGCTGTTATGATGCAAAAGTACATATTTGCTTGAAGACTCTGGCTAGAAAACCATTAGAGAAATCCAGACTGATTCACGCTCTGCACCCTCACCAGATGACTTCCGATAGAGTAACGCCAACTTTCCTGCAGAAGCCTGAACCCAGACAGCGTGCTGGCTCCCTCCCGGCCAGCTGCTTGCACGCAGGTAATCAACACCGGGCTGTTTGAGACCACGGTGCTGGGACCATGCAAATTCTTCCTTTGCAAATTAAACATGTACTGCTGCGCTGCTTTGAAGAGGAATTTTCTTTAGATAGATTTCTTTTTAATCAAAGTACAGCAGTAAAGTAAGATATTAAACTTATGTTTTAACTATAGCATCAACAGTTGAATCAGAACGGCTGAGGAAGCAACCAGCACCAGACAGTCCTTGTTCCCCAGGTGCCTGGGGAGCCCCAGGGAACCAGCTGAAACCAGGCAGGAATGCTCCAGGCTCCAACACCAGCACTGCCAAATCCACCCAGCGACAGTCTCGTGGCTGGGCCAGGACAGAAATGCCCACATACCCCGTAACTGTATTTGCAAGCGGCTGTAAAACAACCTAAACCTCGTCTCTGTCACCTGATGGAGAACAAACCTCCTCATTCTAGGGACAAAATTCAGGGGAGTGGGAGAAGTTGCTCTTCAAGACATGAAGACTTTGACACACAGGCTGAAGTTTGCACAGTGGTGAGGCCATCAGAAGGAGACTCCACGAGTTAGTTTGCAGTCTTTAAGCACATTCCTCCCTCAGCAAGAGCTTGTGATTCACCCTTTAGAGCATTCGGAAAAGATGGAGAAACACTTCTGGGGGTGGGGTTTGAGCTTCCAATTCAGATTGCTATGCTTTGTGTGTGATATTAAATGAATATAATATGCTGCCTGAAGAAGCTTTCCACTGTCATATAAACACAATTATCCAAAATGAGGAAGGTAAAATCATTTCCCCTAAAAAGTTTGTAAATATGAAAATTATTATCAATTGAGGGGGTGGTTCAAATTTCCCAAGATTTGCAATTGTGATCACCACATCTCAAATCTCAGCAAAAGGTGGGTTTTTTCCCCCCCTACTAGCCATACATTCCAGTATTTCATTGCTAGCAGCAACATTTTTGGGCGCTTCTCCTAATTATATCCAGCAGTATTCTCAGAATCAAGCACAAGTCCTAGATATATCAGTGTCAATCAGCAGTACTCTTCCTCCACATCCAAATGACTTGACTTGTGCCTGCAAGCTCAGACAAGACATGAATCCTTAAGTAAAAAAAGCCAATCAATCAGGCTTTTGGATTTTGTGCAGTCCATGTAGTACTGGGACAGGCTTTTCCCCTGCCAGGTGACACTACTGCAGAGCACGGCCACCATGGTCCGACCTCAGCTCCTGGGTGGATAAGCACCTTCACAGAGGTGAATAGTGATGTGGTTACTGTAAAAGGGGAAAAAAGGGGCCGCTCTGTAGAAAAGTAGCAGCAACCCTCCCAGAATGCCATTAGAACAAATACAAGTCCTAGCTTTACAGAAGTGCATGAAGACTTCTTGTGAATATTTGTTTTAAGTTAAATCTGCTCCAGGGTGATTTGCTTTCTTCTGCTGATAGCAGAGCTTCATGCGTGAGCAGTATGTAACAGCAGCAGAGTGAGCAAGACCACGCTGGCGCCACAGATGAATTTTATGCCTGTTTGTACTCCCAAGATGTCCTTGTTCCCTTCACGTCATGAACAGAGTTTGGGGGAACTGGCTGCTATTTTGGGGGGGGCTGGTAGCCTATTTTTTTCCCCCTCAGTGCTTATAACAAGACCTCTACTCACAGTAATACCCGCAAACTCGCTTACCCAGCCAGGAGCTAACATCTGAGCATGTTGCTCAACCAGACCACAGGCAACAAAGCCATCAGCTGACAATCCCCCAAACCCTCCAGCACAGACCTCAGAGCGGGATGGGAGAGGGCCAAACACCAATCCCATCAGCAGATTAACCACTTGGCAACTGCTCTACCTTCCCTATCTGATGGGATTTGCCCATACAGCTCACGCAGACCTCTACGGATGGCCCATGCGTGCGTGTATTACCACCTCGCCCTGCGTGAGGGCTTCAGCATCAGCACTGGTGGCTGAGGTCCCCAAGTCCAGAGGGGCTGCAAAGCTCCGGTTGCGTGCTTGTCTGTTGTTTCAAGTGACACACTGCCAGCGGGGTAGGGGACCCACAGCAGAGCTGCCTTGGTCCTCCGCCAGCAAGCGGTGACTTCCCGCACCCCACAACTGCCTGCATCCCCCCGGCACGATGCTGCCCAACGGCAAAAAATCAAATGTTTGCAGAAACCAAACACTAAGGCTGCCACATGCACGCTCCCACCTAACCACATCCCTTTGGGTTGTGCCCTACGGAATTTGGATGAATTGCATTAAGGAGTCCAATGCATAATAAAGAAACACAAGAATTCCCTGCTTTTGTCTCCCTCCTCTTTTTCAGTCTGGCATCAGCTTTCCCCACCTCCCACCCGCCTTGCATTAACTTCAAATTCCCTTCCCTTGGCCTGCAATTACAGCATAGAACCCCCCCCCCCCCCCCCGCCCCGAGCAATGCAATGATCTCTCTGGGCTCTCCAGCTTGAGAAGTTTACTGCCCACACTGGATTTATGCTGTGTTTGTTTATTTAATGGCCCAGTTAGGAAACTCAGAGAGTGGGATCTGTCCACGGGATATGCACAGATCACAGCAAGACCTGGCAAAAGCACCTGGGACATCTCTAGCCTAAAACCAGTGCAACATCAGGCTACATTGCTTCCCTATCATTCACAACAAAACCGGGAGAATATCGCTCCACCTTCTCTGTAAGAAAAATCTCCCATTTCAGCAGGGCTACACACAGAGCTGGGCCACGGTCAGCCACATGTTTCACAGCCCCTGTTTCTCCATGGGATGGCATGCAATGGGCTGCAGCCCTCAGAAGCAAGCTTCACCTCCTCAGTTTCCATCTCATTGCTGCGAAAACTGTGACATCAAGGATGCCAGTCCCACACCTACAACCGTTGTAAACCAGTCCATATTTAATCACATTAAACTCCCAGGCTTTGCTAGTGCTGACAGTCCTGCTCCTCCACTTTCTATCCTTTCTATCAGAATAAACTGCGTTTGGATGCTGTAGGAAGCATCCAGACCATTTCTCTAAGTTTTACATAAACAGAAATTCTCCTGTGGGACTCTCTGGCTGTTTTAGTTTTGTATTACGTTACACAGAGCAGCACAACCAACACAAAAGAACACAGAATCTGGCCCACAGTGAATAAGTAGGAAAATCAGGTGATGGCCAGACAGGCACAGCCAAGAAGAGGTTTCTCTCCTGACCACCAGACAGCAAGCATTAAAGAAATGACAAAACTAAACACCTGGCTCCTAACACACTAGTACAATTTCTGCTCCCATCTCCAAGACCCATGACTTACTTTCATGCTATTTGAAAATCTCCTTCTCCCAGCTCCAAACCAAGACTTGAACTTATTAGAGGGAGTAATGCCTCTCAGGGCAGAATGCAAATTTAAAACACTTGTCCCACATAACAGGAGGTAGTAATTAGGCTCCAGCACTTCCAAAGCAGCATCCCTCAGCTACACCCTTTCCTGCACTGCTACACGGATGTAGGACATACACTATGGCCATGCTGTTAAAATGCAGGCTACAGGAGGCTGGCTTTCTTTATCTGTTTCATAAATCAGGTCCTCACTTGTCATTCTCCTCCTTCACTGTCTCCTCTTGTCTATGAGCTTTGCTCCCTGCATGTTTAAACTTTTTGCTTTTTTTTCTTGTTGCTGTCCCTTACCCCAGTCCCACTTTTTTTTTTCCCCCCATAAGGTGCTTGCTTCCTTAAATAGTTATTCTCTCTCTCTTATTCCTTCCTCCCTTTTGTTATCATCTTCTCTTTCTCACAGTTAACCAGTGTCTCTTTCCTCTTCCCTGGGGTTTCCTGCAAGACCATTTGCATTCTTTCTCAAGCACATCAAACAGGTGATTTCAGTTTAGCAGCAACCAGGGAAACACCTCAGACATCCACATGGCATCACAGCCTCCTGCCACCTCCGTTCACAAAATCCCACTGAATTCTTGTTCTGCAAAGCGGGAGCTCAAATCCACCTTGCAACGAAGTGAGAGGGTGTATGAGGTGCTGCCATCATCCCCTGCCACTGAGCCATTCCCAAAGCCACCCTTCTCCTCTGCTCTCGGTGGCATGTGTCTTGTCAATTCGCACCACGCCAACATCGTACTGTGCATCTCTTCAGGCCAGGAAGGGCAGCCTTCCTGCTTTTGCAATGTAAAAAATAAAGTAAGTGAATGATGCTGATACTCCCAGTCCCTGCGCTGCTGCAGGATGAGGGCTGAGCTTACGGCTGCTGCAAGGATCGAATGCCCGAGGCAAAATAACTGGGCCGCAAGTACCTTGCCCCGCTAGTGCCTGTGCCCTCAGGGAGGAGCAGAGAGTTAAAGAAGACAAGTCTTTATGTGGCTTTTAGAAAGTAGATATGTTCGTTACGATCCGATTAAAATTCCTTACAAATATGCTGTAAAGTTAGCTCTGGAATCAATGAATGGTCACGGATCTCCTCAAGCACAGGATTTATGTTTAAGAAAACCTATCGTTACAGTAAACCTAGAAAGAGTGTGTCCAACTGGCTAAATAGGGACAGCAAACACCCTGGGTTAATGCTTCTACAAGAGAACCTCCGGTTCATTTTGTTCATCCCTACTGCTGTTTTAAAGACAGTCCAAAACTGAAATTCTGCATAAAATAAGTCAACCTAGAAACAGATGTTTTCAAAAAGGCAGATGAAAACGAAACGAGTATAGTTTTACATAACACTTTTTCACTCTCAAATTGTTTAAGATATAATTTGTAGGGAAAAACATCTCCGGACCCTCTAAATGACTCTCAGCCAGAGTTTCACGTGCTGAGAAAGCAGAGGGGAAGCAGCCCTGTACCAATTACACTGACCCGAAGCTTCAGACCTTGTTCTTCAGGCCAGCCAGAAAATTTATTAGTCATGTATCAATTGCTCGATTTTTCTAAAGTTGTCTAATTCATCTGGAAGTTTACTTGCTTTCTGACTTTTGAGATGTTAGTCTGGACTTTCAATCCTTTTGCAGCCACCATGGCCCCTAGAAAGTCGCTTTGTTTTAAACTGAAAGCAGAGCTCTTGGGTAATCACCCGCCATCAGGTGCAGGAGCTCTGGACATGCTGTGAGCCTCGCAAAGCAGGGGCAGCGCTGCTAAAGCAAAGTTGAGAAGACGCATGTGCGTGCCTTGAAAGGACACGCCATCGCTGCCTGCCCTGGGGGAAGATGAGCTGTGCCAGCCCCATCCCACGCTGGCAGCAGTGGCCATCCCCAGCGCACGGAGTCAGCCCGTGCCCAGCCAGCATCACTTGGCCGCTGCCGTCCTCTCCCCCCATGGCACAGCCACCCAGGAGCCTCGTGATGCCGTCGCTCCGGCCCCATGTGCTGCAGACACAGACATTTCCCAGGGAGACACGCAAGGGTGATGGGGGAAACAGGGACAGTCTGCACCCCCGAGAAATGAGAGGGGCACACGGGACACAGCTCGGGTCTAAGCTGCAGGTGCAGAGGGGGTTTTGAGGGAGGCTTGTTCCCACAGTCACTGGTGCATTCCTACTCCCGGACCAGCAACCTCCTCCCACCCAGACCAGAGCTGATTTCACATCCTTCTCCCTTCCCAAAGCTGCAGGAACTGCTGTAACACAGCTACTACCACGCCGCTTCCCGATGTCCAGCCTCCCCGCTGCCCAAGTCCTCCTCGTGGCACCCTGTCTGGAATCAGCTGGCAAATAATACGAGCAAAGGACCGTATTTTCTTTGCCTCTGAGAGCATCCAGCCTGCTCTCCACTGCACTAAAACGCCAGATAAACAAACAGCGTAAGGGTGCAGTGCAGACATCGCCGGCAGGAAACAAAGCGCAGAACTTGCTCTATTTTAATCCCGTCAAGGGTCTTCTTGGAAGCGAGGCAGAGCCCGGCTGTGCAGAGTTAAGAATGAAACCCTATTTTTAGCCTGTCCCCGGTGAGGTAAGTGCGCGTGAGTCAGACCCCGGCGTGGGATGTTGCATAAGACGGGGCCTGCGCCGCAGCTCCCGGCGCACGGGGGTGCGAGGAGGAGGATGGAGGGAGCCTTCCTTCGCCGCTTCCTGGCATTGTCATTTCAAGACAGACCCTTCACGGTATTTAAATGCAGGGTTCTTTCTTCCTCCCCCCCCCCCCCCCCGAAAAATTTAATTAGAAACAGCAGTAGGCTGGTTATGTAATGTGATTAATTGCAGCATTAGAGTGAAAAAATATAGGGCACACAGGTCTTAAAGATTCACATGCAAAGTCATGTGTGGGAGTGAGAGAGGCAAGGGTGAAATGCAAGACTTATCTGTTTGATTAGGTACTTTTCATGGGGCAGTGATTTATTCCCTGAGTAATTTAATCGGAGTAATCTGCAGATAGCTAAAGGAAAAAAAAAAAAAAAGAGCAAATAAACATCCAGACGAAAACAGAACAAAAAGAACAAAATTGCTTTCACAGCATCTCTAAAGGTTAGATCCATACTTTGCTAGCAAGATGTTACCCTCAGCAGCAGACCTGCCCCTTAATAGCCCTCACTCACACCAATAAAAATGAGGTTTTCCACTGAGTCATGACTAATGAACTGCAGACACATGCCGAATGGCAGAATTGCAACTAACTTTCCCTATGCTGGAACTTTATCCGAGTGAATATCTGAAGCCTCAGGATTAATTTTTTCCCCCTGCCTTTTGTAAGCATCTCACCAGGGAAGACCCAAAGCCCAGGCTGGCATTCCCTCCTGCCTGTGACCTCCAAACACCCGACACTGATGGTTGCAGCTCTGTAAATGGTGTACTCTCCACGGCTGTTGATTAAATTCAACCTAGTTCAATAATGGCAAGCAGTCACTGGCATATTTGATTGCTCAAGTGTCCTATATGTCGATGGGCTAAGTGAAGGCATGTCTTCATTGCAAAACGAAGGACCGTCTGGGTCTGACTGAGCAGCCTCACTGCAAAACTGAACTCAGCGAGGCTGAGTGAGTGCTGCTAAGACTTAAGGAGGGATATCTGGATGTATTTTAGCATTGCAGTTTTTCAGAGTGAAAGAACTGTTGTTAATATTCATGGAAGGGAAGATGAAAAGGCACTGGAGAAGGGAGCTCGTGGCAGGGTACCAAGGACTTCTCAGCAGGTTTTATCCTGTGCTCTCGCTGGGAAGAGGAAGGTTCACAGCCTAAGTATGGCTGTTCTTATTCTATAGATTGTTCTCCAGGATTGTCTTGATGCCAGCTACCCCAAAACTCAAATCTAAGGCGCTGGTGAATGAAGAAGTATTAATTTAAGGCAGCCTATGAGTAAGTGCCTGAGCTCCCTCTGAAGTGAAGGATCTTCACTTGGTGACCTCTGTCTAGTTCTAGTATCTTCGTTACTGGCAACCTTAGCTGTAAAGCCACAGGTGGAAACAGAAAAAAACTCTAGACTTGATCTCTCCTGAGTAAGAACGTTATTTGCTACAGCCATGCCATACCCTCGCAATGATTTCAGAGGCCTCTGCTTCTGGAGTTGTCAAGCAGCAAAATGCCAAGATTAATCTAAAAGCAGCTTTAAAATTACCTTGACTTTGCATCTTGTTTGATTGCTTTGCTAGTAAGACAAACACTAAATGATTCATATTAGAAAACTAGATTTCAACGGTCTTCTAAGGCAGGCCCGGTGCTAACTCTGAATCAAGGCACTCTGAAGTGATAAAAGCAGAAATACCCTTCCAAAAGGCTTTCAGTCTTACTGGAGACATAATGTGAAGGAGAGTGAACCGGCCAAGAAGTCTCAAACCATTGGCTGGGTTTGTGCAGCATTGCGATATTCCTCAGCCGCTTTCATGTATTTCTAAAGCTTTCCTCACCACTGCACATGACAGCTAAGCATGAAACACATCCATCGATGTAGCATTTGACTTCATCTGTCCCAGTGCATGCGTTATGTATCACTTGAGCATGCTTTCTTCCTTATGCAGAACCTACTTGTAGACAATTATTGGGCCAGGTCCTGAAGATGCTGCTTGCTGAAACTTTCCCTGGAACCATTTTCCAGTGGAAACTTCTTTCCTCTCTTAGAAACTGGACAAAGAAAAACCGTTCAGGTCTGCTGGCGATATCTAAGAGCGCAGTAAAACACCTCTTGAAGAAATCAAGATCAAAGCTCATACAATTAGGGACAGACCAAAATCAAGGGCACCTTTACTGAAGCTCATTAAAAATATCCTTTGTACCGCTCTCCTACGTGGCACCCAAAGCCTCATGAATACAGTGGTCTAATGAGAATGCAATGATTTTTTTTTTCCTCCAGTATTTTTCTTTTCCATACTTAGCAAATGTCATAGTTTAATTAAGGGATGTCAAAGGCACAGAGAGCTGCCCCGAGATAATCGTCGCCTGCTGCTAGATAAATGCTGAGGTAAAGACAAGCAAGAAGGGCTATCATGCAAATGCTAAATTATGGAGAGAGGGCAAAGTTCAAAAATGGAACTGACAAAACCTTCATTTATTGAGGTGGGTGGAAGGAGCTGCTTTTGCCAGCCTTTGTGAGCCGGCCCCTCCACCCCGGGTCCCCCTCACAGCTGTTCCCGAGCTCGCTGACTTCCCTCGTGCCTCTTCTTGCTCCCTCGTTGTCCCTTGCAGGAAGATTCAGTCCAAAGTATCTCAAGGCGTCCTGAGGGCTGAGTGTCTTCAGCGTCACGTACACACTGCTGACACTGCCCTCTCGTCAGAGCAGCAGGCTGATGCTCGGCATGGCTGCACAAGCCCTTAACTAACGCAGGAGTGCTGGATCCTGGCTCCCACCGCTGCTGCAGTTCAGTTCACCACACAGCTGGAGCCCTTTGCAAAGCGCTCACTGAAGACCTGACCTCAAGCCATTTAAATCGCTACAAAGGCTCTTACTGACTTTCTTCAGGACCTTACCGACAGCCTTTAATTTAGTCTTTAAAAGCATGCATGTCTTTATTTATTAATATTTGCCAAAGCCCTTCCAGTCTTCGACTCTGATTTTACAGCCTTTTACGATTCTCACTAGATGAAGTTTTCTTTTTCTGAAAAACAACCCAACCCCAACCCACCCGGCTGCCTGCTCCCCTCTCCTGGTGTCTGTGCTTACTTTCACAGGAAGGTTGCCTCGCTCTCCTTGCCCTTTTTCCACATAGGTCAATATTGATCTGATCATTCCAGCAGCAGTTCTGTGCTAACGGCTGTCTCTCTATGCTGTGCCCTCTGACGAATCCATGACCTGCAAACCGTCCTTCTCTCTTTCTTGTTGCCCTTGTCTGGGTTCATTCCATTAGTTCACAACTTACTTCACAGAACATTTTACCAGAGGGGTGGTCTACACTTTATTTTACCAGTTACTCCTGTTTCTCAACTTCTGTGCAGAGACGACAGCACAACGCCTTACAGGTTCCCTGTCTCTTCAAAATTATCTCCAAATTAATACACAGCTACTGCATTTCCAGTAAATATTTCGTTTCAATGGAAATCATGCCCTAAAAATAGCTTGCTAGAGTCCCTGCAGGAGTTCATCAATGCATAGTGCTCTGAAGATGGCCAGACAGGGCTCAGGTCAAGTCTCAATCCCTATTCCCGATGAGCCACGCAGAAATCAAGGAAAATGTCTCTGTGGAGTTGCGACACCTCCTACAATTTCCCCACGGTGTTGCAGACAATTGCAAGCATGGGGCTACAGCAATTTCAGACTCCATAGGTCAAGCAAGATGGATAATTTTTCTTTGATCATGACTGATTTCTCACTGCATTATTAACAAACAGCTGTATTTTGACTGGCTTTGATGTATACTTTATCTGACTCACTGGTGAGGTTCTTCAAGAGGGACCACCACACAGAAGTCCCTGGTGTGAAGGGTTCATAAAGTAAGTAATTGTAAATAACAAAGAGGAGCCAAATGAATTCCTTCACACTGAAAAACAGCGTACGTCTTCTGAGCCAGGAAACAAAAGAAGGATTTCCATGGCATTCCTCTACAAAACCATCAATCATTTCATTACCATGAAACAAGCTTCATAAAATATTCTGTAGTTTTACCAATAAACTCTACTAAAACTAAGCCCCCATACTGCTTAATTGCACTTATTAGCAAGCCAATTGTCTGTCAGATTTATTTTGTTATGTGAGCCAAGCTCGTAAGAAAGGGCATGCAATTTTTAATCAAATCTGTGATACTCGTTCCAAGACAGACTTTTGAAGGGCACAACTTTACCCAAACAAGAACATTCATCATAGCTGGACACAGAGAAGAGGTAGCTGTATCTTGTTATATGAAAACATATGGTTCTATAAAGATTCATCTCCTCCATCGCACTCCCTCCATCTCTAATATATTTGCAGACCTACTTGATGGACCTTCAGGTCAACCCAGGGCTGACCTGTAGCACCTTCTGTAGCAGCTCCTGCCCAGGTGCAGGGAGTCACTGCACGGCAGCAGCTGACAGCCAATCTGAGCACATAAATCATTGACAGAAACACAGATTTATATCCACGTTATCTTTAAGTAGGAGTTTTAGCAGAATGCTGGCAATACTAAAGCCAAGGCTTAATTTGGGATGCCACCTCGGTACGAACAATTTCCCCTGGCACGCTGACTGTTTCCACCAAGGATGAGATGTGGCAGGCAGCGGTCCGAAGGCATCCATCCTTTCCTGCCATGCTCCGCAGGTCTCTGCGGGCGCCTCATCTCCCAGGGAGACACCGAGTGTGGCTGCTGTTACCATGGCTTTGCGAGACAGACCTTTAGCAAACACACAGCGCTTGCCAATAAAAGCTGCTGTCGGCACGGGCACCTCTCGCCGGCTAGCACAGCAGTACGTGCCAGGGACCACTGCTTCGTGGCAGCCTCTGCACCATGCAACTGCACATCCCAGCAAAGGCTTCTGTCAGTATTCTCCCTTACTCATACGCCCCTAGTAATATTTAGGCTCAGAAATTTAAGTTAATACTTTCTCTAAAATTCTACACAGTTTGGCTCTTACACAGGTTCAGCTCCACATAATTTGCTGTCAGAATTCAGTAGTTAGACCCAAGATTAATTTAACCCATTTTTCACTTCAGTGGGGTTACTCAAAGACAATTTGCAGTGGAATATGAGTCCTCAGCTTTAAACAAATGCTCCATGTTTCTTATTATACCCTTTTCTTCTGTTTCCTGACAAAGACATGAGTGAACCATGGGACTAAGGAAACCTCATTTCTTGCAAACTTAGGAGACAGCTACTCACATGAGTTTGGTTCCTGCAAAGCCACAAGGACTCAAATTTCATGAAGTTGAGCGCTTCAGTGTCACTCTGCCTCTGCCCTTCCCTTCCTCTCGCACGCAAATACGCTCATACCCGAAGAGTAGCTGGGACAGCTGCATCTCTCGCTCCTCTTTTAGCTACCTATTCTATCAAAATGCAACTCCGCAGCCTGGTCTGCTTTGTAAAATTGGCATAGTCCCAGCCCAGAGTTGCTTGGCGAGCACACAGACACAGGCAGAGGTCACGTCAGCATTGCCTCCCTGGCAGACACGTTCTCTGGTGGACTCTGAACTCGCTGCTTGCTGTCACGCTACCTGTGTCATTTCTTGGATGGTGCCTGTCATTAAGATTTCTTAGGTCACAGAAAGCACCGTGATTGAACTTTCCTTCCAGACATTTATCTCGATAACCCATGCACATCTTTAGTATGCCGCCCTGCTCTTATTACTTCCATGAATACTCCAGGCAGGACCGGTACACCTATCACAAAGGTTGTCCAACAGTTTCCACAATAAAACCCCCGTTTTAAGTTGATGACAACTTTGAAAATCTTCACTGGTTCTTTCAGCCAAAGAAGCAGCGGGGGCAGGGACCTTTTATCCACGCTGAAATAATTCTAAAAATGTTTTTCTGAAAAGGTCTAATGCCACAATGCCTTGGGACTGCAGGCCAAAATCCGACAGTGGAGGGAAGGGTGAGCTTTGCCACCTTAATGATGAAGCAATCAACCTGTGGGTAACTGATAAGCTTCTGAGAAGCTGCAGCTTGCGCACTATCTCAATAGAGGTTTGCTAGATGCTCCCAGCTAAATTCCTCAAAGCTTTCATCTACGTGAGGCCCAGCAGGATCTCCTCTGCAATGGCAGATGGTCTGGGCTCAGACCGGGCGCTTGGACTGAAGGTAGGACAGCTAACCTCCTTGTGTTCTCAGGGACCTTTGCGGGTGGAAGCTGCTCCGTTTGAGAGCCAGGAGGACAACACTTGGACTTGCGTTCAAGAAACTGCCGTTCGTGTTTCCACAAACTCACTTTTCAGAAACTGGTAGGGAGCGCTAGGGCTGGAAAGGGCATTGGGAGCCGCCAGGCAAACAGCCACGAGTGGGGAAGGCAGAGGAACAGTTTGAAGGACAGACTCCCGATGTCCCCAAGCCTGAAGCCTGGCAGCTCCCTTTCAGAGCTCAGATCAGGTCCTAAGGCTTCCCGCTCCCACCGCTCCTCCGCCATCTGCAAGCATCCACAAAACCTCCCGGCAAGACGCCCTTCCTCTGCTGACAGACGCGACGGCGCAGCAGCATCGCCCATCTGCTCCGCCGTCATCTCCCAGGGCAGCTGAGCCGCAAGCGCCCGTACACACTGCGCAAAAGGCCGGGAGAACATGGCTCAGCGTGCCCCAGAGGGGGGTTTGAGGCACCCGGGGCTTTTAAGGCCTCAGGCCACACGCTGAATAACGAAGGTAAAGCAGAACGCTGACTTCATTAAGCGAATACCATCCGTTCCGCTCACCCGATGAGACAGGGCTCCTGTGGAAAAAGCAGGAGATGGTTATCTAATAAGGCTTCGAATTCATGCCCAAAGATAAGCCAAGTTAATTTTGCACAGGCATCTCTCAGCTCTTCAGTCCTAGGTTTTCACAACCACAGAAACGGCCTTTTAGGCTTGTTTCGTGTCTGCGCGTTAATCCTTTGGGGCTTCGCCCTGCCAGCTGTTGTACGCAGGTGGGGGAAAAGAATTAAAAAAAGGAAAACAAGACAGACCCAAGACCCATCTATGTGGGGACGAGCCACTGGAGGACACCCACGGGCAGCAGGTGGGCGAGGGAAGCTGAGTGTGTGGGCAGGCTCTGGTTGCCCACCCTGGCTTCCTAAGGGGAGCAGGAGGCCGTCGGGAGAGGAGACAGCGGAGCGACCCTTCGCCCGCGTCCTCGAAGGAGACGGGGACGTCCATTTTAACGCCCCTTTCCCGGAGTTTCCGGAGCGGGATGCCGTCACGTCAGCTGGACCGCTGCCAGGCCCGAGACATCCACCGGCTCCCTCCAGGTGCAAAAAATGACACCGTTTCTGTGAAAAGCGGAACGGTGGGTGTGGAGGTGTGTGTGTGTGTGTGTGTGTGAGGTGAGTAATTTCCACCCGTGCGGATATCCGCAGAGGGTAGGGTGATGGTGGTGTGTGTGTGTGGACGGCTCAGGCCCGTCCGGGGTCAGTGAGGATTTTAAACGGTTTCTGAGGCGCCCGCACCACACGTTTCGGCGGGAAGACGCGGGCCCCCTGACGGCGCTGCGTGTGTGTGGGGAGGGAAGGGGCCGCCCTGAGGGCCCGGGGGGGAGCTGAGGCGGGAGCGTGTGGGGGCTGAGGCGGGGCCGCGCTCCCTCAGCGTGGCGGGCGGCGGGCGGGGCGGGGCGGGCCCGGGCCGGGCCATGCGGAGCGGAACGTGAGCGGGGCCCTCCCCGTCCCCGTCCCCGTCGCCGTCGCCGTCGCCGTCCCGGCGCGGGGGTGAGCAGCACGGGGCCGGGCAGGCGGGCGGGCGGGCGGCCAAGGCGTGTCGCTGGCGGGGCCGGCAGCCAGGGCCTCCCCCGCGGGCAGGGCCGCAGTCTGCCCGTGTCCGCCGGCCTTCCTGCCGCTCCCCGCCCCCGGTGGCGGCTGGCAGCCGCCGCCGCGGGGTTTTCCAGCCCGTTCCCCCGCCCCGGGGGCGGCCGGTGCTGGCAGGGCCGGTGTGGGGGTGCCGAGAGCCGGCCTAACCCCCCCCCCCTCCCCGGGGCAGCGGCGGGGGCTGGGTCCTTGCACGGGGATGGTGGGGGGAAAAGCAAAAATGGGAGGAAAAGATAAAACCAAGCCCCAAGGTAAAGCAGCTGGAGCGGAGTCGGTCGTGCCAGCGAGGCCGCGCGCGCTGCCTGTTTGTGAAATAAAAGATTTCTATGCCAGGATGTGGTTAGGCTGCGCCAGCGGAGAATCGCGAAGACATTTCAGATGACCTCTCGTAAGCAGGCTGGTGTGCGCTTGAAAAGGGGGGGGGGGCAGCAGCGCCATAAAGCAGGCAGGTAGCCGCTGCTTGGCACCGTCTGCTTCTAGAACGGGCCGCAGGCCTTTTTGTTAGCCGAGCTTCTGGCATTCGTTTTAAGATAAAATATAAATACAGCATCTTCAGAGCTTTACATGTCCGTCGCACCATGGAATCGCCTCATCGACGGCACGCAGGGGAGGAAATGTCGCATCGCAGCTCCCCCAAACCGACCCGGGCTCCTGAGTAACCTCCCGTGAACGTGCGTGATGTGCTGAATGCCGGCTCGGCTTTAATTTTCAAGTGCAGTCGTGCCGAGTGTGTTATTTTGGAAATGTTGAGCTCACCTTTTGCTAAGTGCGTTCCCCAGAGATTTCGGGAGGTGCAGCAGGCATTTAAAATAGAAGAACATGTGAGACCTTGTTCTTTCCAAAAGGCCTGAGCGTGCACTTGCATAATATTCAAATGTTATCCCTGTAATTACATTAGGTCTTACTTCTTTTCACAATAATGAAAAAGTTCAGTTAGAACTTCCCTTTGCAGAAGCTAATATTCCTGCTTTTTTATAGTCAAAATAGTCTACTTAAAAGTTTTTAACTTACTGGTGAAAAGGGGTGTTTCTCAGGCTGTTACCTTGCAGTTTATTATGTATCAATGCAGAGTTGCATTTACTTGGGAGTCTGACTGATCCACTTGACTCAGGCTCGCAAAGATGATGTGATTTTCCAGACTGAGTCCTTATATTGTGGTAGGGCTTATGTGTGTGGGACCTAGTGGGAGATTTATGGCTACAGTGTCATGTCTGATGTGCCAGTGTCCATTAGTGGCAATCCGGGCTGGTCATAAATGCTTCCTCTGCCCCAAGTGATGCATTAGCTTGGTTCAGCAGAAATTGGTAATTTAGCACCGTTGCTCAATCAATGTCTTGCTTCCTTTAAGAAAGAAACCTTTCAGGGTTTTTAATTCAGTGCCTCCTAATCTGCTGTAGGTATTGTATTTCCCCAATATAATCCTGCAAAAACCCCATTGTTCCATCTCTTAAATAAAATATGCTTAATATATAACTGATGCCTTGTGTAAACCTCCTTTAACACTGGCTGTGCACGGCAAAAGCGTTTGACACTATCTGTCTCTCTTTAAAACAGTATGTAATGTCGTTCAAATGTGTTCATGGTTGTTCCAGTAATAAGGGAAAAGGTGATGATCATTAACAAGAACCAAGTGAAAAAAACCCAGCACAGTCATTTTTTAAGTCAAACATACAGGTTTGTGCCAAGGCAACAGGGAAAAGATTTTTCTGCCGTATTTTCACACGACTGGGACATCAAGGGGTTTTGAAGAAATTGCTACTGCCTTTCCCGTTCGAAATATGGCCATCG
Source organism: Buteo buteo (assembly GCF_964188355.1). Classification (NCBI taxonomy): domain Eukaryota; kingdom Metazoa; phylum Chordata; class Aves; order Accipitriformes; family Accipitridae; genus Buteo; species Buteo buteo. The sequence continues at coordinate 2,242,757 of NC_134191.1, forward strand.
GTGGATTGAAACTTGGGTTTGCCTGGGCGGACGTCCCTTGCCAGATTAATAAATGAAGAGCTCTGAAGGGTCTGGGCTGGGAGCTCCCCCTTGCATCCTTGGTGGCCCCTCCGTGCAGTAGGACCTTCTGGGGCATGGCCAGTCCCTGAATTTGCTGCACAGCGTTGCATTGGGCCATACAGAAACCCCTATATCTGACCTATTAAAAAATGAATGCAGAAGTAGATAGAGCTGGTGGAGCTGAGTTTATTTTGATTCTTTTCCCTGGTACTGTAGCATTTAAAGCTTACATTTAAGAAAGCTACTTTTGGGGAGGTTTTGTAAGGTAAATGCCTGTCGTGAAAAAGAAAGTTTAGTGGGGCTACTTATTCTAAAGCTTTCTTTTAAAATGTTTCAGCAAACGGTTACTGCAAGAGGCAGTGACTTTTCCAAATGCATTTCGGTTTAATTGTACCAGTTCTTCTATTTGCTAGCCACTTTTTACACTACATGTATTTTCTGGGACTAGAATTGGTGGCTCCCGCAATAGTGGCTTACCCGCAAGGAAGCAGGGCAGAACTGGCACAGCTGTGCTCAAACTCGCCCTGAAGTTCAGCACCAGCCTCTCAGCAGGTACCCCGGCGCCTTCCCCGCCAACAAAGTGACTAATAGTGAACAGTGGTAGACAACTAGAACAAACCAGGCTTGATGTACAAGAATACACATCTCCTCCTCTAGAGCTGTTGGCATCTACGGAAGACAAAACTATTAAAATCTACTAATTGTGCAAAAAGTGGATCAGTTGTGCATCTTTGTACGGAGCAGGAAACTATTTTGGTAGTGCAAGAGACAGTAAATCCAAATACCAACAGTGCTGGTGCAGAGAGGTGACGATTATGTGGAGAAACGCGGCAGAAGTCTGTAACATCCCACACCAGGAATGTCCCTTCCCAACGAAACACGTGCAGAAAAGAAATTGGTAGTACAGGAATGGAGGGGAAGGTCAAAGAAGGTCTACAAAATTTTTGACCATTTTGTATTTAAATAGCTTCTGTGCACCTTGTATGCAAAGTGTCAGACCAATGCAAATTAACACTGCTGAGTCACGGCCAGGGTGGGGGGTAAAAAATTAATTTAAAATGTGACCTGAAAACTAACATGAGGGAAAGAAAAAACCCATCCTGCAGCTTTCGACTTTTGTATGGAATGTCACAGTGTACGGTTAGGGGACAATATATTAAGGTAAGATGAACACTTTAACAATTTAAATGAAACACTTCAAAAGCCAAAATTATTGTAAATATCAGGTAAGGAACACCAAAGAGATTTTTTCATCTCAGCGTCTTTCAAGAGCTTAAAAAAAAAGTCTCCAAATTCCTAAAATCAAAGGTACAGCAGAGTAGGTGGGTAAAAATCTGAATAGTAGCAAAACCAGCTAGCAGCTCTGGGTTTATTTTATATAAAATGAGAATGTATCGATGAAAAGGTGATGATTATCGGTGTCAAGTTTAAGAGTTAATTTCTCTAAATATTTTGGGGTTCTTCTGCAGAGGTTCTGGTTTAAGACTGCAAAACCATGCATAGATTGCATGCCTCTCCAGCGGGGTTTATCTTAACCCCGGTTTTCCCAGCGCTGAGGACGCAGAACGGTGCTGGAGGGCGTTTGCGGCTCTGGAGGCAGTGGGGAGAAATGCTGCTGTGCTAGTCCAGAAAAACAACTTTTAGCTTTCCATGCGATTCCCCCGCCTGTCTCTCTGGGAGCGGCACAGCCTCTTTCCGAAAGGGGAGGCTGAGGCTGGCTCAGCCGAGGGGTTTGGTGGTAGGGGGATGGATTTGGAGCGAGGGTTATCGTTGCCCTGCGCGGCTCCGTCTTGCGCCCGTGCTCCTCGACGCCTGTGTCCCACTGGTGCTACGCCTGCTCTCAGGAGGGGTGCAAAGTCCTCATCGTCATTCTGGCGTCACTCGGGGACTTATCTTCAAAGGCTCCGGTCGTGACGGAGCTTAGGTGGGGCAGAGCGAGGGAGGTGGGAATGCGGACTTTGGGCTGAGACCGCGGCCACACCAGCAGGACTACAGCCCGCAGCTTATTAAGGCCGGCATTGTACTTGTGGTGTTCAGAGATGCTTTGCCAGCTCCCTTGAACTTGCGTGAGGGTTGCTGGCTGTCGGTCCTTGGCACGGCTCTTTGCTTAAATTCCTGTCTTGGTTGGTCTGGTGGCTTAGGCAGCACATCATCCAACAGGCGCCGGGGTTTAGAAATCCGTTTGAACATAATCTTCAGCCGTGCTGTTTCTTGCCGATGGCATCCTTCCACTCGTGCGTTTTCCTGGCAGTTTCCCACCCCTCAGTTTTGGTGGGCCCACCTGAGGCAGAGGCTGGAGGAGAAGCATCCCCGGCCAGAAGCTGGGCGAGGGCTCTGACTCTAAGTGGGTGTGAGGAGAAAAAACCCTGAGCATTCAAGTGAAGGACAGGAGTAACAGCTGTAGTAGAGTTTATATTCTACCGATCATGGGACTTTCGGTTGTTTCCTATCTGTTTTTCAGTAACATGTCTGGTGGTTATAAAATGAGCAGTATTTATCTGACCCAGGAGTCAGAGACATTACCTCATTGTCACGGGGTCAGTGGCAATTAGACTGCAAAGACCAGCCAAGCAGTGCCGCTGGGTACAATAGTCTGTGGCAGGCTTAACCTTTACGGTCACTGCTGCTGCGGAGGGACAGCCCAGCAGCACGTTACAGCCTCGTGGCCCTGCAAAGCCAGGCCTGGCATTTTAATAGCAAGAGCAGAGCAGAAAAGGCCCTCTCCTTTCATAGCCTGTCCCAGAAGGCTCATGCACGCTTATCAGTGTATACGTTTAAAGACTGCAATATTTTAATTTAGGCTGGATTAATGGGTTAATGGTTTATATCAGTTCTATCTTGATTTTGAGTTAAAAATTAAGTTCATCCCGAAAAGGGGTGTAGTAACGGTTGAGCGTAATGCAAGTACAATAATTTATAGGCATCAGTCATCCCATAGTTACCGTAAACATGATGTATGAAGGTTAAGGGCCAGGTCAGCAGCTGTGCAAAGCGTAACCAACTCAGCAGGGAGAGGCAGCTGAATTTAACCTGCAGCCGGAGAAGGTGACTGCAACAGCTCGTGCACCGGAGTAGCAGTGAAGGGGCCATACCCGCTCCCGCCTTCAGCGCCGATTAGCAGCTGAGCCGTACACTCGAGGGCATTTAGAACTGAAACCAGGTGCTTTTCCTTTCTGGAGGTGGCAACCTTCTATTTCTTGTCTGTTAATATATGATTATTCATCATGCATACTTCCTATTTGTATATGATAGACTTGAATCACAGGTCTACTCCATGCAAGCCAAAACGTGGTAACTCTGAATTTAAGAGCAATTCACTTTCAGATAGCACGTTTAATAGTCATCCCAAATGAGATGGCTGAGCCACCAGATGAAGGACGTTGGTCGCCAGCTTCCCACTGTTACTCATTATTGACTGAAAGGGTTTGTCAGGCTGGGTGGGCAGGATGCTGTGGGAATGCACGCAACAGGAGCTCTGCCTCATCCTGGCTGCCTGCCAGAAGGGCTTTCCTCCTCCATGTTGTCACTGGTCCCTCTGATTCATTCTGTCTGCCCGGCTTGCTCTTGCACGATTTCATGCACCACCTCTGTTTTTTTGGTTCCGGAAAATTTAACATTCTGCCTATTTATTTTTCTGCTGTATAAAATCTGGTTTTGGCATAGGCTGAGATAACCTTGCTCTCCCAAAGAGAGAAGCTGGGAGAGGGGTTAGGGGGTAGCACTGGAGGTGTTTTGCAAGCATGTAATCTTCCCTTTTGCTTTACAATTCCGATTGCTCAGAATTAGGGTGAGGATGTGGGTAAGGAGCAAGACTTTCCCCTACCGTCCTGTCAGACCGAGTACTAGACCCACAGAGAGACTAGGAACTAGACTCACAGAAGGTCTGAAAAAAAAAAATCTGACCGGTTCATTTCTTACTCTTGTAGGCACCAGCTCGAGTTTGAGGTCTCATGTCCTAGACAGGCAATGGGGAGAGAAGGGTGGTTATCCACGGAGGCAGGGAGGTAGGAGAGCCTCCTGCAGCAGCTGGCAGAGAGGTGTAGCTGCTGGTCAGCGGGTGACACGCTCTGAGCTGCTTTTCTCCATGCTGGTTCACGACTGGGACCTCTGCCCAGGGGCGAGGTGGGAAGTAAACCACAGTACATGCTGGGCAGCAGCGTGGAAAAGCCACACAGAGCACTCCAAGTGGGAACCGGGGGCAATGCCCTCTCACGCCCAGGGAAGATTTCAATCTAGTTCTTCCAGGTAAAAGCTCTAACTGGCAAGATATCCCTGAGATAGCAGCTCTGTCATTCCTCCTTGTATGTGCAGTCTTTTGAACCCTGTAACACTTGACTGTCCCTCAGCTGAGAGGATGAGGTAGCATACTGCTCTGGGGTGCAGCAACCTTGCTGTCCGTGCCCGCTTCAGGCAACTGGTAAGTATTTTTACTCAATATTCACTGAAACTGCAATTGCACACAGGTCTGCTTCCTGGAGTGCTACCTGTGCTATCATTGCTCTCTTCAGTCCAATAAATGCTACCAGATGCAAAGCAGAACAGTTTCAGAAGATGGTGGCATCCTTCCTGCTCTGGCTGTGAAAATGGTTATTTGGAAGGTAGGCACCATCAGAAGTAAGGTTTGGGCCTGAACTGCTAACATTTCTAGTGCCCAGCCCTGCTCGCTGCTATGCTGGGTCCCTCCAGGTTTTAAATGGGTCTGACCCCATCCCGGCTCTGAAAATGTGCACTTGATCAGATCACAAAGGTGAGGGCTCGGGGGCTTGAACGCACGCAAGGTGTGAGGCACTAGGTATTGTCAAAACCTAGACTGTCCCAAGGATGGCAATAACTAGGTATATAGGAGCTGGCCAGGGAAGACAGGCTCCCTAGTCTCTGGTAGCACTTTTTCAGCTGGTCACGGCCAGGGAGGGGGCTCTAAGTGACATGGGTGCGTGGTCTGAGTCAGCACGAGCAGTCCGACACAAATCCCCACTCAGCTTGGTCCTCGCCTGCGTTTGCTCAAACTCCCCAGGCACGTCAGTATTTCCCGTAATACTTGCCCTCGTTTTGTGCCTGCAGCACCCAGGAGCTCATCCACTCCCTGAATTTCCCTTAGAAAATGAAGGACTGGCCTGTTTGGAGTGGTGCGAGCCAGGCCCCCCTCCTTCAGGGCTATCCATCCTGGGTATCCTCTGCAGCCTGCCAGTGCCACCGACTCAGTGCAGAAAATCTTCATGGGGCCATGAAGAAACTGGGGAGCGGCCGTGATGGCACTGACATCAAAGGCACTGTGAGGAACCTGCATTTCCATCTCTATTCCCAACATTTATGTTGAGCAGGTTTTGGAGGCCACCATTTCCTTCTATTCCTCCCACTTCCTAGTTTTAGGGAAAAAAAAGAGCAAGCTCTCGTTGCCAACCACAAACGCATGCCTTCGGGAGAAAGGCTCCTGACGTAGCAGAGCGGGATGTCTGGGAGCACGTTCAGGATGAGCCCATCAGCAGCATTTCCCTGCAGACAACTCATCCCGCCTGTCTAGCCCTGCCTGTTTGAGCTTTTCCGTAGCTCTAGTCCTGGCTTCTAGACACAGAGCAGCCCTAGGTTTTGGGGTGTCTTCAGGGTGAGTCTGGATTTCCCGGGATCTGCATTTTGGGTTTAGATAGCTTAATCTTCTTGTCAGCTCTAGATCTAAGTGGACACAATCCAGATTGCTCTCTGCAAAAATCTCCTAGCCATTGAGGTGACCTTTTGTACTTGAATGAGATTCAATGGCTGCAAAAATTCAAACAAAAGGCAGTAAGTGCACTTACCAGTAAAGGCACTTAGTCACTGGGGCACATTGCAAAGGTCTACACCAAATTTACCCTCATGGGGAGATGTTCTTGAAAATACAGGGCAGTTTACCAACCAGTTATGGGGTTGGACATAGGAACCACTGGAAGATACTCTGTGATTTAGATCCTGCAGGTAGTTGTGCTACTTGATTATAATGGTTCTTTGGTTTATGAATAATGAATCATCCTGTGATTAAATTGATGTGAAAACTCCCATGGTGTGTAAATAGAGGCAAACTGCAATTTTTAACTACTTTGAGGTATGCTAACACTGAGGGGATATAATTTTCTTTCTGTAATTTAATTGTACACGATGTTTGCTCCCATCATTCCTACGTAAAAGTTTCTTACAGACTTAACAGATTGAGTTTCCATCTCTGTTGCATACAAACAGTAGTATGGACACAAGCAAAATGGAAATCATAACATAGCATCTCCACTATTTTAAGAGTCGTATTGAAACACATGGAACAGATACGCAATTCCACTCTTCGCTGCCTTCAGATTTAGTGCTCTGTGTATTTACTTAGCGCTAGAAAAGGAAAAGTGAAAACAAACCCATTGCCTCAATAAGCCCCAGGAACATGCTTCGCTGCTGCCCTTTCCCTTAGGAGTGGGTACCATTTCCAGGCAGTGGTGGGGCTCTGGGCAAGTGAGAGCTGCAAAGTCATTCCTAAAATGAGGCAATAGAGAGAAATGGGAAAAAAAAGGAAAAAAAAAAGGACTGAATGTCAGGGTGAGAAAAGCCAGCTGAGGAGGACTAATGGTTGAGAAAGCCGAGACATATCTGAAGGATGGTAGCTCTTGTAGATGGAAAGGCTGACTTGAAATAGGTCTGGCTGTTCCTGTTCCGTGGTGCTCCTGGGGAAGCACCTGCCTTGAGGCAATTTATCCAGCTGTCAGCCTGTTTTCACACAGACCGTAAACGTGTCCTGGGATTGTGACTTCGGCCAGGCATGGGGTGGTTTTCCCATCTCGTGATTATTTTTGAAATTTCAGACCTTTTTCCCACGTTGCGCTGGCTCAAACTGCTTCCATTTTTCCCACGGAGACCTGAGCGCAGGAAGAAGCCGCTCCAGCTGCCAGCGGAGCTGAGCTGCAGCAACGGCTGGGGGACCATGGAGCGCGCTCTGTCACTACGGCCTCATCACGTTCAGCAAAAGCGCTGTAGGTTTTGTGCCTTTTCCTACCAGCAGTTAAGGTCTAAATCAATTGGTATTTTCTTTGTGCAAACTTTTCTAGGTGCAATTCCAATTGCATCCATATTCAAACTTCCATAGAGTTACTTTGATTCGGTCAAGAGTTGTTCTCATCTTTTTTTTTCCCTCCGACCTTACATAATTTCTTTTCCAAGTGTCTTGCGCATGCGCGTTAACTGCAGCAGAGAAGCATCGCAAAAACTCATGAGAGCATGCCAAAAGTAGGCTAGCTGGTCTAATACAACTATTCGGCGTGGCATCTCCCGTGTGCATATCAGAGTTGAATTTCTATATGACTAAGCACATTGGCAGTGGTGTTTGATTGCATCTTTAGAGTACTGCTCCATATTTGTCTTTCCTTCCTCAGTTTGTCTCAGTTTAAAAAGAAAAAAAGGTGGGTTCATAATGCTACGTGCTGACAAGACTTAACTATTATGGATGGCAGGAGGGGTATGAGGCTCACAACGCAGCCGAGTACTGGAAAGATATTTGTCACTGCAGATTTTGCTTGTCATATGCAGAGATGACATGCAGATCTCCCCTTTGACAGATTGATAGTCATTCCGAGATGCATCCACCCACAAAAACCACAGACATGCTGCTTTACTCAAATCTTTACTTTAACCACTACTTTGTGATGCAAAACTGGTGGAGTTTTTGGTACTTTTTGTTAAAAATGAAATCTTTATAGGGGTTTTCCAGCATCCTTGCTAGTTACTAAAAACAAATCAACATTAGCCTACTGGATGGGACAACTCAGTTTACTTGTGGGTGGTTTTGACATTCATCTCATTAACATGTTTAGTTTGAAAGAAGGTTGGAAAGGTAGTAAATAAAAAATTGGACGCAGAAGTACGGTATCTCTCCACAAGCTATTCCTTACATCTCAGTTAAAATGCCAGTTTCACATAGGTGGAATATTTGTACTGATTTTACTCCAAATACCAACATCTCCTACTGGCCAAGTTCAAAGATGAGCAACACGGGTCTGTCTGTTTGTAAAAGTAAATGCACCATGCCAAATGTAAAGGTTACGCTCTACGCTGTTCCGGGCCAGGAAACTCACAGTTCAGGACTGAACGTCCATCACGGCGTGTGAGAACCTGGTCACGTCAGCTCAAAGCCAGGTAGTCTCCAGTTAAAACAAAGAGCCACCCAAATCAGTCATCGGTAGGCTTATGGCCCCTTTGTGTCCTGTGCTGCAGCAGCTACTTGATGCAGTACTTATTTTGGATGTCTCGGCATGGATCTTACTTCATGGGCATCCCTTTAACACCTCGCTTTGGGTGATCATACAGCTGCCTGGAAAAATAGCAAGTGGGTCTGCAGGAGTGCAGAGAACACACATGGAAGTGTCTTCAGATGCTTATGTTGGAAACGTAAAAGGGAAAGTACTCCAAATAAGTTTCTCTTGTTCAGAAATACAATGGGCAATTTAAAAAAACCCTATTAAGCCTGTGTGTAGGAGCATTTCCCATTCTGGGAGACAAGTTGAATTGTTATATGGAGCTATATTATGACTTTCCCGACACGGTATCAATCAAGACCCCATTATGTAACGAGGTATCCATCACGCGCGCCCCATCGCGAGTCCCCGCCGCGAGCACAGAGACTGTAATCCCGGCTCCTTTGTCCTGCCCCCTGCCAATTTGCTGCAAAATTGAGGACGAGGCTTGAATTTGCCATTGTGGCGGTCTCGGGGCCGCGGCGCCACGGCTGTGCTTTCGGAGCAGTTATTTGCATTGCCTTGATTAGCGCGTCACCTGCTTCATTAGCGAAGAAAATTCTCATCCACAGACTCAGCCATTCATGCAAATTGAAGAATACACGGAGATCCTTCCCCTCTAGGACTTTCCATTATTAGCAAAATTGGTAGATTCTTTTTGTTCCTTCCTCTTCGGAAGGTCACTTTCATTTTCACCTCTGAATGAAAGTTCTTATTTAAAAGACAAAATAATCATCTTCCCAAACTTTAACATACAGCAGCCCTGCTTAAAGAAATCTGATGCCAAACGAAGGCATCTCAGGTGCGTGCAAGGCAGGTGGAAACTCCCCAGTTTCAATCTAATCCTTATACTAACTGCCATCTGTCAGTGTCACCGAATCATTAATTTTACTGGATGTCAGGGAAGTGCTTTTAGAGCCAAAAAGCTCCCCACTGTGTAGGACCTAAACCTCCTGGGCTCAGTTCAGCGGTTCCTTCTTCCATCCTCAGCAAACATCGCCTTCTCTCTGATAGTACGAGACACCTTCCTTCCTTCCTCCATCCCTGTTTTCCAGGCTACGCAATCCCAGTTCCTCACACATCCCCTTTTCCCAAATCTAGAAATCCTTCTTGCTTTCCCCCTCTAGCATGCCCACACCATTTTTCCCAAAGGTGGGACCAAACCGTAAGGCCCTCCAGAAGGGCTGCGGGGGCACCAGCTGGAGCAGAGCAGGCACTTTCTATACGTATTCACACCCTGCCCTGTACCCAGGAGCAAGCTACCTTCTCCCACGGCAGCACCCACGCGCTCCAGTGGCCCGCTGTCACCCCTGGACCTTCTCCGGAGGGATTCTGCCTAACCAGCTCCCCTTGCTCTGCACCCATCACCGCGTCGGTTCCTCCTGGCCATCGCCGCACGTGGGCTCTGCATCGAGAGGAAAGTCTGCTCCTTCGCCCTGTCCACACCTCTGGCTGTGGTCTGCAAGTGCTAGTTTTGTTCCTTGAAATTGTCTTTTGATATTCGTAGTTACTCCACTCAATTAACAGTGCACAGCAACCTTGACGCTTCTGAAGGATTCCCCGTGTTCAGTTCATTTCTGATGTCCCTGAGAAATACTACTGCAAAGCCTCTGCAGAGGTGGACAGCGAGAGCCGTGTACCTTATCTTACAGCGCCGCTGGAGGTGACGCTCAGCCTCCCAAGGTCCTGGCTTAAAAAAACCTAAAGATATCATTACAGATTCTGATCTCAGGTTTTGGAGGGTTTTTTTTCACTTGAGCGTCCACAAATTGCAAATAGAGCTTTTTGTGATTTTGAGAGATGCTCAGCTTTTGTGGAGAAGAATATCCAAAACATGGCATTTGCACAGATCCCTCACGCAGCTTTTCCTTGAGATCAACAATAAGTTGCTGTGAGGCACCGGATCTCAGTCCGGAATGGGAAAGCCCTTACACAGGCATTAGCCTCAGAAGCTGCAGGGTCAAAACCGGCACCAACCAGAAGAGGCTTTTCTCCATTCCACACCTCCGCTGCCACGGCTAGCAGAGGAGTTCAGCACATCCAGAATGATCCAAGCCAGAAAAAAAAATCCCCAAAAAGTCTTGAAAACCAAACAGTACAAGAAGAAAAAAGTAAAAATGCGTGATGGTTATGCAGGAAATTTCATTGCAGCAATGAATCTGCAGGGATGAACGACCTGTTTGGTAATGGAGGGGTGGAAGACAGCAGTAGGCTTCCTCTGCTGACCTGGAGCTGATACAGCCTCTGCTCGGGCTGGGCAAGAAGTGTGACCATGCAAACCCACCGCGTCACCACATGACAAACCCTCTCCAAACCAACCCACCTGCCCCACGCCGGAGTTCTTTTCTACTGTCAGGGCAGTGGTTGTGCTTCACTTCAGTCGCCGTGCTGCAGCTGTACCAGAGGGAGGAAAAAAAAAAAACAAACCAAAACCACGTTTTGCATCTCCTCATCTCCTGGCAAAGGACAACCACACATTAAAACACCAGATTTTACACAGCTGATTTTCACACGGATCATCGCGCAGACCGGGGTTTGTGCTTTTACTGAAGCGCCCAGTATTTTTGCCTTTTTAAGGTAAAGATGAAGCCATGTTGCACATTTGTACGGATGCCCTCTCAGGCTGTACTGCAGCCTCCTCCCTCTCACCTGACTGGCAGACTCCGGGAAGCCTGACAAATTTGTGTGTGTCTGCTTATCCCTGGATGGCACCAAGGGAAGAAGTGAGTCAGATACATGTCTCTGCTGCTCAAAGAAAATGAAATCCTGCTCCTTCATTGCACAACGCCGACAGCAGTCACATCCGTCATGCTCCCTTGGCATACACCTTGTGAGGAGCCAGGGGCTGCAGAGGGGAGGAAGACAGATTTACCAGGATATGTATGGAAATTACACATGATTAAGAAGTCACAATCACACCAGTAAATCTCGGGCTGGGAGACTGCTGGTCAGGCTGCCCTCCCTCCCTCCCCATGGATGCACTCGCTTTGACGTTTTGTGATGACCTGTGGCAGGGAGACGCACCCTTTTCAGACAGTTGTGTGCACTTACCAGATTAAAGATGATTAATTGTACCAGGTAGTTCCTGCTACATCTTAATCAAATACACATAATCAGCAACGCTTCTGCGCACACGATACTTGGAGCTGGAGTGGTTTTTTTTTTTAAACTCTTGCACTCTCAGGTCTGAGGATGACAAGCCTAAAATATCAGTGGTAAGAGTCTGAAGGATTGAAAACTGGAGTGATCGTAGACAAGGTTCCTGGGGCACCAGTGCCTGTCGCTGCTGGAGGAGGAAGGACTTGGTCTGGTATTAAAAGACCAACCGCTGCCCCTCCTGCTCTGAGTGGGGGAAAAGCACCGTTCTTACCTGCAAGGCCCCTGCGGCTCGACTTTCCAGGGCGCGCAGGCAAGCGCGACAGCAGACACAAGCACACACCACCTTGGAGGGGGGAGAAAAACCACCAGCAGCCTCTGACCATAGAGTATTTTGCATCATTTATTTAAATACCTATATTTATGCATTTACAAATTTTCATAGCTCTGTTGGTAGCTTTTCTTTTTTTTTTTTTTTTTTTTTTTTTTTTTTTGTAGACAGTATTGCAGGGAAGTTAGCTTTTGTAAAATGAGGTCCATGTATAAAACTATGCAACGGATTGGAGAAAAAAAAACCCAAACCAAGTTTCCTTTCATACTCTCTAGAATCAGCAACCAAAGACAGTGACCGAATGGAGGGCAAGAGGGAGGGGACAGGGTGGGACAGACCAACCTCAAACCAGTGGCTCTCAGAAGCATTACACACGTCAGTGCTCAGCTAATGGTCCTAATAGGATAGGTCATGTTTCAGTCGGTGCAATGCCTGTTTGCTAAAGCTTTAGCAGGCACATAGGTCTCTAAAGAAAAAAATAAAAGGAAAGGATCCTACACACTGAGAATGCAAAGCCTGGACAGCCTCGTGATAGGTTTTAGGTGTCGTGGCATGAAATGCCCGTAGGAGACTGCACCGACTCGCCAGCAGTGCATCCTCATCCCAAACTTCATTTTGCATAAAAAGTTCCCTTTAAGAAATCTTAGCATTTAAAAAACCTGGTATCTGAGCTCTTCTAGCCTCAGTACTTTGAAGAAGTCACTTGAAAAATACCTCCTGCTTTCCTCATTTGGAAGCTTCAAAGTAATGTTTTGCTTTAATTGATACCAATTTAATAGCTCACGGATTCCCAGTGTTATCTCTGGGAGGAAGAGGCAACAGATATGGCATTGCAAGATATTTACACACATGGTACAAAAATGTCCAAGGGTATGAAAAATCACCAGTTACACAATTTTGCAGCAGCCTCATTTACACCTGTAATTTTATACCATTTATTACATTGTACTAACACACCAGATTCAAAGATGTGCACTCCCTTTAGGACATTCAGGAGTTACAAATATATTGTGATTGCATAATTCATATTGCACAATTGTATAAAAACATAAATACTAGCTATTCTATTTTTTTTTAAATACAAAATACATGTCACATAGTCAAATAGTCTTTTCAAGTGCAATTCAGGTGCTCTCTTTAGTCCTTCCAAGAAAAAGGCAATTTTGATAGTTTTGGCACAAAGTTTAACCTCCGTCCCGTGCCAACAGTTCTAATTACAATACGTATGCCCAAAACTTTATATAGTAGCAGTCATATACATATAGTATAAAAACAGGTTATTTACAAAATGAACTGAACGTACACAGAAGCAGCCTCAGTGGTCGGATCTGAACTCTGGGTTAGCATTATTCGTGCTGTTGCGAGAGGGGCAAGTGACCCTTCTTGACTTATGCCGGTTGCTGCGGGTTCACATTCATGGGCGGAGGGTGTCCTAGGAGACCGATGCGCTGTTTCTGCTTCCTCTGCTCCGTCATCTGGAAAATTAAAAAGTTTGCTCATTAGGCCTAGACGCTTCCTGTGCGTCAGCTCGCCGAAGGACCTGGCGCTGCCTTTACTGGTTAGCGTTTGCTCTGAAACCCACTTTCTACAAATAACGCTCCTCTGTCCGCTGTGCCAAGTGCTAACAGATGAAAGCAGCAACTACAGCCCTGTCTCGTGCACTCATCGGGGACGTCCGTGAACTTGCTCGTGCGGCTGACTACCGTTTTGCAAGAAGAGAGCTTGGGAGAGCCAGGCAAATTAGTGCAGAGAGCAGCTCGCAGAAACCTCCCCTCTTAGAAATTCTTTGTAACCGGTCCAATGTACGAGGCAGACCAGACGCAGAGGGCGGAAGAAAGGGGCGAGCCCTCAAGTCAGGCTGGGAATACCCTTGTCTTTGCTGGAATAGACTCGAGCGCTCCCGCTCTCATCAGGAGCGAGCCAACATCCCTCTCCGTCTGCCAAAAGCCAAGACGCAAGGCAGGGACAGGAGGTTAACCACCTCACTGCCAGACAGCCAAATCTTTGGCAGTACTTCCCATCAGATAAAATAACGTTTCTCCTGATCAGTGCAATCATGACCTGAAAATGGATCATCATTTTTTATTACCGATATTGAGAAATGGCCACAATCCAATTCCCCGCTCTCTTTTTTTGAAACCTCGGGAGGTTTCTGACGACTTGCATAAGCCGACACGCCACGTAAGGAGCAACTCCGGCGTGGGCAGGGTCTCCAGCGGCGAACAGCTGGATCGTTCCCCGCGGCTCCCTCTGCGACCACATCTCGGCTTCGGAGGAGCCAACACGTGGGACGGCTTGCAGCAGCCGTGCCGAGGAGGATGCCAAGACAGCTCCTCGCCCCTAGACCACCAAGGCGAGGGGACCCCGACACCGCTCCTCGGACACCCGGGCTCCACCGAGAGCCCCCACACCCTCAAAGCGACGTGCGAACGCACAACCGCACCGCTGCACGCGATCCGTGGCGGCACCGACGGCGTGCACGAATACCCGCACTCACGTCCCGCTTCTGCTGCTCCTTCCCTGGGGCTGAGCGTGCCCGGCTGCGGTAACAGGCATGGGTATGCCGGGGCAGGCCAGCCGGCTCACCGGGGCTTCGCGGGACCCGTCCGGCAACACGCCTGCACGCAGGAAAACCTAGCCCTAAGGCTGGTTCACCCAAAAAAAAGTAATCTTTCGTTCAAGTATAAGATACAATTTGGAATATTTTTCTTTATGAGAATTAACTGAATTCCTTGCAATGCTTTTCCTGCAACAGCTGCACCCACAATCCTTCAGTTTTTTCATTTTTCAGATATTTAATCACAAATGTCAGCCAATATAATGATTGTGGAAGTGACTCCAGGGTAAGGGAGACAGCATGCTCGCACATTTAGTCCATTTGTAGCCTGCATTTGAAGGTATTTGTCTAAAGACTCCAGTTTTGGCAATGGGGAATAGTGTTCCCATCTCCGGTGTGGGGTACCCTGGCACGCTGGGGCAGCCAGCCGGTGGCCGACCTCGGGTCTGGAGTTCATTATGGGGAAAAGAATTAGTCACAACAGGCAGTTCTGGGCAACCTCCAAAAGGCTCCTCCATGTCCCAGGGGCTGTACAGCACTGTGCACACCGCTGCTTTCACTCAGGCTAGCTGTGTGTAATTACACTCATTTAATCACCAGGGAAAGGACCAAAATACAGTAACTCCTCTTGAAACCATAATTAAACTCGACTGCAGCCTGGTGCCTTGCTCATCGCCTGACCCAAGGGAGGCAGAACTGTTATTTTACCTTTCCCGGAAGACGACCGCAGCCTCACGAGGACAGGTCACACCTCCCGGTCCCCTGTACCACACTTTTGGAAGTCTGTTTTCACAAAAGCCTTGTAACATTTCACAGGCAAACAGGAGCAGAAGGAGAGGAGTCTTCCCATCACTCTCTGGTCTCAGACACACACACAAGCTACTCCCCTGCTGAACCACTGGGACTTTTTTTAACTGTCTCTAAGATAACCCACAAGTTGGAAATGCAAAGATGCAAGCAGGATTTAGTTTTTAAAATGCCTGTTTATATTAAGTAGTTTCACTGAGCAAACTAAGAGCCACGATTTCACACAGCAAATAAACTGATTCAGAGGACACATGAAAAAAAAAAAAGGAAAGAGAAAAGAACAACAAAAAGGGACTGTAACATATTTTTCATGCTGTGTAGAAAAAGGGATGGTGCACCCTGATGCAGGTGTACATAGAAGACGTGCCTTTTAAAAAAATAGGAAGAATAAAGCATAATGCAGAGAGAGAGAAATACAATTGCAATGTCGATGCAGAACGTTATTAATCCTGCGAGATAAGTAATGCTTGTCTAGAGGGCACAGGGCTGCAAGACGGAGCAACTTTAATCTCTATCACATTTACCTGGAGACCAAATCTCTTGCAAAAGCTTTACAGCTGTAGCAACTGTACACCTGGGCCTAAAAGGCAATAAAATCTAGGCGCAATGTATTGCAGGGGAGCTGTCAGCTACTGGAGTAATGCTGACAGGATTAAAAAACAAAACCGAGGGACCTGAAGTTCAACTGAGTCAAGCTGGCCTCTCCGATAATCGTATATAACTGCCCAGACGCACGCTGCCTAGCTCCAAAGGTCACGTGTGATTTGGAGTTACCTCTAGGAACGGGAGCAGGGCACGTGCAAAGTGCACGAGCGGGATACCGACCGTGCACACACACGCGGACGCGCCGGTGTCTGCCCGCTCTGCTCCTCGCCAGCCCGCTCGACTAAAGCCAACCTGAGCAGCAGCTCCGGCGACGGAGGACAGGGGTCCCGGCGGGTGCAAAGGGACCGTCCCGAGCATCTGCTAGAGATGCCACACGCTCGCCGACGCCGGAGGACGGCGCTGGAAAGGGCTTCTGGATGATTACATCTAATCCCCTGCTGTTGCAGACAATTATGTTGTAATCTTTTTGCACAGAATTAAAGTGATCAAGATTTTAATGGCTCTTGGTGCACTTGTTTGTGAAAGAAGGCATGCTGGATTTCAGTTTCTAACAACTAGAATCTCCAGAAACCTAACGAGCTTGAAAAGCAAATGAATGAGAGGTTTTCCCTTCCCTTTATTTAATTACAAAAAAATAAATACAAATACAAGTTCCCTGAGTTAGTTCCTTTTCCTGGAGACAGTTCTTGATCAGGAGAAGGGATATACTGGTTTTGTCACATAATTGGAGCATCCTGCAACTTAAGCAGGGCTCTCAATAATGGTACTTAGGGGAATTCCTAAAAGCTATCACAACATTAATGAAGCTGGTTTCCTCTTTTGCTTTTACAGTCAAGTAGCTCTCTAAAAGCTAAATCCTTCATTCTTATTTTCACAAAGAGCGAGAAGGGTTTTTAGTGCTTGGTCAGCCAAGAGCTGCAAGCTTCAGAAATAAATGCATTCTGATCCAGAGCTGGCTGTGGCTGATGGAAAGACTCCTGGTGACTGCAGACCACTTTGAGTCAGACCCTTCAACAAGAAGACGTAAGACACATGTTTCAAGATAATTGTTTCCAGGCAAAATAGCAAAACCACTACCCAACAAGTATTAAAGCACAGACAAAAGAGCAACTGCCTCTATCCTCCATCCTCAAAACCAGCTAGAGCAAAGGGGTCCATGGCACAGTGTCTGAAAACTAATTACAGCCAAGAGCAGCAAGGTTTTCTGCTCCCAATCCTACACATTAATCCCTTCCTTGTGCTCCGTGGGGTGTCAGGTAAAAGGGCCCAGCTCCATCAGAAATGCAGAGCGTGATCGGAAGGCAGGGAGCCGGGATCTCAGTCAATATTGGCTTCCAGAGACTCATGTCTCCGTGAAGATAACTAGCTTACAGACAAACCCGGCCAACCCAGAGCAGAGATGGGAAGCAGGAATCCGATTAGTATTGGAGAGAGTTGTGCCAACTGTGCTACAGTAAGCAGATCACATCTGAAGAGATAACAAACCAAATCTGTTGGCCATTTCTGCCCTGGGCAATTCCATCGACTGCCCTGGGATACCATCATGTGCAAGTTCAGCAATTATTACTATCCAGTGCCGATATCTATATAAACTTAACTAATTGAACCATCTGGCTCAGGTTATTAATCCATAAAGATAAGCAGCTAGTCACTTTGCTGCCGCAAACAGCTCCCACCAGGGCAGGCAACAGCATTTTCCCTTTTGCTTCCACTTAGGCTGTAATCCGTATGGACAACATGAAATAAAGCCCTGCTGCCTCTGTGGCTTTCACAAAGCCATCGCTGGGTTTGGGCTGGGAACAATCCCCACGATCCCCTCGAGCCCCAGCCGAGCCAAAAGTTAACACAAGTCCTCAAACTCTTGCTGCATCGAAAAAATACTCAGAGGTCTATGAGGTGTTCATGTGTTAAGTAGCAGCAATACATGCTGCAATGCAAAATATTTCTGTGGGTATGTCTGCCTATGCTGCAGTCTAAAAGCGTGACAGCAGCCAAATTTTATCTGCATTAGCAGTGCAGTGATAGCACGGAGATCAGTGCAAGCTAACCACTCAAGTATTTCTCCAGTTTCTCAGCAGGTTTTGAGGTCCGTGCAGCAACACAGCACTTCTATCAATATCACACCCTCTGACTTACAGGATCATGCTAAGGTCTTAGGATTAAAACCTGTAACAACAACAATACATACATACATGCAGGCTCCCTGCACTAGCGAGGACTGATTTAAGTTAACTTCAGCTTTGATTTTTTTTTTTTTTAATGCAAGTTTTCCCTTTCTGGAGGTGGCCACTTTGGACTACACCAGTTCGGTTAGCACTGCCAGGCAGGTCAGCTGGGATACAGGGCTCTGGAAGGACATTTTGTTTGTTCGCTTCTTTCCTGAACACGAGTTACTTTAGCAAAAGATCTTCACGGCGTTTGCAGGAGCCATGGAGCTGTAAAACACCACTTTGTACAACAGGCTTGCAGGACCTTTGTCCTGCCCGTAGCAGTGCGTGGCCGCCCGTTCGCAGCCAGGTCTCCCTTACCTGATCTTTAAGCTCTGACAGCTGGCCAGAGAGGTTGGTCACAAGCTTCATGGTGGACTCCAACTTCTCCTGCAAGTTCCTCAGCTCATTCTGCTCTCCTTCTGAGTCACTGCTCACAAGTGACATGGCCCGCATCCGGGGGAACCAGTCCAGGTTTCTCTCCTGAGGATCAGACGCGAGTTCACAATTAGTGTTTGCCAAATGAAAACCTGCACCCGAGCGGCTGAGTGCAGACAGGTTTTTAATGCCACGCAGGGACGTTCCTCAGATACACAAGCTCTGTAGTTATTTTCATTTGCATCTGACTGAAAAGTTTGCAAAATTGCCTGCTAGAGGCAATAAGGCACTTCAGATGTACTACTAAAAATTAAGGCTGCTTATTGTTGGCTTTTCCTTTCGAGAAACTCACTCTCCCCAGCCATTTCTTCTTCAGATACACTTCAGTGTAATACATGAACACTGGACATTAAACAGGCTCAGATTTCATATGTGGACAAGCATCTTCCAGGGCTAGAAATCTGCTGCCACCTTATAGTCTTTTAATTTTTGTTGGAGATTTTCTGCTGATAAAGCTGGTTTGCTTTTTTTATCAAGCAACATTTGGCTGTCCTTTCTAATGAAAGAAACTATGTTCTACCTGTTTCATAGTTGAAACCATGTTTCACAGTTGAAATACTTCCTTTTTAATGAAAAAGAAAAAAAATCACGTTCTGACTGCCCAGTTCAGGCTAAAATATGGGACAGATTAAGTTACAATGAATTGTTTATAATGAAGTTTTCGCTCAGGCATACAAATTCTCTAATATTCCATGTTTAAGTTATAGCCAGGAACTTCAGTGGACACATGCTCAGTTTTACTAATATGTACATAGTGGCTCACACATACACTCACGTACATGCCAGTGACGTTAAAAATAAAAGCAGGAACGGAATAGAAAGCCACAAAAGAGGAGGAGGGGTGTATACCGCATCTTGACACCTTAAATTTCAACACTGAACTGGTTTCCTATCTTCTCTGGTTCTCTTCCCACGCTGGAGATACTCTCTAAAATGGAAGTTAAACTAACACTGGATGACATCAGGATGTGTGCACTCTCACAGGTGACACTACAACAACTGGTAATATTTTAAACAAACCAGATGAAACAGTAATAGCCTACTGGATTACCAGCATCCCAAACCAGAGATCGATCAACAGCACTGGTTAAGGGCGGCCAAATTTTGCCCCGCTTCGCAGGCCAGGCTCTTCGCTAGGCTCTCTCTCAAAACTACAGCTTATTTTTATAGCACTACAAACTCTCTCTGGCTTTTTGCCATTGCCTGCCTAAATCTCTACCTCGAACCCCATCTCCCCCATCTCTCTGCTCCCCCTCCATGCTCACTCATTCCCAGGAGCATCCATCCTGCTTAAATCAGGGTTGTGCACCTCTACAGAGAGTTACAGTCACATCCTTTCTGCAATTCAGATGCGATGCCAAGACTCATCATCTTAAATTAGTTGCTTCTGAACTGCTTAGAGTTTACTATTGCCGAGATTAAAAGGCAGAAAGCAGGCCCTTTCCCATGCAGCGCACCACAGGATTCCCACATGATGCAAAACTGCCAGGGAGGCTTTTTTCTCCTGATCTCTGTTTACAGGGCAGATGGCTTCTGCTAATAAAAGAAAAAATATATGTACAAAAAAATATGCCTTTATGAAGACAAGTGCCAAAATATTTTGGACTTTAGGAAATGACAGTCCCACAATTAAGATTTAATAGTAGTAACAGGCAACATTTCACTGCGTTCTTCCAGCCATAGTTAAATCCTCATTAGGGAAGAGAGGGCAGGCTTGTCACTCGTGCTCAGGTCCAGCACCTCACCCCCAAAGTATTCCCCCTCCCCACCCAGGGAAAACAAACTAAACCAACGGCTATTCCCCTCCCTGCTCTCCTCCAGGCAAGAGGTTTTCAAGGACACGGCAAATAAGACTAAAATGCAGTTTATATTTGCAGGTTTGCCTGGACCCTCAGGTCCATGTCCTGAGGTTTCTAGGCAGACACAAGAGCAGAGCCCTGAAGCTCCTGCCCATCTCCTGCCCACTTCCTACTTGCTGTACAAATACTGTTGTTTTACTTGCTCCCAAAGAGGTGAGCTTCCCAAGCCCATCCCCAGAGTGCTCCCAGGTCCCATCCTTCTGAAGGATGAAGGGGACGAGGGGAGCAGGACCTGGAAAAACCAGCCTTTCCCCACCTCCAAGATCTTATGAACAAATACCCTAACCCTTTTCTAACGTTACTTTGCAATATAAGCAAATGCTGTAGCTGCTGCAGAGGTTGCAACTTGATCATTACAGGCAGGGAAGGTGACGGGCAGTCTCGGATGGTGAAATCAAACCAGCAAGCACTAGAGCACTGACAGCTTCTGCAGGCTCATCAGAAGTTTCATACTCACTGGTCTTCTGAAAGCCCCAGCTCTTGAAGCTGCTTGAGTATGGGAAATCCTGGCTTTCACTTGAAAAACAACAAAGTGCCTCTCTAGTTCTCATGGCAGTGGTGAAAGATGAAACCCCCAAAATGCTCCATGTGAACTCCACACACTAACGAAAAGGAGACAAGACTCGTGGCCCTCCGGGCAGTCTCCTGGGCTGTGAGGACAGGACTCACTTTTGAGCCTGGAACTGGCAATACCCCTGCTAAGTCCTGACCCACCTGTGAAAGAGTTAACGGGGGCACCTGGAAACTTTCTGTGCACAGACAGGCTTAGGGAAGGACCCGTACATCACTTTGCCCACCCGTGTCATCGGGCTGGGCCCTAACCTGCGCTCCCCTTCAGGTTTCCTATACCTTGTTGGCACGACTCAAACCCAAAGTTCACCTGGAAGCGTCCAGCAGCCACCCAGCAAGAAAGAAGGGGACGTCCACCCGAACAGCCTGGGCAAACGCCCCGAGGTGAGGAACCGTGGGGACAGATGTGCAGGTAAAACTCCATCGATGCTGGTAAAACTGGCACCAGTGCTGGCTGACCCATGGTGGCTGCTGGGACCTCTCCAGAAAGGGCAGCAGGGATGCTGCCAGCACGCAGGGACGGACTTCTTCCTCCTCCTCCTCTTCCTCCTCTCTGCAGGTACAACCCTGCACCCCTTCACTCTGGCTTTGCATGGAAAACCTCCAGCCTGTTCCTACAACCTCCACCAGCACCGCAGAGAGAAGCTCGAGAGCCTGGATGCGACCAGCCTGCTGAAATGCAGAATTCTGCCCCAATGCCCATCCCCGGCCGTGCTGGGCGGGGGGGGGGGGGGGGGGGGCAGGTTGTGGGGGTGTTTTCTTTTAAATAAATAAATGATGATGCCTCAAGCAGAGATGGTGAAAACGGAAATAAGCAGGAATGCAGAAAGGTCAGTCGCTGACAAGCCCGCTGGGCCAGCGTGCAGCAGCCAGCCCGGCTCCCGGCCCCACGGCTGCCAGCGGCGCTCCCTCTGCAGAGCGCTTTCTATTCAAGGTTGAATAAAAGATTTATATCTTGATGATCTAGTTTCTGCTGAACTTTAACTGAACACCGGGGTGCCTTTAAAGATACAGCCTTACATCTTTCACTGGGGGTTTGGTAGTTTTTCAGAGGCAGTAAGTGACGGGAAAGGCTTCCCCCTTGATCCCTTTTTCTCTGCCTGTCCCTTGTCCCGCCGTGCACCCTCCCGGCTGCTGGCACCTCGCATACCAATGCAGTTATGCACTGTCTGCTGTGGTCCTCCTGCAAGCAGAGGCACCGGGATCCTGGTGTGCAGTCAGCTCCCTCTTCCCGTCACAGTCGCAGCTTCCTCCGCTGCAACAGACGAACTGACTAAAGCCACTGACGGAAGCTGGCTAACCACAAGTGCTGGGTTTCGGGTTAGCTCTTTTCTAGGTAAAGTTGGAAAAGTCCCTCTTTGTAAAGCAAATATCATTAAATCTCAGACATGGGGGCGAGGCTGACCGTCCACGATTGGAAATTTGAAAAAGGGGAAGCGGAGTTGCATGATGCAGATGCAATTCATTCTGAGAAGCGCCCGCTCCTCCCTGCTTCTGCCAAAGAGTTTATTCTAAGAAAGGTTTCTGAAGCAACCTCAAGGCGAGCCGTGCCAAGAGATGCATTAGCTCCGCTCCTCGGGCAGGAGGCGGCCGCTAACGGCAGGGACCGGGGCTCGTCCTCACCTCCGGCACCACCACGCCGCATCGCCGCTCCTCTTCTGGGTCTCCATTTATTCAGCTACCGCTGCGCCTAATAGTTATGGGGCGCTGAAGGGCTGATTCAATGCTCGTCAAAATAAATCCCTATAGCCTGCCACCGGAAGGCTGCCCAGCAGCCACCATTTAGTAGGGGAAGGTGGCAGCCGCAAATTTCAGTTTCTGTCATGTGTCGTTAAAAATCATACCCATACAGCTAATACACAGCTTTGTGAAGCGCTTCGAAAATTAATTTTTTTGTTTGTTTGTGGCGAGATGAAACTCCTCTTGGTTCTTTCTTTTGCTTCCTGGAAAAAGCCCCATGTCAGGTTCTCTCTCTCTTCTGCAGAGGGCTCACCATCACTTCTTCCACTCCAAGCTGCACTTCTCCCCTCTCCATGAAAAACAGCACTCGACCGTGTCTCCCCTGCACACGAAGAGTATTTTCAAGTCCTCATATGCACCATGTGTTTAAACAGGAGGCTGATGATACAAGGTTAATGGTATAAAAATCTCCTTTTTCACTGCTGCCACAGATTAAATACCTAAGCGGCTTTTGCACTGGTGCAGAGCAGGGAACCTGGAAGACAGACACCATTTCCAAAGGTGGAAGATGAATGACTGACCAGGTGTCTTGGTTTCAACCGGGACAGAGTTAATTTTCTTCATAGTAGCTGGTGCAGTGCTGTATTTTGGATTTAGTACGAGACTAATGTTGATAACACACTGATGTTTTAATTGTTGCTAAGTAGCGCTTATCCTAAGTCAAGGATTTTTCAGTTTCCCATGCTCTACCAGTACGCAGGTGCACAAGAAGCTGGGAGGCAGCATGGCCACGACAGCTGACCTGAACGAACCAAAGGGATATTCCATACCATAGAACGTCATGCCCAGTATATAAACTGGGGGGAGTCGGGCAGGAGGGGCCGATTGCTGCTCGGGGACTGGCTAGGCATCGGTCAGTGGGTGGTGAGCAATTGCGTTGTGCATCACTTGTCCTTCTTGGGTTTTATTTCTCTTTTTTTTTTTGTTATCTTCTTTTTCATTACAATTATTAGTACTACTATTATTATCATATTTTATTTTGATTATTAAACTGTTCTTACCTCAACCCACGAGTTCTACTTTTTTTTTTGATTCTCCTCCCCATCCCACTGGGGCGGGGAGGGGTGAGCGAGAGGCTGCGTGGTGCTTAGTTGCCAGCTGGTGTTAAACCACAACACCGTGTCCCCGTATGAAACGACCCCCCTGTACATCCCCGTGACAGCTCTGCTGCGGGTGACTCACTTGAGCCGAGCGTTGTGTTTACCAGCGGTGAAGTTACCCCACCAGGCATCGCCCGGCTCGATGCGGCTGAGGCGGACGGTCCCGGTGGGAATCCCTCCAGGCGATCTCCTTACTCTTGCCGAAAGGACGGTGCCGCCTCTCCGCAGAAACCTGCTGCTGGCTGTTTGGATCTACATTTTAAAGTAGGACGCGTTACACCACCACCGGCGGGGCAGGACAAAACAATTAAGCATGCAAAGGTTGAACAAACAGCTGCTGGTGGCGATGGCAGCAGTCACCCACCTACTCTTGTGCAACGCATCCGGCACGGCCCGGGTGGCCGGCGCAGCGCCCTGCGGCACGGGGTCACGGGCTCCCTGGCACGGCCGGGCTGGAGGCGGCAGCAGCGATGACTCAGGGGTCGGCCACCTCGCCCCGGCCCCGGGCCACCTCCTCGGCACACGCACACATCTCCGTGGGGCTTTTTTGTCCTAGCCGGCGTTGCAGACCGAGCGGTTTTTTTTCCACGGCACGCCGCCGCCCTGCGAGCTGCTTTGGGACCCACCTGAATCCCAAACGAACCATCACACGGAGTCGGGCTGAAGCCTTTGCTTCTGTTTTCATCCACCCAGGCCCCTTTTTCTGCCACACGCTCAGCCAAAGCGAAACCTTTGACTCGGCAGTGGGGATGCTAACCCGATATTCCCAGCACAGATGCCTGCCCAGGTCATTTATCAGGGAAAACTAAGAACTCGGCCACGTAAGGTTAATGCCAGCAACAGGAGGGTTTTTTTTTTTCTGCAGCACGCTGCAGGGCATGCCAGCGTGCACACCTCCGGAGGAAAGAGCACACTAACGCGGCATGGGGAAGATGAGGTTCACCAACCACTTCTCCCCGTGCAGCTTCTGGTTTGCACTTCAATGCCGATTTCAAGGGTGGAACAAGTTGCTTCACTATCTAAATGCAAAGCTCGCGGCCCGTGCCTATGACACAGTGTTTCCAGCAGCCAAGGGCCTTCTGCCAAACGCATCTCTTGGCTCTTCTATGCCTCTGCTATTATTTATTGTTTAAGCCTCTAATTATATTGGCTAACTCTGGTAAGGTACCTCAAGATGCAGCTTGTTGGGAAGATACCACTAAATTAAGCACTATCAGCTCCAGTTCAGATCCTGACCTCAGTCCTCCTCCTCTCCCAGCTTGCACCCAGCGTCATCGCGACCAGGAGCCCTGAAACCCCCGTTTCCTCGTCTATAACCGAGCAACTGCATACAAGTTATTTGTACGGGCTGCTCTCTTCTGCGTCTGCCGTTGGTTTGGTAAGTATTGACATGACAAATCTCTCCTATTTGATTTTGCCCCAAAGTACCGGATTTCCAAGCACAAATTACATTATGAATGTAACTCAGTTTCTAATACTTCCTCAGACTGTATAATTTTGGCTGTATACAAATCTTTCACCATTGCTGGAATGATGAAGCCCCTTTTGAAGTTCTTCAGGTTTGAAGCATCGTGGCCTGCCACTTGCTAATCCTGTAAGCGCTGCAGTTCAAAATCCAGTCTTGGCCACCTCCAACCACGTTATATTCAATGTAGAGCCTGGGGACACAGTAACCCTTCAAAGCCATCATCACGTGAGCCTCGTGCAGGTTGTGAATCACACTCTCCTGCTGACTTTCAGAGCACAGCGACAGTCATGGCTGGGTGTTTAACTCCTTGGGAGAGGTTTCAGGTTGAACTTGCACTTCTGGAAGAATGTGATTTTAGAAGTTTGACACTGAATAAACCTTGCCTTTGCTTACTAGGAGGCTATGTTCTGGCAGAAGTTACAGGCTACACTGGATGCTCAAAACAGTAAAAAGAAATACTTTCTGATTATGGTATAGCACATCGCTCAAGACAAAAAGAAAAAAAGCTCAGTAATATACTTAAATCTCCAGTTCTGTACAAAGAGGTTAATTAGGGCACAAAAGGAAATCTCTAGCCTTCATTTCCATTCCAAATTCCTTTAAGGATATCTGCACCATCACTCCTATTTATAAATGGGTCATTTTTCAAATGACAACACAGTCCAGTTGAAGATTCAGGACTTGGTGCTCTCAATCTGGACTTGTGAGCTTGGGCAATCTCTTACACCTCTCTACCTCACTTTTGTAATAAAGGTTAATGACACGTATCCTGCTTGGTGCAACACTAGATTAAAAATCTGTGGAAACTGCAACAGCTAGTTAGGAAGCTTTGTGCTAAAAAAACTTTTCCAAACAAGCCTTTATTTTTTTAATATGCACATCTGCGTGCATAAAATCACTCACAGCCATGCGGCCCTTACCCACACTGATCAAATGTTGATGTGAAGGTGTATATGCAAAACCCCACGTTAGGGTATGCAAGCGTTGTGTATGCAAATATTTGTCCATGCAAGTGACAGCGCACTGCAGCTGCACGCACACCACCTTACGAGTGCACGCAAAACCGAAATGTATATGTGGTTTTCTATGTATCGAGCTTCAGAGTAAGATTTTCTTACATATTATAAATGCCTGCGAACAGCTGTTTGTAGCAGACCTTTGCCAAGACTCAAGCGACAGCTGTACCGATGGGGCTGCTGCTAGCGAGGCTGCCACAGTAACCGGAGGCAAATGCAGAAAACTTCAGAAATTCTCAAGGCAGGACGGGTAGATAAGACACTTAAATGAACTAATCTGTAGGGAGTTGCGCTGAGTTCACATTAGTCATTTGGGTGTGGATGTCAATGTCTGGCCAACACGATAAGTGGATCCCCCCACCTCCTACACACTTGGTATTATTCAGACATCACCTGATCTTCCCTGGTGACTACAAAGCCACGCAGAGCTGAACCGTATGCCTTTGTTCCTGGGAAACGCGGGAGGCACCGGGCTACCAGCTCTGCAGCACCATTAACATACTTTCCAGATAAACACTTTTGGAAAGACATTGGTCCATCCCCAAGTCGCACTACCTTAAGTGCACATCTGCAGTGCTTCAGCCAGATGAGCAGAAATTAGGTCATCGGGAGGGCTTTATAAACACCAAGAATTAAAGATCATCTCTGTTACCACTAGATGTTTTCTCACATCCTACAGTACTGTCTGTGCTATTAAACAGATATTAGGAGGTGGCTCCAGAATGCATTTTGAAGGTGAGCTGCTTCATGCCAAGCTTCTGTTTGCCGAGGTTATCAACCTCACCAGCACTGGTAAGGACTTCAGGACAGCGGATGAGTCACCGCAGCAGCTCGGGTGTGTACCCAAGCTCAGCTTCTACATCAAACAGAACCAGCAATCCCATTTTTCCCCACCGCGTTGCTCTAGCAATTCCCAGCGAAGATTCTTAAGATATCCCAAGTTTTACATCACATATCACAGCAGGCACACGCTCACCTTACTGATGAAAGTGAATATTATCCCTATTTACAGGGGGAAGAGCTGGCGATGAATTCCAGGCCTCTTATCAAAAGCCTGGACTTGTAGCTACAAGACCACTGCAGCCTGGCTTCCCACGCAGCGGCACACAAACACACCGGGCTCCGCAAACACGGGGGAACGTGAACAAAAACAATCCGAGATTACAAGCACCAACAGACCCATATTTGTATCAGAAAAAACGTTATGGAAGCTACACTTACCAATCAGTACTATCTGTACAGTCTATTAGATTTTATTTTGTCAGATCATTGTTTTTTAAATTGTTATTTTGCTCAGGCTTATAGTGCTCAAAATACGTCTAAACCTTAATCTCTTTCCAAGTTTAACTGTTGACTTCTTTCTGCATGCTGCTTTTTAACTTACTGAGCTTCTATCCATGAAGAAATATAAAATTCACTAAAGAATTGTAGTTACTCATTGATTTTCAAGGCTACAATTTCTTTTTATGCTGGGTCAGGTTCCTGCAGGGTGCAAGATGAATTCTATGGGCAAGATTCAGCTCTGCCATCTCCAGTACAGTGGACAGCCTCAGAACTGCCTTTCTACACGCATTATTTTTAGACAAGAAAACATCAAAATTCAAGATCACTTTTAAAGCTTCTGAATATTCACTAACTGGCATAAGTGAAATTGTCCAGGATTCTTTTGATACGACAGTGCTTAAAATATCTTTAAAGCACTGTACAAGCAGCACTGGATGCAACTCACAAGCTCATGGTGAATATAATTTTAGTGTCCTAAATTCGTTCTTCTGGGTTTTTGTTTTTTTAATGTTTTCTAGTGTTGGAACAACCCACAAATACTAAATGTCAGAGGGAATTTTTTTTTTTTTTTTTTTTACTATTGCCAAAAGGCAGAAATCCCAGAGTTTTCTAAAGATATTCTGTTGAGAGTCAGAGCAAAGGTGAAGCATATTTGAGGTGTATTCTGTCACTGCAATATGATTTGGAGCACATTATGCTTCCTACCCTCAACTACTAAAAATGGGTATAAATTGCAGTTGAACAATGGTACCACGGAACAGCCCAAGGAAAAGACAGGCCCCATCTTTGTCATTATCAAAGATGTTAGAGTGCCACCTTCAGTCTGCACACGTGGGGAGAAAATCCCTTTTAAAATCTACCCACGACGTAAGTAGGCTTTCCAGGAGAATCTGGTAGCCGCAGACATTAAGCAACCACAGGTTCCCATTTGCCCTCTGTACAAATACAAAATAAACCATCACCTCCAACAGGTGAATCTCAATCTTTGGAACCACTGATATATTTAAGGCTTTCCTTTTGCCCATCCTTCTAGATTCATTGGATGAAGACAGAAGGCTTGAGTAAAAGATGAACCATGCCCTAAATTACTCCTAGATATACCTTAGGCAGAAAAAAGGATTTCTGACTCGTACAGAAGTATTTAAAACAGGCCTGGTAGAGAAATATATTCATCATGTTTTACACTCAGATTTTCTAGGGCAGAAAAGCATGTTTTTAATGTTAACAGATGATGGAAAGAAATTGCTTCTGATTTTCAGAGGAAGCTTTGCCAGATCAGTCCCAAGGAACGCATCGACTGCAAAATGCTGCCGAGAGCTACGGTGTCGGGGCAGCGGCAGCCCGAGCTGCCCCGGTCACGCCTGTGCCGGGTCGTTGCAGACCACTGATGTGCAAAGCAAATTTACTTCCTATTCCACAGCTTGTGTGGTTACACCACGCTTTCAACAGCATTGCAGTGAGACCCGGCTCATGAAATGCAAAAACCCACCAACTACAAGACATACTCCAAACCTCTACCTAGAGCATATAGTTACATAAAACTGCATCTGCATGAGACACTTGGTCTATGCATAATGTATCCAAACTGCCATTCAAGACACAGTAATCAGCCCTTGCTGACACTTCTATGAATGGGAATTCTGATAAAAGTTCTCCAGTTTTTGTGTTTATTGCAAACATATTCAGTGACTAGGTTTTGGTTCTTATCTAATTTGAACTGTTAATCTGAAATAATAATTTGTTAATAAGTTGTTCGTTAATTGAAACTTTTTAAAACTAGTTTTAACACAACACAAGATCCTCTTTTACAAGCAGAAACATTTTAAAGAGTACAGTGCTTTCCCCTGAAGTAATGCTTGCTGCAGTGGGATAAATAAAGGGAGCAACATAATCGGTCAGACTAGAAAGCAGCAGTGATGTACTTAGTTATCTCACTGTGCTAATCCTCTATCAGGTGACTGCTCACAAGATTTCTTTAAGCCCTCATTACAGAGGCAGAAATCCAGAACTAGGACATACACTGTAGTGACCCCAAAGTAACATGTTTAAGAGATCTTGGTGGGATTTACATGCTGACCGGGCCACGACAAATTGCCCACTTCAAGGTACGTTGTACCTCTGGAGTGAAAAGGCTAGAGACAAATAAAGAAAAGTTTTCTGCTATTTATTCGTCTGAAGGCAAATAAAGAAATAACTAATTGAAATGTTACAAATCAGAAACAGCTTTTGCTAACCAGCCAGAAGACACACAAATTAGTAACTGGGGTTTAGGAGCTAATTCCAGGAGCTCTGAACCTGCAGCTTGCCAGAGACAAGGCTTTTAATTCTCTCATTAAAAGGCGTTACAATTGAGTAGATATTAATTTTAGTTTTTTACAATAAGCTAAAATCATATGACAACAAATCCTACAAGTCAGTTTAAGATATTTGTACTGGGACAGGTTATAACCGGTTTGTTACACTTCAGACACGTCCACCAGCTTGCAAATATTCTCCCTTAAACATTAGTTTTCAAAACAGAACACCTTCTCTTCACCCGATTTAAAACCACGGAGACTACCTAACTGTCACTGCTCACTGCCACCTACTTCGGCAGACACGCGGGAGGGTGTCGGAGGCCGAGAAGCCGCAGGCACGCAGACGCAGATCGCCGGACGGCTGCGGTGCTGCAGCACACGTCGGCTCCCACGAGTGCCCCTGCCCGCACCATCCATTTGCAGCAAATGTGCTGCCATCAACGCAATGTCTTTTATCGAGTTATCTTGCCAAGTACATCTTAAGTATATTATCTTTAGGAGATGCTTCTAAAAGGAAAGGCATTGGATTAAGCCTATTATTGCAGAAAAAGTCTTACCCCAAGTTTTTGCTTGCAAAATAAATAAAATACGAGTACTATATTTACCAAACATGCCAGTAGATTGGTCTAATCTGGGAGGGGGGAGTAGGGGAGGAGAAAAGCAGAACTCCAAACTCACCTTGATCATTTCTGCCACATAACTTTCTGGTCCTGTATATTCTGTTGAGTCTTTTACTTTCACTAACACAATAAAGCACAAATAATGCCACATATTGTGCTCTTCTTTAATGTGCTCTTCAAATGTGACTGTCTTGTTATCAAACTTATCTCTTTCCAAACCTACAAGAGTGACACATATATAACCCTTAGTATTTACAAACTGATACTAAGAAAATGAGCTCTAAGAACAAAACTTGTTTCTACAGTCTGCTGTACTTCTTAACAGTCACAATCATTCTTAAATGAACACTCAGTAACAGGGATAAACTCTCTAACAAATTCCCACAATGTAGCAATTAGAGGAAAGAAGGCTTAACAAGTACTGCTCACACTTTACTATATATAACAGAAAACTTTTGATTTAAAAAAGGTAGCTACCTCGTATGCAATCAGCTTGCTGGTTTTCGTAACGCATCTCCTATTTTTAGGCAAAATGACACCAAAAGCAACATTTGCTTTGCAGCAAACTTCCAAAGGTTACTTCTGTCAGTCTGTGTGTTATGCAACTTCTGCATGACCATCACATTTAACTGCACCGGCCTCAAAGGCTCGGCAGCTTAATTCCCAATCTACTGATGGGAAAAACTTTCACAGGCACTACTCAACACTCTACACCCTTGGAAAAAACAACTGTTTATAAAAATCTCTCCCATTTGAATAGGAAACTATTCTTTGAAGCACAGGAGAAACAGAAACTAAGGAGCTGAGGAAAAACCAGTATACCTAGCATACATTCCCCCTCTCTTCCCGCTGCCAGGCTCCGATGTGTGTGGTACCTGAGAATATCAACCAGCTGAGGAATGCAAGGTAGGAACAGCCAGAAATTCCAGACTCCCGTTTCCTGCAAGTTTGCAGCTATCTCTGACTTTGAGAGAGTAACCCCTTACTCTTGAGTGTGTTTCTACACTTACCACAAATAAAGCAAGTTGTTTTTAAAATTTCTTCTTTCTTCTGTTTTTCACTCCTTAAATCAGCAAAAGTGTCAATGATCACACCAAAAATCAGGTTAAGGACAATAATGATGACCATGAAGAAGAATAACAGATCATATATCACTCTAGCAGCAAAGAGAGGTTCCTGCAAGATACATATTTTAATAATTAACAACCCAAATACGTGCACATCTAACCCTTACCATGCCTTTCTCAGTTCAGCAATGGAGTACACTGCCCCACAACCCCTCCCTTCAGAGTCTCCATTTCTGATGCTCTCCAATGATAACTTACAACTCAAAACATTAAGTGAAACTAAAATGCAAGATTACTGAAAGAAAAGCCAAATTAGTCAGCTACCAGTATACAGTCTCTACAGAGTTGCTCGTTCTGCTTACTGTGTCCAAGTCTGTCCTCTTCTCTCACACACGTTGAAATTTGTTCTCCCCTCACCCCCACCCTGCAAGCCCATCCAAATTATATCCTTATATTAATATGCTTATATATCAATATAGTAGCAGGGTTGACCATAAAGTCTTCTGCTGAAATTTAATAGTATTAATTTCATTTATGCTAACAACCATGTATGTGGACATTAAGTTGGACTTCCCAGTATCCATTTCATATTTATTGCAGGCCTGAATACCTGAACACCTAACGCCCATTTTCAGAATCATCCTGCCAGTTGGGTGCCAAACCTTTATTAAAAATTATGTAACTTTCAAATCATTGTAAGCTGAAAATAAGGCTACACATTAGAAAACACTTTGAAATTGCAGATAACAACAGAAAAGCGTTCACTCTGACCGAGACTGCTCCTTTGGCCCCTAACATGGTTTTGGGGAATGACAGCCTGAGACTCAAATGGGCACAAACAGCTAAAAAGAACCAGCTATACGGGCAGCTTTGGGTGTTATGAAAAATTCCTGCTGCTTTGACTGGTCCCTGCTCTCTGATGATGGCTCCAGACAACAGCCTGCCTTCCTTCCCACAGCCCCAGCTCCAACCCATCTTGGTCCCTGTCCTCTCATCCATGCCCAGTTTTACACATCTTACCTTTCCCTAGGGATGCTCTCCACAGAAGCTCGTGCCACTAGCATGGTATCAGCTACCACTGCAGTTTCATTCTGCTACCTCATGTTACTCTTCCAATAGCTTGTACTTATTTCTTCAGATCCTGAACTCCCAAAGCACAGACTGTTGGCTACACCACTTCTGTTCCTTTGGGCCCTATTCTGGACAGTCCTCAAGCTAAAAAAGCCCCCCAAAAAGGATGGGTAGAAGCTTGTTTGAACTGGCTGCTGTTTAATCTGATACTACAGAGATTTAACAATATTACACGGAGAGAAAGTGTGGTCCATTCTAGTCGCGATGTATCCTACTTCTGTTTAAAGGGAGTGTATACACGTTTTCCCCAGCAGAACTAGATCCCCAGCCCGACGTGGTTATCACTCTTCCACCCCCATTCAGTGATAATTTACCTCTTTGGATGGTTTCCTGAGCACATCACCTACTCCACCCCCACTCCTGAGCCCATGACTCAGTACAGTAACAATGCACATCAGTAACGTCTCGCACGTATGCTCTTTATTCTCTTCCTCCATTTCTTCAGCAATCAGTTCTATTAACACAGCAAGCAAAGACACGTTTCAAAGGCAAGAAGATCAGTTTTAAATAATTCTCCTCATTCTCTGCCGGTTATGCTCTCTCCCCCCTTTGCGAAAACTGCCGGGTTTCCAGCCAGCGTTGCAAACCCCCTTAGCTCTTGCAAAGAGCTGACCATGGGAGCGCGTCTCTGCTCCGGCTCCAGCCTGCCCTCCTCTCCCCACCAGCAGAGTTTTCTTTTGTGCTTGAACTGCTGTCTTTGACTTGGTTAAGTATCTCTTTCCATTTCTGTTAGCATGCATAGCTCAGATCACCAGATGCCTGTTTATACAGAATCATAGCTTTCTGACAGCTCAGAGGACAAAGTGTTGCCTCTTACACTCTCCCTTGGTGCCTAACAGATTGCACAGCCTCTGGGCTGCACTCAAAATGGCAACTTCGACTCGTATTTTTCAAATGGCTAAAATATCACTGCTTACGGAAACAGCATTTTACTAAAAAAGTAACACACTTTTTTTGACCCTCTCTTCATTTGGCTGAAGCCTCCAACTTCGCTGTTTCAGTTGCAGAACTGCTAGAATCAATTACCTAATCTCATATACTCTCCCTGTACCCATTAAAAGTCTCATGATTTTCATTTCATCATACAAATGCTCATGAGCAGATCCCACCTTCCCACGGACAGCCTTAGAAAGACCCAAATCCCCATGCAATCCAGAAATAGCCAGACCCCAAGATGGTAGAGAAATGGCCAAAGATTTGGGCATCGTTAATATCCCTGGCCACAGAAGACCCAATATCAGGTTGATTATTTATGATACAAAAACACCTCTGGAGTTTCCCTTCCTGCAGCAAGAGTAAAGACAAAGCAGCACGCTCCTCCTAGAGCTGAACAAAGCAGCTATTCCTGTGTCAGTGTTGAATCTTAGTTTATCAAAGAGGACATTTAAGCAAAACAGAACCATCTCCTCTTGCGAGCATGGGCTTGTGGCCATTATTGACCTTTGAAACATTTGACCATATGAGCGCTCCTTCTAAGAGATACAGTGATGTTCCGTCTGGCTCTCACAGCCAGCGTCATAAATCTCTGAGGAGTAAATTACATTTTCTAGAAAATAAAACTGAAATATTTCAATACCCAATCTGAGGCTGGCGATTATGCTACAAGTAATATCTTGCATGCACTACTTTGATCTCAAAAACCCCCAAACCTACCCTGTCTACTTAATCCATTGAGTACTTCCTGCCATGATATTAAAAACAGTTTCCTTAGTTAGCTAGATAGAATAATGCTGATGATAAACGATGTTCTGCTCCATATTTCACAGGGTATTATCCTCTGAGATCACATTTAATAGCCTAATGTTTTAAAATAATAAACTTTGCAAAGAGGTAAACTGCATCACTTCCTTCTCAAATTGATGTAGAAAATTAAAGAGTATGACAGCGTTTTATCAAAGTATGGTTTAGTTCTAAGTTTCTCTAGTTTAATCACTTCATGTAACAAATGTTATTTATGCTGTTGGCCTAAATTAATCCCATTTCAAGTTAGATAGTCTCATGATAGCTTTGCTCCCAGATTTATTACATGGGATTTTTAAAGAAATTATTGTTCCCTTAATTTCAGGTGCTTAACTAGAAAAAGTGTGAAAACTCAGGGTGTGAGTTATGAATTCAACAGCAGATACTCACGGTCTGAAGGAATGATTGAAGAACAGTTTTCACTGCTACCTGCTTTGCATACATCTGAATAGAGAAACTCTCCAGTCATGGTCTCACCTGGTTCTGCGCGATCTAAAAACAGAAGGTGATGAATCAAATGGATACTTTAATGTTTCATACGTTTTGCAAGATTACTTCTCAGATATTAAGGTACCCCATCATATTCAGTGTGCAATTACTAGGCAGATTCAGAACAGTGTATTATCCTAGAGCTTAGAAGGGCACGGTACTTTCTGATTTACACATTCAATGATTTTAAATTCAAACATAAAATTCTTCTTATTTCTATGAATCAAAGACCAAAGTTGTGCATTTATTTTGCATCAGCTCCAAAGTTGAGAGAGTAATTGAAATTGTTCCAAAATTACTATGTTCTAGTGCACAATGAATTTTGAAGGTGCCTTGAAAACTTGCTTTTCAACATCTTGCAAATATCAGACCAAACCTACTGCCACAGAGTGATACATCTCTGGCATTTCTCCAGCCACATGGAAACGTGAAATAATAGGGTCAGTGAGGTTTGGGTCTCTCACAGGGCTGGCAGTAAAATTAGAAAAAATAGTGGGAATGTCAAATAATACCTGTCGGAATAGCTCAAGTGTCAGAAAAAAAAACAAAGACAGAACAAGACAAAACCCAACCTCTCCTCTAACAAACTTCATTACTGTGCTTCCCACCCACTAAGTTAGTAGCTTGATGCTGCAGGGTGGAAAAAAAAATATGCAATTTTTAACTTACAATAAGCAACCTAAGGTCAGCACAGAGAAGTCTGCTACAGAGTTTAAACTGTAGCAAGTATTTGAGGGAGGTTAATACAGTCTATAAAACTATGAGCAAACCAGAATTAGAGAGATAAACCTCTACTTCACAGGAGCATCTCTTTGTTGTCCTTTGATGCCCTTCATTTATATTCAGTCTGTTATTTCAGATAAAATACTAATTTTTGTTACGCTGAAACTAAACCCCACCGTTAAAAGCCAATATAAGCATTTGAGAGCTGGCAATCCGAGGCAGAACTGAATTCTCCCAGTGCAGAGCCTTCTCCACAATGGCCTACCTAAAGTCTGCTTGTAATTAAACTGGGGGAGGGAGTAGGTGTAGCTGAATTAGATAATCTCAACTGTTTTAGCAAACAGTGAGGGGAGAAATAAATCTCAACCATGTGCAGAAGAGCCCAAGTGCTATCTCCAGGGCTTCCTCCTCCCCATCCCTCTTTATGCTGCAGCAGATTGCAGTGTTTTGTAAAAATACTGGGGTATCCATTTGCCCCCATCCATTTGATTGTTTTAAAATTTTATTTTCTATTTAAACAGCGTCCTTTGTAAGGAAGAAATTGTCAAACTGGTGAGGCAATCAGTATGTTTTGCAAAAGGTGGAAGACAGTCAGCACACCCCGGGGAACAAAAGCCCATTACTTTCTTCAACACAAACCGTCGAAATGAGGCGCCGGTACCAACCTGGCAATAATGTTTCATTAGGGAGCTTGTCTACTTCCAGGATAAAGTCATCTTTGAAGAAGAGGTACCCCACTATGGAGAACAGGTAGACCAAGATGAGAGCGAGAACAGCAGTCAGGATGATAGAACGCCCATTGCGAGTGACGCTCTTGATGACGTTCAGCAAGGTCTCTTCTCGGTACACCAAGTCAAAGAGCTGGGGGGCAACGAACAAAAAGCAAAGGCTGTTTCTCACACGTACCACCAATACCACTGGTGGCATGCTATGTGTTGGCGTAACATGGGGCAGCACGTTAACAATACCAATCTGATGTTTTAAAGAGCATTTAAAGCACTTTTTTTTTTTGCCTTTTTATAGTTATCTGAAATTTAACATATCAGCAAAGCAAAATATAGCAGGAGGCAAGGGAGATGGGGTCCCTCACTCCCACTGTACCAGTCTTGTGCCATGCACTTCGAAACACGAAGAAAGGAGGTAAGCTGTACCCTCCTCTTCATCTGCACTGCACGGACTCTAGTCCTGAGCAGCAGCTTGGGAAGAAGTCCCTGCCTGGTGTGAGGGCAGGTATTCTTGCTTAAGTGCTAGGTATACAGTGCGTGCTTTAAACATAAAGCTGCTAACACATACTGTTTTACCTTTTTTTTATAGTACTATCTGCCCCATCACAATCTGCAAGTAGCGCATCTCAAAATACAGTTAGCTCTTTCCTTTAAGTCTTAGCTTATGGAGTGTATAATTAAATGAGCAACATTTTTTTCCCAAATTCTTTGTTTAAATTTCTTTACAGATGTTTCCTTAATTTTTCTCCCCTCTGGGTCTGTGACAACTCACCAGCACAGCCCAGGCAGGTTGCTGGCTATGCTGGCTGACAATGAGAGAACAGGTATTTGTTAAATTGTACCTACATCAATACAGAAAATAACCAATTCAGGTACCAGAGGATGTCGCAAGCATCAAACAAAGGGACAAAAATAGAGTGTTCTGAATGGGATTTAAGGTTTGCTTTAAAAGTGACACATTTTCTCCACCAACACTAGATATACTCCTTCAGTGCTTATTCTTAGAAGTATTGTGCTGTGCAAGATGAATTCCACCCCAAACAGAAAAAACACATATGCCAGGCATCCGTGTCAGTCGTGTGAGGTCTGGAGTCTAGCTACAGCTAAGGAGACACTCCAAAGATAACCAACTGCTCCAAAAGCATGGACACTATGTTATAGCTATTGACAATAACAGTAAACCATCTTCAAGACTGTGTGCCTCTTACTCATAGCATGGTAACTCCAAAAGTACCTACTGTTCAGCTAACATTTCTATGGCTAGATTTTTTTTTCCCCTCACGTAAGAGCTTATATGACCTTAAGAAGGCTTAAACCTTCACCAGGTATTGATATTAAAGTCACGACATTTTAAATTGTTTTGTTATCTTGGATGTCAGAGCAGGGTCACAAGCAATACATCTAACCTAGCAACCCCATGCCTTCGAAGTCTGAGAAGAGAACTAACATACACAGGGAAATGCTAAATACCTTCATTGCAACTGCATACACATTTACTGTAACGAGCAATTTAAACTAAATTTAACCTTAAACACGTCTTGTATAACATATGTGAGAAGAACAAGAAAGCCCCCGCTTGTCCGTACGAATGAGGAAGAAGAGATGCAGCAGGAGTCCCGTAGCCTCCCACCGTAACTTCTCCCAGGCAAAATCTCCAGTGTGCAGTTCTCAAACGAGTGCTGGTACAACAATTTCCCAGTAGTAAAACAGAAAGAAAGCGGCGTATGACACATCTAGATAGGTCCGAGATGGGACTTTACAAACGCAGACAGAAAACCACTCTGAGGGCAAAGTGAATACCTACCAACAAACTATAAAAGAATTCATGTACGAAGAGCCCCAGAGCGCAAATCAGAAGGTACAGCAGGTGATAAAGAAACTCTACATCCATGATCATTGCCTTGTATCCTCTAGTGAAGGTTCCACAGTTACCCACAAAACTCATCAGAAAAATGATTTTATTACAGACCTAAGGAAAGATTAACCATGTATTAGTTACAACATGTGGCTTTCAGGAAAAAAAAGGCAATTTTTCAAAGCTGGAGGTAACTTGGCTCCATGATGATATCAAGAACCGTGCTGAATTGTCTGTTACACGACAGCATTTCACACGTCAGTCAAAACCTGCTTTCTGTTGCGTTTTCTGCACGGCTGAGACAGTGAGCTAAAACTAAAACTGCAGATGTCCAAGAAAACGTGTGCACTGACTCCTGTTTCCAGCTTGTTGTCAAAGGGCATCAAGACTAAAATTTAAAGAACAACATAAAAACGCTCCCTGGTGCAAGAGGTAAGCCTTCCTAAAAAACCAAACCACCCCACCCCTGTTCTAAGCATGGCACTTTCTGCAGTCAAGTAACTCTCTAGCCTACAGCAACCCTTATGTTTCTGAAACACCTCCTGTTGCTTGCTAATAAGCAAGCAGTCCAGATTCCCTCAGCAATTCACTCTCGGATCACGCACCCAGTAATCCTCCTGTGTAACACCAGCCGTCAACACCAGAAGGAAAGCTGCCTTCAACTTACCTGGAACCTGCTAAATGCTACGATTACCAACAGCAACACCCACCACCCTCGCAATGCAACTCTGGCTCTGTACTACATGGTGATGTCTTTTGAAGACAAGTAACGCTATTAAATGATGCACTTGAAAGCTGGGCACTTCGTAATAAAGGCAAGGTCTTTGAGAAGACACATCTTTGCACGGCTCCTGCTGACTCAGTCAGAGAGAAGCCCTTTTGGCTTACTTGCCACAGGAGACCACAAGTATCCGGGTTTGAGCGTTAATGAAGTTCTCTGGTGGCTCAGCTTACATGCTCAGTCCACACATTACTGTAGCAAAACTGCTTAGTGTCAGCTTTTGGCTAGCAGGTAGACTGCAGACAGACACTGGGGAAATGCATTGTTTAGTGAATCTTACACAACCCTGAAAATACTGTAGCTTAGTCGCTGAACGGAGACGGGTTTGAGCGAATAACTATGTACTTTAGGGTCACAGAGACTTCTTTACATTTCTGGCTGGGGTGGGAGCTGTTTCTAGACTGTGGCAAAACTGAGCAAAACCTCAGAGGTCTCCAGCCTGGGGAACCAGAATTAAATGAACAACAGCAAAGCACTTCTGCTAGAAACAGTCCAAAGAGGGAATTATTTCTCCCACCAGTTCCACCACAATGTCCCAGGCTATTTTTGCCTGACATCTTCCCGAGCAGGTAAGAAACCCTTATGTAAGATGCAAGAGAACTTCAAAAAAGCCCACTCAATACTTACGTTGAATGCACCCAGAAGAAATAAGGTAGGTTGTAAACCAACTGAAAATATTAGTCGTAATATTGTAGAAGCGATTAAGGCTCGGATGCCGTGGGGCTTAGGCAGAGCTATAACGATGGCCAGAGATATCAGCATAGCTGTCCACAGCAAGCCTGACAAGTGGGGCTCCAGTGTACCTAGGGTGGAGAGGCAAAACCAAAACCCAATTCAATACTTTGTAGAACCAAACCAAACAAAACCAAAATAACCAACTAAATGCCATTTTATCTTATCTCTGGTGGAGCATCATTAAGGCTCATGTTCAGACATTACTGATTTCAAAGCTGTAAGTGGAACATCTGAGCCCAATGCCTTCAGCAGATTTTAATTACAAACTTGTTACTAAAGCGTTATGTAAATGATAAGCGCCAGTATTATAGGATTCTCCATTTTAGTGTTCATTACTTATACACCTTGAATGCTGAAAAGGAGAGGCATTTTGCTAATGTGCTCTGTAGAGGCATTGAATGGGTAGGTGAAGACAGACAACATACTCCTCCAGGTCCAGATTCACAGCAGATTCTCCTATTATGCTTTTGGTCAAAAACCTCGTACCAGTTTTTGTCATCTCTTGCTATTTCTGGTTCTATTTAGACTGTCCCATGAGACTGTCTGCTTACATAACATCAAGCCTATGTTGCTAAAAATACAGTTCTCAAAGAGCCATAAAAAATACTCAGCTGAAAATACCATTTACCCTGGGTTTATGCAGAATATGAGAGACATCTCTTTCTTAAAACTGACAAAAAAAAGAAGTTTTTCTTCAAGCAACTGGCTCCTTAACAGACAAAAAGGCAAGATCCCCCAAATTTCATAGCACTCGGCAGCCCTTCTACAAGTACATATGCAGAGGACTGTTGTGTCTTATTGGCAAGATATTTGCTGAGGGCTTTTTCCTCCCCCCGCCCAAATTCAGACAGCTTAGGAAATATTAGTCTCATCTGACTACCACGAGCAGCCATTTCATTTTGTTCCAAATCACTGTAGATTAATAAAGACAGCAGAAGATAGATGGAAATTAAAACTTAATAAGCGTAAAGTTGAACAGATGTTTCCGCTGTCTGAAGGGAGTTTGGGATCCCAGAGCAACACTGCCACCGCTACTTGAGCTGTCAAACAGCAAAAGGTGCAGAGCTCGAAACAGTCTCACCCGTGTGGGAACGATAAACAGCACAGAAAGGGGAGAGACAGAAAAATGCACAAAAGCTTATTTAGGAATGACTTGAGAATTGCCACGAGAGGCAGATCCTGAAGGACCCTGCTGGCACCTGCACAGGTGTCTGAACATCCCAGCTATCACAAAGCCATCCACAGCACATGAAGGGATTTGCTTTCACAAGTTTCAGCAGTTCCCAGCAGGCCGGCAAAAATAACTAGAGTTAATGAAGTCCTCAGCTATTGCCTGTAACATCCACCTTGGAAAGACCCGACACCACAGGCAGCTCATTGGCACGAGGAGTGCAACGCCGTGACATGAAATGTCCTTAGTGGGACCCGGGTCAGGCGAGTACTCGCAGGGAAGAGCGGGGCTCAGGGCACGGGCTCGCCTCTCCTCTCCAGGGATGGAGAGAGACTGGGAACAGACTGGGAGCAGACTGGGAGCAGTGCCTTTGCCCTTGGCAAACGGAGCTCGCCGAGCCAGCGATCACTCGACATCAACCCTCTGCGCCCAACCTACGTCAAAGCCTTGCTGCGAGCACGTGGAGTCCGCTACACGACTGCGGCAGGAGGAGCACGTAACCGGCAGGAAGGTCTCCCTGTCTCTGGAATTCTCACCGTTCCGGTATCGAATTCCAGGCATCCAGTTTTGTTTCTGCTCCTCAAGTCAGAAGTTTTACAGCTTCTGCTACAGTCAGATGCTGATCAGCTGCTCAGTTCACCATGTCTGAGCAACTCAAGACACTGACAACTTCCCCCAAACAGTCTGTTTTGAAGAGGGTTTTTTTTTTTCTTAAAAAAAGCTAAATATAAAATACACATGTATTTACTTATTTTTCATTTTTGACTGTAACTAGTAGAGGAAGAGATTTTATCAAAATGTTACCTGATAAAGTATTTCAAGCATGTAGGGTAGGGCATCTTCAAAATGGCAAATGATCCCCACTGCCAAGTCTTGCAACTTGTAATCTCAATGAACTCCTTTAATTACCAGCTTTCCTATCAGCCATAAATACAGACCTTTAAATTTTAACCTGTCATCTTTGAAACTAGAGACAGAAAATTCAGTTGCTCTTTGTGCTTGTTAAAACCCTTCAACCCACTGCCAGCCAGAACGGGATCCGGGTAGCCCCGCGGTCTGCTGCCACAGGGTGCGATGCAGAGGTACACCAGCCGAAACCACAGCCTGGTGTTGCAGAAGGTAACTATACTCTTCCCCCTCTCAGGAACACTGAAATTTGGTCTAAAATATCCTGTACCTTCTCACAGGCTTTATCAGGATGCAGAACCCCTAAACACAAGTTTTCCACGCCCGCTGCCTTTACCACACTGCGACCACAAGCTGCTGTCGAACACTACTTGGACAAAACTACGACTCTCCTCAGTCTAAATTAACTGGTGAGCTGCAAAAGGGGTGAAATGGCTTTTATGCCGCACACACAGAGCTCAGCTGATAATTTTGTTAGGTTCAGGCTGCTGCTGTCTTTGAGCCGCATTGTCTTTGGGTTCTGTAGTTAGCAATGGATGCAAGAAAGATGCAGATGGAAGTTCAATAGGAAAAGATAAGCATCTAACTGGCCCTGTTGCATGATGAATCTCAAAGAAACGGAAGTGAAGGCTTGAACATGAATCACCCTCTCCAGAAGGAGCTTTTACTGCTGGGGTCCTTATTTACTCCAGTTGACACGGATGTGGAAAAAGCTCCTAGCTAGTCATTTCCCTTACACCAGCTTTGCAAGGGAGAAACTGGACAGAGGCATCCACAAGAATATTTCTCCAGATTTCCAGATTCCACCCCTCGACCTGCCCTGGGGTGCATCTCTTGGGAGAGGCTGGATCTAAGGAAGAGCAGCTGAATCTCATCAGGACTCCACTGGGAGTATTTACTGAATTGGCTCTAAGAACCACCACTGTCGCACAAACCCACTGTTTGGATCAAAAGCAACTTCCAGGAGACCTATTACAGCAAGATTGTGCAATCCCACATGAACCACACATGTTAACCCCCGCTTTACATTAGAAATGATAGCAAGTCCAGCTGCTGGCCGCTGATGGTAAGGAACCTCGGAGAGGCAACCTCCAGAGCCAGGGGATGTGGTTCCTCCTCGCTCCGTAAGGCAAACTCTGCTCTAAGTGCTCAGGGGGGTAAGGGTCTCCTGGAGAGACAGTAACAGAGGGGAGACGGGCTCTTCTTCTGTATTCTCCATTGATTCCTAATGGCACAAAGCAGGTCCCTTCGCCCCCGTATGCCTCCCCTGCCAACGCAGGGTAATCTCACTCACCCAACCCCAACGCTCAGAGGCCTCCTGAAGTGCTATGCAACCACAAAAGTTTGATGGAAAATGGCGTTAATAAAATGCAAGCTCAAGGAAAGCAATAAATTAACATTTCTCATATTCTTAGTTCAATACATAATTACAGAACTTTAAAACAAAGTAGAACAGTCAAGTGATTAAAGGTGGATGTCTGTCTTTGATAATTTTTTCCCTTAGGAAAAAGCATGGCTCTACGTTTTCCTTCCAAATGCCTCAAAGAACAGCACAATTTATATCAAGGCAATTACAAAAAAAGCCAATTTCTGTTCTGCTATCCCCACTGAAATAAACAGGGATGCAGAGACACAAGTGGGGGACAGAATTTGGCTCCTTATCCCTTGTTTGTTCACATATTTTTGTATGTTAAATATTGGTACCTCCTCGAATTCCTTTGAATGGATAGAAAAATGCCACGAGCAGGTTCATAAGGACAGCCAGGTTAAAGGAAATACTGCTCCAGAAGGACATGTTGCGAGCACACCAGTACAGGAAAGGTTGAGCTGTAAAAGAGAAAAATAACTCTTGTTAATGAAGCATTTAAAAAAATAAAAGTTCTATATATAAAAAATTAATCTCCACCAAAACTCAGTTTATTTTCAGTTTGCCCAAAAGCACAGCATCAACAGCAGTAATATTCATGGCTTATTCTGAAGTTTATTTGATTACTCTTTACATTTGGG
Organism: Buteo buteo; assembly: GCF_964188355.1. Classification (NCBI taxonomy): domain Eukaryota; kingdom Metazoa; phylum Chordata; class Aves; order Accipitriformes; family Accipitridae; genus Buteo; species Buteo buteo. The sequence goes on from NC_134191.1 coordinate 2,286,383, forward strand.
GTACTTCCAGTTTCCTAGATAGTGCTTTAGGGCAAAGGACTGGCGTTAAAAAGGAAAGCATTTTCAAACATGATTTAGCAGCAGCATGAGAACAAGCTCAGAAATGCAGAGGTCAAGGACTTCAGGTTTCCCCTAATAACATACTTGGTACTCAGAGTCACACAAAGAACAATTAGGAGGAAGAAAATTTGTACAGGTTCGTAACGGTGAGATTCAGCCCCATCCCTCTGAGTTACGCTGCTGCTGCTGCCGCCAGCAGCTCACCTCCATGAGACGCTGCCCACCTTCAAACTTCTTTTCTGCTGCAGCAAGCCAGAAAAACCGCAGTGAAGACAGGGCAAGGTGGACAATTAAGGCACAAAGTGCAGCATAGCGACACAGCCATAAATTTAAAATGTTTAGGACTAGCTGCCAAGCAAGTAAGACAACTTCACTTCAGGCTGATAATAGACCAGTATAGCCCCAGAATAATAACCGAGCTGAAGCTTGGCTGGCCTTCCCTCTGCCCTCTGGGCAAAGGACACAAGCACATCTGCACAGAGCTAAGCGTACAGTTAAACAGCTGCACATTTTAAATTCTTAATGTTACATATAAATACTTTTCAAAAAGACTCCTAGTTTTAATAATCTCTGCAGCTAGAATCAAGAGGCACAGAAAGCAAAAAGATTCATTTTCTGAAGTGGTCGCAGACCAGAAGATGACAAGGACAGCTAAGAAGCTGCCTTACAGTAATTCCCTCTGCATCAAGGCAAAATCCCCGATTTTAGTTCCTGCAGGCTTATTGTACAGCAAATTGTGTACTCCTGAAATCTAGAGTGGGGGGGAAAAAAAATCAATTAAAAATGCTCTCAAAGAAGGGAAAGAACTAATGTTTTTCCCTGGTGGAAGGAGGTAACATGTACAGATATCAGAGAGCAAAGGAAAGAAGCTCACAGTGAAATTTATGGAAAAGATGAAAATGCAAACTCTGGGGCTGAAGAACAAATTAATGAATGCAGCAATTCTGAGCCTCACAGTAGCCACCACCTCTCTTCAGCAAATCACCTCTTCTAGCATCCTAAGCAAAAAAAATGGGTTAAAAGAATTATACAATGCCTCATTATACTGAGTTGAAATGCACATAAAAAGCAAATGTATTGAACAGCTGAATGCAAAGTACAAAGGACTACAAAAAGGTACCCCGTCACTGTAAGAACACAAGCTTCACTGCACCTCATCAGCCAGGCACATGTTAAGCCTCGCTGAAAGGCGATGTAGCAATGTTTCAAATAAACGATACACTGATTTCTATATTATTTCTGTTCTCAATTTCATTTTAACTGGAAGAATTTGTAAGCAGGTTGAATTCATCTGTATGAAATTGTTATACGAAGGGTCATTATAAAGTTCCGGGTTTTACTTTAAACCTTCCTTTGGGGATGGGCACAGACTGTCTGCCCTGTGTAGCACCTCTGCTGGTTTTGGCAAGCTCATTTGAATTCTTAATTAAGACCTTGGGAGACTTATGGTGCTCAGAATATGGGCTAGCACCATGAGCTGAAGGGGAAGTACATGGGTCTTTATAAAGACTTTTTTAGAAAGTCTTTCTCAGGCTTGAATAATCTGTAAGTGGTATCACATGAGCGCAGCACAGAGCACTGCCAGCTGGTCACATCTCGAAAACACCAACCTGTATTTAAGATGTGAGAAACAATTGTATAAACATAGAATATCACCTAGAGGCCAAATAAGGCCAGAATATGAGGAGACAGATTAAATTATTCCAGTTTCTTAAAGAAAAAAGAAATATTCTCCACTTCTGCAGGTGGATCTTGACTAATTTGTGGTCTGTTGTTAATTATGGATGTCTTCACAGCTTGCCTGGAGATAGCCTCAAAGACAATTAAAGTAATTAAAACAACAACATCTAACAGCATACATGGATGCTGTCGAAGACAAAGCTGTCCATTTGTTTAGGAAATAATTCCGTATTTCTTGTAGAGCTCTTAGAAGTCATTTTAGGAAACAGCTTCCTCAGGATTTTGATGCTGTCAGAAGTACTAATCCATTGTTCAGTGGAAATAGCTCCACTCTATTTAGTATTCATGGACATGAAAAATAATTCAGTAGAGCTGACCAAGTTTCAGGCGGTCTCATCTATACCTGACTTTGATAATTTTAAGTAATATGATTACAACTGCTTTTCTCTGTTAAAAGATCTACTAACATATACATACATACACCCAAATGATCAGAAGCAAATACTGAGTTTCCGTTACCAATTGTGCAACACTTCATAAGCTCTAGCGTGAACTGTGCATATGCATCCCAAAAACAAACTGGAAAGAGTCCAAGCTCTTCTTGGAGGTGCACAGTGAAAGGGCAAAATGCAATCGTCAGAGGTTACAACAAAGGGAATAATTTTATAAAAAATAATTTTCACAAGAAGGAAGGTCAAGAGGACCCTTCTCACTTAATTTTTTCCGATGCTATGCAATGCTGACTACCAGCAAGGTCTCCGTCGGGGGAAAACCTTTGCTAACCGTGCTGGCGTGGATGCCTGGCCCAGCAGGCAGGTTTTGGAGGCTGGCAGCAGCACGCAGCTGTACAGCACCAGCCCACTCTCACATTTGCTCTAGGAGGTGGTTCCGGACCAGTCTGTGCTCTTGCGCTAATAATTGGAGTTCAGCTGATTCAAGCATGGGGAACAACAGTGGCATCAGATGGCAGATGTTGACTTGAGCAGGAAATAACTGCTTTCTCTCACATTTCAGAGGGTCATTGTTGGTAAATTCTAACCACTCATGACTGCCCACTGAAGCTGAGCCTCATGTGCAACGTTTCTCCTTTAGCAAAACAAGATTGGTTTTTTTTATAAATAATTTTAAGCAAACAAGTTAGAAAGTGTACTGGGGGAGGTGGTGGCACTGTATGAATTAAAAGATAATTTAAAAAGTTTTCCTAGCTGCCAGGGGGAACTTCAGACGGAAAAGCAGTGCTTGAAAATGCTCGCTTTCAGGTGTTTTAGCATCACAGGGCTGGAAGGGACTTAGTCGGCACATCTGCCAGTCTATTCCTTGCCCAAAGGAAGGTCGAATTCTACTTCTACCATTACTGGAAAAATGCATGTTTAACCTGTTCTCAAGTGCCTCCATTGCTGCAGATGCCATAAGTCCATGCTGCATTACCCAGCCTTACTCCTCCTCACAAAGCAAGGGAACTGCTTCGTGTATCCAGTGCAGGGAAGGAGAACAGACCGCTGCTTTCTTCAGCTGTGTCCTCTCCATTCCTCCCTGCCACCAAATGCCTTCTCATTTAAGCTAAGCCTCCACAATTCTGTTCCTTCCTGTTGGATCTTAAAAAAGACGACCTGTGATCCTTCTTACTGCTCTCCCCTGGATCCCCTCCAGTTGGTCCATATTGCTCTTGCATTAAGCTTGACTTCATTACAGCATACTGCCATCGTGCAGAGGAGCAGACTCTTTCAAACAATTATCAAGGTTGCTGCCACACTGGGGAACCATCTGCTACCAAGTCAACATTTCAAACTCTGAAAACCTGACCTCAGCGCTCTGCTGGTGATGCTCCACACAACCACGCTGGCAACAGCAACCTACCTCGCAATTTCTTTTGCCAGTTCATCTCATTAAAGAGGTCTTCTGATTTCATGAAGAAGTCGTTGATCTTGCTGCCTTGTTCATCCCTCTCCGTGGTATAATATATCCGCAGCTTGGACTCCTTTGTGAGGAATTCACAGATACTGGGCACGGGAAAGACAATCTGCTCCATGGTACGGTCCGACCTGACAATCTGAAGAGCAGCCTTCTTAGAGTTCTTCCTAGTTTCTAAATTCTTTTATTTCTTCATTTGTCTGCTCCCCCCACCCTTTCAAACCAGCTACATGTAGAAACTTGGACACATTTCCATAGAACAGCAGCTTGATAGAGACTTCATTTAATTTACCTTTCAAAGTAGGCCTACAGTTAGCTCCAAGACTGCTAATTTCTATGCTGCGGTCTTATCCTGGCAATACTGCTTTTAACTGGGATTTCCACAGGGCCCAGTGAATCCTGCACCAAAGCTGTGCTGAATTTCAGAGCAATCTGGTTGCCCAGTTCAAGAATCTTAGCAAATTTTAGCCATGCACTGCACAGGCAAGTATGAGGAATAAGAGTTATATTTATATTGGTTATTAGAGTCTTGTGAACTCTCCATATTTGTGTGTGTTTTACTTTTAAAAAGCATCTTAGATTGTACATCAGGCCAAACTGTCATTTTAATACAGAAAGAATGGCAAAAGCTATCACTAACTTTATGGATTCAGCAATAGTTCCGGCCAAAATGTAACAGAAGCGAAGTTACACTTCCTCCTGCCAACAGAGCTCTGCTCAGCTCCATCTTAAAGCCCACATATGACAGCTCAAAAATAGCTCCCCCCCCCAGCGGCTGTCAAAAACTAAAATAAAAAAATAAGTACACATATATTCTCATGTCAAAGATGACAGTCCACACACAGGTAGTCAGTTCGATCAAAATATCACATATAACATAGCCGGCATTTAACTCCATCATTTTTCTTCCAAACGGCTCTTTCCGCAGCAGATCATTCCCCCCCCACACCTCCCGGCAGCCACCAGCTTCCCTGTACCTCAATCTGTGCCGTGTGCTTGGCGTAAAACTCCAGAGCCTCGTCTCCCTCTATCTGACCTCCCGGCTTCAGCATGTTCTGCAGCTCTTTGTTATGACGAGCCAACTAAAATAAAGGAATGCAAAGGGAGTGGGAGACACCAGATGTCTCTCTATGATATTAAATTTCTGATTTTTGGCATAAAAAAAAGAAATAGTACGCAGTCAGCTGCTAAGAAAGGGCAAAGTTGACAGAAGGCTTGTTCTATTCCAACCAGACACCCTGCAGCTCTATTTTGGGAGCAAGTCAGAATGATTCAAATATGTATTTTTTTTTAATATCCGTGTTATACTCCTCTTTTACCCATCCTCTCCCACCCTTTGCCTGACCTGGGAAACTTTGAACATTCACATTCAGTCTATCCTTCTACACCCACCCTAATTCAAAGGTGTGCTAATCACACAAGTATCTAGGCAGGGACGGAAGAGAAAATTTGCATCAATTGAAAAGCAGATGCACAGAGCATTGCTCCAAAAATGCTTCTGCATGCTCTAAATTCATCTTACAGCAGAGTGATGGTCTTTCTTCTCAGATGCTAAAGGAAAAAGAAGTCTGTAATGAAGTGATACATGTAGCATCAATATATTAAGTATATCTAGATATATTCTACACCTCCCCCTTGGTCTTTTACCTTTCAAACACCATGTTGTATCAATACAACAAACCTGACTGGCTCCAACATAGGGAGAATGTGGCAAGAACCACAGAAGCAGAGTGAGATTTCTGCTTGCAGTTTAATTGATCTGTGAGAATAATTTCTTTGGGAGTATAAAGTAACCTTTGACACAGCTGAAAAATAATACATTGCTCCCCAGTACTGCCAAGAACTTGAATCACATGTCTTCAGAAACTCGGTCAAGAGCCTGTCTGCTTCCCATTATAAAAGAAAACTCCAAAACTTTTCTTATATTACAGAATTTTCTTTTCTGATTCTTTACAGGTTTACAAAAGCTGTAGGCAAAGTTCTACCTGATGAGCTAATATATAAATGTTGTGTCCCACGTTCCTCGGAGATGCCGCAAGATCTTCCCCATTTTCTCCATCCTCAAATTCTACTTCTCCCTGCAGATAAGCCTTCTTTATCACTTCCACCTAGAAAGAGAGACACAGGCCACTGAAGAGACAGCTCAGGCTGAGGGCTGAAGTCTGCTAAGGCCAGTATACACTTCGTACTCGTACAGAGCTGAAAGGGACCTGAGCATATACATGAGAGAGGAACGTCGGTGGGCTTCCCAACCACCAGGATAAAAGAGGAGACCTGAACTCAGCACCTTCAGCCCAGCTCATTGACACAAGAACCTAAACTTCACGTTCCCCTCCAGGTAATGCATCCCGGGCCACCCTCGCCGCACGCTCCATCATGTTCCGACCTCTGGCCCCCGCCGTAGCTACGTGCACCGAGACAACTCGACAGTGTTTCAGCTGTACTTTGAATCTCCTGGCTGTGTTTTCACCAGTTAACACATTAACCGGCCCAAAAGCCTGCTACAGTCTACTGAACTGCTTTTAGGGCACAAGAAGTTTTCGTTTCTCTCTGTCTCTTGTGCAAATAACTTCTACACGTGGATTCCAAAGAGTCGGACGACGCTCCTTCCCTGCCTCACGCAGGTTGCTGAATGCCTCCTCCGTGGCATTCGACATGGTTTCCCTAATCGCTCGTGCTGCCTGGGAACAAGACAGACCCCCCTGTGGATATTGCACTCATTTAACCAAATCCTTGAAAGCTCTTCCACCGCCCAGCAATCCACGCACAGACCTCTTGCAGCACGCCTCGGGGGGACGCGACCGCCCCAGTCTCCCCAGTGCTGCTGTCACTGGTTTGAAGGGAGTCGGGAGTTTCAGAGCGACCCAGGGACTCACCAGCTCTTTGGGCCTCATGTTGTAGAGGATCCTCTCCGCGTTCTCGCTGTCGTGCCTGCTCTCCATGATCGCCAAGAGCAGTTTTGAGGCGTTGTTCTGAAGGGAGGGAAGAACACCAGCAATCACTGCCAGGAGTCCAAAAACGAGGAGGGTACCCAGCTTGGGCACTACCACCCGGGCTAAAGAAGGGCTCGAGACAGCCGGCTTCTGAAAACACGACCCGCGGGCAAGGCAGACCCTCCCCGCCAGCCCACTGCGGGCTCCTGCAGCCTCTCCTCGCCAAGCCCTCCATCTCCTCTAATTACTGATATACACAACTTCGTAGTATGTTTTTACCAGTTTATTTCCCAAGCCCTACTTATCGGGGGGCCATCAAACTAACCCAAGTTAAGGTTCGGATTTCCGAAACGCTGAGGTTGCAAGCTGGTATTATTTTGTTTTGTTTTAAAGATACTGCAGCATTACCACAAGCTCTCAACTCCAAAATGGTGCAGCTCAGCTTTACTCAAGATACTGTTGATTAAATCAAAGGACAGCCAAGGCTGAAGACACAGACGTGCTCCGCTGCTTTTAACTGAAAATTACTCTGCAACCTGCTCATGCCAAGAAATAGAGGGAGGAAATGGGAAACTACCACAAGGCACCAGACTACTTTAATACGAACAATTAAGATTAAAATCCATCATGACTGACAATAAAAACCAATAAAAGTATTTAATTTTGAAGTATAATGCTAATTGAGTCTAAAAGCATTTTTTATTTAGAATAATAAAAAACCCACACTACCCATAATAATGGTGTGAGTCGGCAGCGGAAAACAACTAGACATTGCACTATAAGACAGGACAATAAGTCAGAAAGGAAATATTTCTAAAACATATGCTGATGCAGGAGTGCTCTGTGACTGCTGTTGCTAGAAGACAACCTGCTAGTGTATTTTGAAACCAGCACAAGGGCTAATTATTTCAGCATTAATATGAACCGCCCTAAACAATTCTTGATGATTAAACATCAACTGATTAAACAGCAGCAATAAAGTATGAGGAAACTAGACATAGCACGAGAAATTTTACTTCCATTGTATATGTAAAAGCTCCGAAACAATGGAGAAGTTTTCATCAGCTTTAAATCTTTAACAGGAAATTATTTTAGGATTCCTCGGCATATCTTGGCTGCCTGCATCCTCCCCCCATCTGAAAACTGGTGCCTCCATGTTATCATTTAAAAGATGAAATGCCTCTGACGAATAATCTTTGAGCACTGCCTCCAGCTCGCTGATGCATATAATTTTTTGGCACTTATGAATATTGGGATATAATAAACACCCACATAATTCCAACAATAAAATTATGTTTCATCTTACTGTTAACGTGGATCGCACAAGATATTCACTTGCCTTCAGTTCCAACACAAGGTCCATCCTTTTCTTTCCCAACGGGTTGATGTCATTGAGAATTAATGCTGTGATGATGTCAATACCGTTGGACTCGTGAGTAGCAATGCAGTTCTGTCCAAAGAAAATTCATCAAACTTCACTAATTGTCTACACTAAAAATGCAGCCTAGGCTGGTGACCCAGCCAGAACAGAAGAGTCACCTCTTTCATCACCTCATAAGCTGTTTGAGATGGATAACTGAACAGAAAACTCCAGTCAGTGGAATAACAAAAGATTAAGGCATTTTGTTTCAAGCTTTTCCTATCATCAGCCATGGCATGTCCTACAGAAACCACCCAGCCTCAGGAAGCAGAAAGCAACACAGTTGATAAATGAAGCATTTACATGCCAAAGAGTCCAGGCTGAATACATAGCTGAGGAAGAACACTGTTTTACTGAGATTAGAGAGAGTTTTCTTTATTTTAGATCTGCCAATCAACACCTACTTCAGTCCTGTCTAACCAAAGAATGTGAATTTCTGTAACCTTCTTGCTTACCCTTTAGCCCTGCTTTTATAATGGTCTATAACTGAAATGTACCAACCAACAGCAGCGTGCTGGCTTCAAAATCCAGAGCCCTGCTCTGTCATCAAGCCCCACTGCGAGGATCCATACCTATATCTAAAGGTTGTTATTCCACCTGACCCATATGACAGAGAGAAACTGTCAGTTATGAACTGATGTGTACAGCCTCATGCATTCCCTCGCAGAGGTACAATTTCAGCTGAACATCGTCACCCCCCCCCCTTTGTTTAGCTTTGCTGTAAATTACGTTTGAGTGCATGAAGAAAAGGCACTTTAAAGAATAGATATTCTTGAAGACTTTTTGGAAAGTCATATTCCAGTCTTTCCATACCATACTATGGTTCAATTAATATGCAAATAGAGAAAATAAGCAGATATCCATGTTAGAAGGGTGACACCCACCCCGCTACACAGGACTTCGCAGGTCATATCAGCCCAATGGGAAAAGTGTTCTCCAACACACACACACACAGAGCACGTGTTATTTGCGGCGTCAATGCCAAAATATGCAGCCAGAATTTGGAAAACTATTTTGGGGTAGCTATCTCTTTAGTATGGTTTAGTCTAGACTTTCAGACCTCATTTGACTCATGGAAACAGTTACAGCAAGGGTCACGTTCAGACCGAAGGCAGAAGACATGGGCCTGACTAATTGGCGATGCTGCTCAAAAGCACGGCTCTACAACCTGCGGGAAGGTGAAATGGAAAAGCACAGCCGAGCAGTACAGCTGCCCCTGCCCGCCGGTCCTTCCCACTGGAGCAAACTGTAATTCTGGAGCACCTAAAAACTCCTGCTTATGCCAACAAAGTATCTTCCCATATTCCTTGCTGATTATTCAACCCTCGAGGAACAGAGCGGACCAACTCCAGCTGTGGGTCAGTAACTGCTTTATCTGACAGGATTACTGTCATTATTCAGTTACCCCTTCCCTGTAACAGGGTTACTTAAACCACCACGCTTGCTTTAAAACAGTTCTTCCTGCTCAGAGCAGAACATACCGCTGACGGTGAGTACGGTTTGGGGGGAGCTGGACAGAGGCTGCCTCAGCCCCCAGCAGAGACTTGGTGGTCCTCACCAACACCCACCCCGTGCTCGATGGGAACCACTGCCGCGTCCCCGCGCAGGGACAGTCGGCAGCAACGTGCACCTGGTTCTACGTGCAAGGCTACGTCTCAAAACAGTGGTTATCACCTTCATTAACAAAGCTACAGAGCTCAACTTTCTCCCACCGGGCTGGGGGGGGGGCACATTTCTCGCCTCTTTTACAACAGGCAACAGAGCTTGGTTTTAGCAACGTTTTTACTAGACAGTATTTCAAGTACAAAAATACTCCACTCTTCCCTGTCTGTCAAGCCTAATAAAACAACTTAAATCTCAGCAAAGCAGAAAACTCTCTACTGCTTTGAGTGGCTCAAGTCCTCAGAGGGGGGCCCAAGAAAGAGAAGTTGATTATTATGAGTTTATTAGGGAAAAAAACCCCAAACCAAAACCCCTTTGTAGGGCAAGTAAAGGGAGCAGCGTTACAAGAGAACATGTCTAGCAGACCGAGAGCCAAGCCCAGCAGAGCACACGCTTGGGTACAGGGAGAAAGGGTGATGCTTGTCACAGCTGTGGATGTATTACCTGGTTCTCGTGGCAAGGCCCCTGACAGTACTCGGTCAAACTTTCCAGCGTCTGGTTGATCAGCGCTACATTTTTCTCATTTATATACAGACCAAGAAGTCCAAGTCCACCAGTTGTGCTTCCACAGATACAGTCCAGAAACTGCAGCGTCTCACACACCAAGTTGTAGTTGGTCTTGTTGTTCTGGCAGCGTAGAAAATTCTGCGAGGAAAGTGTCAAAGCCAGGAGGGAAAGGGAAAAAAAACCACCAAACAAACTGATGTTTGGATCATAATATTTTATTAGGTTCATCCACCCACAATTGCACTGCATGGTATACTGCTCTAATTTCACTACAGCCTGTACAAGCAATTTAAGCCTCTTTCAGGGCTTGCTTGCAACGTGCTGCTCTCTTGAGCAGCTTGTTGGCTTCAAATTTTATAGAAGACGAGCAGAAATAAACAGAGTGCATCCATTAGAGCACTGAAACCCAACACGGAATAGGCTATTCACTGCAGATCAGAAAGCTCTCCTGAGCCTGCAAGCTTTCCTTCCAGCCTACCTGCTACATTTCACTGCTAACCATCACTCAAGGCTCTCTCCTCCTGAGACCTTTCTCCAAGACAGAAGCAGCAATTCCCTGGCTCTGGCTTCACAGCAGCAGCACCTGCACACGCAGCGAGGAGGCACCTGACTGCATGCCTTGAAGGAAGGTGTCTCGAAATGCAATTCTCTCAATTGCATTTCTTCCCACGTAATTATTGCAATCCCTGCTTGAAGCTGCTGATTAGGAGCAGCTCCTCTAATGAAATGCCAGGTTTATCAGCATGGATTAAGCATGTTTCCTCTCTCCTGTATTCCGAATGAAAAAAAACCCTGGCCCAACCAAAACAAAGAAGGACAATTAACAAAAAACAATTTCCCAGTGACTCAGATGCTGTTTGTCAGCATGTTCCCAGTGGCGCACTGTAAAAATGGATAACCACTACCACTTTCTTTTCCTTGAAGTATCAACAGGAGAACGTCTGTCCAGCCTAATTCTAGCAGGTTACAAAACACTTCAAAGGCAACCCCCCCCCCCACCAGATGAACAAGATGCATGGGACTATGGAACCAGCAAGGTCTTTTCTGCCAGCCTGCAGAGGAGCACTGTTAACTGATTGCCTCTACTGCCTGCATCAGACTAGTAAGTCTTTTAAGGCAAACAGACTGAGAAATTGCCAGATTCAATTGAAGGCTAAGCTAAAAAAGGAAAATGCTGTCTATGAATGCTGACTAAAGGTGACAGTGATTCAGCACATTTCAACTGATTGCTCATTTAGTATCCTGACTTTTGATTAACTTGTCAAAACGTAGAAAGGTTGACGCTACAGAAATCGGAGCTTGTGCCTTCTCTCCAGGTAAAAAAGCAGAGATAATGGATAGTACTGAAAGTGATGAAACAAAATGCTCCCCAGCTGCGGTACGGCATTTATTCTGATTATAGCTAGGTTTATACCAGCCTTAGCTTCTTGATCCAAAGTCAATAAACACAAAGGAAAGAGGAGGAATGAGTCACAGGGGGCAGAAGGACAATGTTAGATGGCTAACAAGGGGATGGAAAAATAGTAGAAAACAAGACCCCACTGCATCGTGAGAAACTGCCCGAGGAAATGTCTGTTGCCATCTCAGCCAGTATAGATTGAGCTCTTAATTTTCTGTCATCCAGAGCATCTCACAGGCTACGGAGTGGGAACACAACTCTTCAATATCGAACATGCCATCCTATTGCTTTCAGTGGGAACGAACCTGAGGAATGTGCCACCCACAAGACCCTGCATTCCAAATAAAAAGTGACAGAGTTGCAGATTCAGCTAGAACATTTGAAAAATATGCAGCTTGTGGGATCTTGAGGAGAAAAGAGGGAAAAGAGCATTCATACTGCCTAACTTTAGGGATTCTATATACTCAGTTGAGAGAGAAATACTTTCCGATGGGATGAAATGAACTCAAAGTCAGGCGGTCTTTCAACTCCTACCTTTGTGAATAACCTTCTGGAGACATTAGCTGACTTCATGCTATCCATTTTTAGGGAGCCCAGTCCTCCCCATTTCTGGGACACATGGCCAGATAGGGCTACACTTGCAAAGGCAGCACCTGCAGCCAGTTCTTAATGCCTCTACAGCATGTCGGGGTGTTGGAGACTTTGCTTCCCAGTACACAGCCTAAAGCCGAGTACCCTTCAAGGAAAACACAATGACTAAAAATAAAATTGGCTACTTACAGAATACTAGCTTGGTTTGCTCAAGCAGGGATGAACACAGAATCCTTGGAACGAATAGTTCTACTATTTAAGTGGGTATTTCCCCCCAAAGTCTAAATGTTTTCTTTGGACAGTCTTTGTTTTAGCAGAGATCTGATCCCTAATTGGAAAAACTTCGCAAAGAAAGAACATAAATAAGAAGAAGGTCTTAGTAAAGAAATATTTTTAAATGAACAGATTTTTCTTCAGAAGCAATCAAGCAAGGCATTTTTCACCGAATATAGGCTTGCTCTTTGGTCTTAGAAAGTTAATTCTCACACACACTTCTTGCCTAAAACATGGCAAGCTAAACTGGCTCATTCTTTGCATGCAACAGTACTGCTCCACTAGCCAAATTATTGAATCATTCCCCTGCAGTATGCAGAACTTTACTGTTCTTTACTACTTAGGCTTTGTCTCCAGGGATTATGCGTATAAGAAACAGTCAAATCCAATGTTAAAAAGTGCATCAATTATTACTTTTTTTGCACAAAAGCAGCGTTTAATCTAGCAATTTAGACCTTTACTCTGAGCAAGACTGGCTAGCAATATTTTTATTTCATGGAAATAATGCACTTAATAAAAAAGAATTGGAGTACTATTTTCCCCACGAAGATGGGATTTTTAAGTGTAACACTGAAGCTGCACGCTTGGCTGTGGTGGCGTGGGAGGCTGCTGGGTATCACCTGCCCGGGCACCAGCTCCGGAGGGAGGGCGCTGCTCCCTGCTCCACCGGCAATCCCCGCTCCTCTCCTCCAGCCTGCGCAGCTCTTGCTTCCAGGAAAGCATTCCCTGGATGCATCACTCAGCTTGTCACGAGCTTCGGTTCTCGTGACTGCTTCTGTAGTATACAGGGACGCCTTCATTCAGAAAAGAGATGGCACAGAAAAGACCTCCTAAGGAAACTGGTGGGGCTGTAGCCCAGCCGAAGCAGACCGGACAAGAGGCTGGCTACAGCGATTCAGCGCCGTGACAGCTTTGCTTTCTCGTGCAGAATTGAGGGTCAGACCTGATGCAAGTTTAATAAGAGCACCCAAGTATCTGCGTGCTGAGAGAGAAACAAAGATATCAAGAGCACTCCACAGGAAAATTTGATGCATTCAGCCTGAAGTGGGTAACAGAACATACTTAAGCATCCATCCATTTGTCCCAGTCCTTGCATTAACTTGAGGAAGATATTGCAACTCCTCCTCCAGACCCAAAGAGCGAGCTGGAGGGGGACAGCATCCTGCGTGCAACGCGGAACAAACTGCCACTTTGTCTGTGAAGGGAACGACTGAGTGATGCAAAAGGCACAGTATTGCATTTCACAAAGACTTCCTCCTCATGTAAAACATGTATCGACTCTTACAGCCGTGACTTGCATTTTCCTGTTTTTGCACATCAGGCTACTCTCAATTGCTAACGGCGTGTAAAATGCTCAGTTTGACAAACCTACAACTGCGCTGGGCAGATGATCCCTATTCACTTCTAATTCAAATCTAACTTACACAATTTTGGAAGACACACAGCTTCTAGATTAGGTCTGTCTTACTCCTTTAAGCAGTGAGTCCATTGGCAATATTGATAAGGAGTTCAGTTACAACGTGCTAGCTGCAAGACACAAAGGCTTTGAGGCTTTAGACACTCCTGCCTCCCCTTCAGGGCTGAAGGGGAAAGGCAAGCATCAAGGCAGGCAAGCAGCAAGAGGATTAGATTTGAAAAATTCTTCCTCCGACCTTTTCTTTTTTTAAAAAACACCTTTTTCTCCCAGAGCTGAATGCAACTACCTGCTGTTTGGGGAATTTAATTGTTCAGGATGGTGAACTGCTCAGGCCAAGTTTCTGCGTTGGCTTGAATTCAGTTTTGCTCCTATAGCTTTCAGAGCCTAGCCAAAGACAGCAGCAGCAAAGGATCATGTGCGTGCGGTTTGGACTACTGCCACATAGAACTGCCGTCCTACTTGTCTCTGACATCGCTAACGGCATGAAAATTGTTTGACAAAACAAAGATCAAATAGTTTTTTGAAAAAATTAGGAGAAACCCTGATGTATGTAACCTCGGCACCTATAAAACGCTAGAAGAATTCCATGTTCACAGCACAGGAACATTACCATACAGATTTGATTTCACATATTGCCAGCAGCAGGGCATTCGAGTTCAGCGGAAGTGATTTGGCAGGTCTGAAAAGCATTCACGCAGGGTCCTACACTTCTGGCGTGCCGTACAACAATATGCAATCACGGCAATTATTCCTCCTTTATGAGGGCATTTAGTACATTGTACCGCGTCTCACTAGCTCCTCGCTTTTATTCAATTCTAATCCAGCAGCAGTGGTTACGCTGAACAAAAATCATCTTAATTGCAGTCCATTTGTAAGCAAAAATCTTATCTCCTGCGGGGGCACGCGCTAGATAAGATTACTAATGTACAAGTTCTGGGCTTGCTATTTCAAATAATACAAACCCATCACAGAGCATCCCAGGACAGCGGAGGTCGGCAGGGACCTTTTGGATCTCTCCAGCCTGACCTCTCCCAGCTCTCTCTGCCTCTCCTTGCCCGTCAGATGCTCCAGTCCCTTAGTCCTCTTTGAGACTCCCTGCCGGACTCGGGACCCCAAGACTGGACCCAGCACTCCGCAGGGGGCCGGAGGCATCCCACCAGGTGCTGTGGGCTTGCGCACGTCCAAATCGTTTGAACGTTTCCTAACCCAGTTCTCCTCCACCAAGGGCAAGTCTTCCTCGCTGCAGATCTCCCCTCTGGTCTCAGGGACCTTGGGTTTGTGAAGACCAGTCTAACCAGTAAAGAGCAAGGTGAAGGTGGCACTGAGTACCTTGGCCCTCTCCATGTCCTTTATCCCCAGAGCCTCTGACCCCTTCAGCAGCAGACCCATGCTCTCCCTAGTTGTCTCCTGCTGTGGATGCAACCTAGAAACCCTTCTTGTTGCCCTTCCTGTCCCTCACCAGATTCAACTCCAGCTGAGGCTTTCCTGATACCATCCCCATGTGTTCATCTCTACGCACATGAACAGATCCGTGAAAACCCATGAGAACCTGTTCGCTGGAACCTCTTCACATATGCTTGAGGGCTGCTGGAACCAAAGTCTCAATGCTCTCTTTATTTTCCTACATGACTTTTTTTTTTCCCTTTCCTTCCCCTCCCAAAAGCCGATCAGTAACTTCACAGCAGAACGCTCGCTTGCGTTGAGTATATACTTTTAAAAAGCCACATCAGGTGTTGACCCCACCACCTTTTATATACATAGAAAAGACCACTGAACACTGGATAACTAGACTTCCCTGTATTTGCCCAGCAAGGTAAAAATAATTTTTTTGGATTATCTGCAAGGCCGAAGAAAATAGTTGGTCATGTATCAATTTTAAAAGGCATGGGATTAGCCAGACCGATGCGATGGCAGTGACCGCACGAGGTGACATGAGCACGCCTGCTCAGGAACCAGGCTGTACCTGCAAATCCCGATTGTGGTTTTCGCAGAGCAGCTGCAAGAACCGGAGGATGGGTTGCATTATTGAGATCACAGCACTCATCTCCAGGTCATCTTTGCTCTTGTCCGCTGCAGACTGCGCTCCTTCTCCTGCCGAATAATGGTCATCAGGATCAGCTTCCCTCCGGTAAGTGTTGTAAGCCTTTCTTGTAGCTGCAGAGGCCTCCAGTAACTGATCCCGGACCTCCTCGGTAATTTGGGTCATAGGCTCTCTCACTAAAACACACAAGAACAGATCTTCCTTAGGCAAACTGAATAAAAGGGACCAGAAAATCTATTCATACATTTCCCATTACAGTTTCACACGCAGGCCAGCTATTCATCATCAGTTCTTTTGGTAAGTATGTTTAGTGTGATGTGAGGGTCTCGAGTTTAGAAGGGTATCATGTCACTCTCTTCGCACCTTTTATGCGAACCACATTAAAGTTATGAATTCTGGTATTAATTGGTTAGGGCACACACATCTAGCACTATCAGGGGTTATGATAAAAGGACCTGCTATAGAAGAAAATTAGGATTTCTCCACTTATTGTTAGAGAAGGCACTGACCACAACCCACAGTCCAGGGTCATTACTACGGATCAGATTTGGGCAGCTTGTCACGATAGACAAGGCGGCAGAGTCTCATCTCAGAAATACTTTTCATCATTTCAATAGCACAATCTCACAAATGGATGAAGAGGGGATGAAGCTCTTGAAATCCTGAGCCAGGGCACCACTGATCTCTGAACTTTGCTCTGTGGGATCAGAGATCAGAGCATTATTGCATCAATTGAAATGAGTTCAAAACACAGCATTTTACTCCCTTGTCACTTCAGAAACGGAACAACTGGGGATTACCTCTTTTCCTGCTTGGTACATCTCTGTCTGAGTCTTCATCTTTCTTTTTATTTCCTAAGTCACTAGTATTGACTGTGACAGTAGCCTTGATTTCTTGCTGTGCCACTTTCATGCGATCATAAAAAACCTTAAAGAACTTTTCAGATTTCTTATCTTCCGTCAGTCGGCAGAAGAACGAATGCTAGGAGAAAATGGAACAGGATCTATATCTTCATACACAGACTTGAATACAGATTATTTCACCTTTCTGCACTGCATGATATCCTGGAGGACTGGGAGGTTAATTAGCTTTCAGTAAACCAAAGCCTAGAGCAATAGAAACTCGTATTTTATTGTTAAGGAAGCCCAAGTGTCTCAGCTACGTTAACTCCCTTATTAACAACTTCCAAACACATTTTTAAAGAAAAGCGAGTGCAATAAATCACACTAGCCCTAATACATCTAGGCAGCACACTTCTCTCTCATCAACGGAATTAAGATGAGTACAATGAATAAAGGTAAGGTAAGGACAATGGAATTATCTATGATTTGATTCTCAGTTCAGAAACAAAAGAGTATGAGCAAAATACATCGAAAAAAGAACTGTCCTGCCTTCCCACCCTCAAATCAAAGGGACTGTGACTCATAACATGCAATAGTCGATGTTAATCACAGTCCAAAAATGTACAAACAGGGCAATGTGATGAGGGACATTTCATGCTAAGTTTCCACTGCCCTGACTGCAGCAGACTTCTTAAAACTCCTTTTAAACCCTACTCTAATATATCTTTAAGTGACAGAAAAACTCAAAGCATTGACTACTTTTACAAAGGTTTATTAATGTTCTTCTGCCCATATGTGCACGGAGACAGAAAGTTCTCCCTAAAATTGAGGAGAATACAAATCATGTACAGGTCAAAAAGGAGCCAACACAGTGAGTGATCAGACAATTCTTGATGAAACCAATATGCTGTTACATAAATCAGGACCAGAGCTTAAACACGACTGAAGGATGAACTTGTAAGTGGGTCACCTTATGCAGAGCATTATGAAATTAGTTAGCATTCTGCAGCGGCTCACGATCCAACAGCTTTACATGATGAATAGGAATGAAGCCTGATTTATTGAAAAAACAAATTAAAATGGGAATAGCAATATATCCTGCCCGCTTTTCTGCGAAGCGGAGCACACAAGGCCGTCTCTGGTACGCCTGCCTTTGATCACTCCCAAGCAGCTGCAGTCAGAACAGCGCTGGATGACTTTGAAACACTAATAAAGTTGCGTCTTTGATTACAGACAAAGGAGGAATGCTACTATTTAAAGAAGCTGGTCAATATTCACATGAGATATCCCTCCCACCACTACAATACCTTCTACCTGCCCAGAGCATCTCAGGTAAACTCTTAAGAGTTTGTTCTTACTTCTAGTGATTAACAGAGAGGAGGGAAAGCAGAAAAAACAAGCGCGGGCATCACACGACCGCAGCGCCAGCCACACCGGTACCTTCTCCTGACATCCATCCAACCAGCCTGATAAAACAGACACGCCAGCACACTGCAAGAGATGCCTTCTACCGAAAGTCGTTGCAACAGAAACTGTGCTGGGCCCTGTGACACGATGCAAGATGATTTGGGTGCCCAATTCGTTTAACAGTATTTGCAGAATTATTCTCTAATCCAGTACTTTATATCAAGAATTTTAATGTTTTCTCATAAAATATGCCCAAATAAAAACATCCTTTGTCTGAATGACAGTTTACTTATCCAGTTTTTGGTGGGTATTTCTGTTCTAAACTGGTTCTTTGACCTGACCAGACCTAGTGGACAGAATACTGTCATAACTAAGAGATGTATTAACACGCTTTCCCTGAGCTGCCGACCAGTAACCAAACCCAGGGCTGGGTTATTTAGACAGGCAACCCTTTGAAACACAGTCTGCTACTTGGTGGCTACGAGTACAGTCAGAAGGAGTTTGCATTTAAGTTGCATCTTAAAAATTTTACTCTAACAGTATTACACAACGAGCATACCAATAATATTTCACAGAACAGATAGAGCAGCATAGACCGTCGGTTGTAGAAAGGGTAACCGTTTTCTGAAAAATAACGTGATTTGCTCCTCAGGCGAGCGATGGTTGTCACCTGGCCGCACATCTCAAGAGCCCGTACAGGAGGAGTTTCCCTGTGATGAAGCAGCGGTGAAGAAGTTTTTTTTCAATGAACAACACTGAAGAAATACTTTCTATGCGAGTAATTGTTACTTGCTGACAGGCTTGATTTTTGTTGTCTTTTCAAGCTTCTTAACTGACTTTCCACTGCACTTCAGAGAAAAAACAAATGAAACGAACATTTCCAGTAAAGCTTTCTTGTGTGTGCTGTGCATACGTTCAATGGTTGTCACAAAATGATTGTTTCAGTTTAGGTCAGGATGCCTAACACCCTCACACATATGAATCAACCACATGCCAGCTATCAAAAGATACTGTATTTTAAGAGGTGCAATCTTGCAAGTTGCACTCGAGCAGGTAATCAGTGGTGATAATTATGACAGAAATCCCGAAGTTTATTTACAGATACAGCCTCAAAGCAAAAACTGGAAAAAAAAAAATCGCCCTTTTTAAAATGGAAATAGAGTGGCCATTTTAGACTACCGTATGCCAGGGTCCCGGTTTGCACACAGACATCATGCAACCACAGGCGAGAATGCTGAAAATGCCAGGAGAGCAGCCTGGAACGAAGAGAACAGCAAACCTCCGCGCTCATACGCCTTGTGGAAGAATAGTGCTTTTAACGTACCGCTGACACAGGAGCATTCGACACCCACCGTCCCTTTGGGGGGCCCCAACAAAACCACCGCGAACCCAAAAGCCAAGCGTCTTCTCATCAAAAGCGAGGGCTGCCCTCCCCGGGCAGAGGAGCCCAGAAGCGTCTCCTCGTCCTCCAGACAGACCCTGACGATTTAGCCACCACCAAGCTGGGACTTGCGATCGCCTAAAAACCTCCTGTAGGGCAGGGAACCGTGACCATAACGTACCAGTATGTGGACTGCAGCTGGCTATCCTGGCACGAGGTACCAGAGGAAAAGCTACCTGAAAGGGCAGGGAAGAGGGAAGCTCCATCCCGTACTCGAGACACTGGCAGGCGACCAGTTGCCTGCTCTGAGAGCACTAAAATCGCGCAGTATGAAACTATTTTATTTCAACTGTGTTTTATTAATGACTGTTAAGAGTCATTGCCGTGAAACAAGAGACAACATATGACACACAGAGGATCATGAGATTTGTTTTATGAATGCCAGGTTCAGCAAACGGCTTTACAAGTACACGCACCTCAATGAAATGCAATACATCTCCAGAGCACAGCAACCAGCTGATGAAACGAACCAAGACTTCTCTGATGCGAGAATATCAGAGATAACGTGATCGCAATTAATTACACAGCCGCAGAATGAAAGAAACTCAAAAACATCCACAGATGACGTGCACAAGCTTCTAACATTATAGCTATGCTCACCATGAGCAACGACATCACGCAAAGAGTTCTCAATCGTTTTTAAAGACCGAGCAACCACCACCTACACAAATGCAATCAAAACTAACTCGGGGCAATGGAAAAAGCTTTGTTAAGAAACAGAAGGGGAAAACCTTCTCGCATAAAGGTTTGCAAGTTCAAAGTCTTGCAGGTGACTGCAGAATATATACATTTCTGTGGTCCACTATTTCCATGCAGGTATGAAGCACTAGGCAAGCAGCAGTACGCTGTTTCTTTTACAGGCATATGATACATCAAGTGTTATGGTGAGCCTGTATTTGTTTCGAGGGGAGGGAAGGAGAAGAACCCAGCATGGGCATCACATGTCTGCAAAGTCAGCCACACCGATTCCTTCTGCTGACATCCAAAGAGGTCTATTAAAATACCACCGAGTAAAACAACTAGTAACACCAGGTACCATGGAAACCTGTGGAATCACCTCTCCTTCCTTCTCCTCTCCATCACCCAACTCTGCTCCTTAAGAAATCCAACCAGAAACCTCATGCACAGCAGAATATCCCCCTTACACCTTTGTTCCCTCCAGCATACTGCCTCTGAGCCAAAGGGGATGGTAAGTAAATACCATCACCTTACCATCTACGACTTGATTTCCCTGGTCCACGCAAAACATGTCGCAGAAGAAAAGCTGCAAACCAAGTGATTGACTTTACTAGAAAATAAATCAAAGGTCAAGTTTAAATTGCAGTGCATTGATTAGCTACAGCCTGGCCCACCCTCGAGCACCATCAGCCCTTCACTCTCGCTCATTAACTGAGTCCAAAGTTGTGTTTAAGTAATGCATCTTTTTGAGAAAAGCATCCTTTCTTTAGAGGGCATTGAAGATGATAAACTATGTCTGTCTGTAGTCTGTTCCAGTGGTTAATAATTTTTAGAAACATGTGATTAAGCTCCTTTTTATATCACTAACTTCCAGTCACTGAACTTAAATTTTTTTTTTTGACATTTATGTCTCTTCTGTAGTTATTCCCAGGAACTTGGTATCCTATCCCCTTCAAATTATTTACATACACTGTTAAATGTTTACCTACCTTTTTTGCTAAACTGAAAATACTATTTTTGCTTGCTGGCATTTTATTCAGAATTAGTATCTTTTTCTGTGGTGGTTATTTTTTGGCATGTTCTCAAATATTGCAGATCATTAACAATCTGGATTGTAGAATCACATTAAAAAAAAAATATCAGCAAAGAACGGGCACATTTCCTAGCATTACCACTTCACCTCTTCTCCCTTCCTGCCTTGCCTTCCAAGACCTGTGACATAAAATATACGTAATTTCCAACGATGAGTGGAAGGGAAGCTCAGCTAACTACCCAGCTGTTCATGGGAGTGGGAATACAGAGACAGGATAACTACAGGGCATGGACAAATGCTCCTCAACGTGTCTCACATACCAGCACGTGGTAGTAAACTGGGTTTTTAACCAGCAGAACTGACATCTGCCCTTTGGAGAGCGAAGCCATAAACTGCAGCACACTAATACCTTTGTGTAAGGTGTACAAAGTATAGACGCAGCTAACTAATCCACTATCAATTTAACTAATCCACAATAAGTTTAATGCTGAGTGAGTCTGTGCCCAGTGTAGGACTGTTAAATGGGGAAAAAAAAAAAAAAATCAGCTGAAGGCAGCTAATTTCTAGCTCTTGCATTTGAAAGGCTTATCCAGTTTTGCCTATGTGCTGTCACCTTTACTGGGTACACCTTCTTCTACGCCGTTACCTGGATCTGCCCTGAAGTCACAACTGTTTTGCCAACCAAGAAAAGGAACAACCGTTTGATTGTTTTGCATCGAATAGCTTGGCTTTCCACCCCAGACTCGGTAATTACAGGCTGGACTGTATGCACTGTCTGAACGATCATGTTATGAGAAATGTAACTAAAACCTATTAGCAAGCGTTGGGTTTAAGACACATCTGCTCGGATGCGTGCTTCCTCCTGAAAGAAGGGTGGCCTGATTTTAGGCAAGCGTTTGGCCGCAGAACCAAACAGAGATTGCCGTCATCCTGCCGAGGACGGAGTATTTTCTGGACCACACCCTCTGTAATTCACAAAGCTGTTTCAACAGACCACAGCTATTAAGCCCCGCCAGACCGTCCGAACAGATCCCGAAGAATTCCCCAGGAAAACAAATATCTGATTACCAATAAATAGGGGAAAGCAAAGCCCCAGCAAACACCTGAAATTAAAGCAAACTGCTGTCATCTCCCTCCCCATTTCTCTAACGCCAGTGAACAGCAAACACCCCGTGAACTTGGCTAGTCAGGGATATTTCAAAGAGGAAAGTCCCTCCAGATACAAGAGAAAGATCAGCTCTCTGGCTTCAGTTCAGGACATTTTATTCCAACACTAGAGAGAAATTATTACGGGGATGTTAACTTGCCTGGGTTATCCGGACAGGCTGCCAGCATGAACTAATGCAAAACTTCTGTGCTACTTCATGTTTGCGGAAAGAACTTGCCACCCCCGTACCGTTTCTTATAGCTGGACTACTTCAAAGCAGCCACATTTTAAGGGGAACTGCACTTCTAACACAAGCGCTGAATTAAGTACAAATGCCAACTCTTTGCATTGTGCCTAAACATACTTCCACTGCAAAAAATTCAGACCTAACTTTGCTTTCTCTCCCCCCTCATTTATTTATTTTAAATATCACTGATCCCTCTCTTGAAATCTTTCATACATCCTGGCTCGCTAAAGATCCATCACTCTGGGGCGTGAGTGATGGATATCATTAGTCTTGCATAGCTTAAGGAAATGGCAGCTGAAATATTTCATGCTGAACATACTTCACAGTTTGAAATAAACCCATAAGGAAAATCTGCCAGAACACCTCAATTGCCTGATTTTTTTTGCAAACTGTAAAATAAACTTTGTCCTGAAAGCAGAAGGGGGACTTCCCAGCTCTGTTTTCCACAAATAAGACAAACTCTGTCATGGGCATCCACACGCCATCCTGCAAGGCTCTACTCTGAGCTGGAGAGTCTGCCCCCGCTTACGGAGGATGTTTTTTGGGGGGGTACGAGGGCACAGAGACAGACCCGTGTCAACGCTCATCCTTCCCAACCAGCTTTAAATGGCAGCAGCAGCAGAGCTGCACCACTCACTTCAGGAAGAAGCCCTTATATCCTACACGTTCTCCTACTGCAACGTCCCAAATCTTGATGCAATTTAAAGTCATTTCACAAAGACAAAAGTAAGAAGCAGCCTGACAGAAATACGGTCCCCTTGTGCCCTTCCAGAGCCAGCACAAACCCGCCGGGACGGTGAAGTGACACTGGATGATCACCAGGAGGTGAAGGCACACTGGGGGAAGGACAGGTAGGAACATGACTGTGGGGTTTGGGGTTTAAATCCCCCCGCAGACGGAGCAGATGGGCTCCAAAGCGTGGGAGGCTCGGGGGCCTGACCTGCTTTCAGCACGGAGCCTTATTTGAGTTCCTCCTGCGTACATGTGGGAGCACGCACCCGGCGGGTCACTCAGTTAATCTGTGCAAGGCTCTTGCATGGCAGGAGCATGAATCCCACTTCCTTACCGAACCAGCAAGCTCTGTGTAGGTGTGAGAAACAAGGAAGTCTGCAGACTCCCCAAAAGAAAAAAAAAAAAAAAAAAAAAGTGTAAGATCTTCTTGAGAGACAGAGGAATTAAAGAAAACCATAGCAACAAGTCAGTCCACCTACCCAAACCACCCACCCACCACCAGTTTCATTTGCTGACGCACTTCAAAAAACAAGCTGGCTCCTACCCGCTCTGGAAGGTGAGCAAGCCCTGAGAGCTCATTAAATTCCCTTCTCAGCTACTCTTGTATGCCTGCAGCTAGTGAGCAAGTGGGATATAAATAGAAGTTATATAACATCGCTTTGTTGATTCCTGTGCTTACCAAAAAAAAAAAAAAAAAAAAAAAAGGCAGCATGACCTTGTTTTTCTGAATAGCTTGCCTCTGCCTGCTTGTGGAGGACTTCAATCCTGCTAGGGATCATCTTAAAAGTTTATATTGGACCTGGATCCCACGGAGAGGACTAGGCAGAATTAGCGGTTTACATCCCCGCTCCTTACAGGACCAGGATCACACCTGAACGCCTAGAGGATCGCCACGCGAGAGGGCTGTGGTACCTAACGACCATGAACGACGCAAGGCTATCACGACTGGAGGGCAAGCAAGGCAGCTGGACCCTGATGTAGCATCTCTCCTCCTTTTTTTTTTTTGCCTATGTCGCTCAGTCACACAGATGGGCACCTCAAAATCTAAACATAAAACCACCCTTTGGGCACAAAGACCGAAAGATGCTGTGATACAGGAACACTGATGGCCCAAATATACTTCACAAAGTAGGATCAGCTGCCGCTCAAGTCGAAAGACTGCGTGGTATCGTTACCATCTCACCTCATCCACCCTCTTCTCAATCTCACCTCTGCATCTTACTGCGCCCGACAAAAATGAAATCATCTCTGCGGGAATGACTGCTCGCAGCTTTTGGCTCTGTTATTAGTAGGGCTTGTTTGTTCTTCACATGGTGGTATCTAACAGGTAAGTGAGGTTGAGACTTCACTGTGCTAAATACATTCAAATACACGTGAAAGAGACAGCGTGCTCCTACGGGCTTGCCATCTTGAGTCTCCTCACGTGCTGCGGATCAACAGAGCATCAGGACGCAGATTTCCTCAGCGCTGAGTTAATTATTAGTGCAGGTTCTGTGCCTTGTTTTGAAGGTAGCTGTGCCGTGAAGGAGGGTCTGGATCTGCAGCGAGCTTCATTTTGGAGAGGACTCTATTTCACAAAAGGATAAGATCGCTGCCCACAGCTGAATGCGATGGTTGATGTACGTCCTTACCAACATTTACCTTTTTTTTTTTAATGTCATCTTCTGAAGTAACATAACCAGAATGTAAAAAAAAAAAATTATGGTGTATTTTAACTTGAGAAAAACTCATTAAAATGGTGAAGGACATAGGTGATTACTTAATGTATGCCGATAGCTTGCTGGTTTTGCATTAGTTTCCCAAACAGGTATTATTAAAACAGCGTAAAAAATCCTACATCAAAGAATTCTGCCTGCTACAAACAAACAGTAGAAATTTTAAGACACATTTTTTAATCAACGACCAAAAGTTCTCAAGTGCTATTTACAGAAGTTTAGTGATCCAAAGATATCCTTGCCTCTGAAGCATTTAACATCACGTATGATTTTGTGTGCTCGCAGCTATCTGTGACTGTTGCAAATTTTTTAAGTGGTAAATCTGGTTTAAAATGTCCAAACCACAAACCCTAAAGCACCATTGTGTCACTAAATCTACGTTTTGTACCACCAATACTTCTGTAATATTTTGTAAATTTTTCTCCCAATTTAGAAGGGCAATTGCGGTCAGAGAGAAGAAGAAACTAAGTCTTTTGGCAACTGAATAGGACAGGACACATTTAGGCCAACAGGGAAAGTGAAAAAAATAAAGCGGGTTGACTGGCTGGTTCCGGCTATTTCACTGTTGGCCTTTTTAGCGTCGCTTAACCTTCCATTTTTGTCACAGTATTTCACAGCCAACGCTACAGCACGCTAAAAGACACAGACCTGTCCCTGAGTCACCGCTCCCTCAAATTGGGGGGCTGCGGCAGAGGGTGACAGCATGAGCCCCCCTCCCCGGTCGCACCCTGGTCCACTTGGGTCCCGCGGCTTTCCTGTGTGCCAGAAACACAAACAAGAGTCGGATAGCTCTGGATTCGATTCCTTTCGTGCATCAATTCTGCAATTATTTAATAATTATCCATCATCTTTGGACAGTCTGAGGCACCGAGTTCAGCAAAGGAGACCACAATTTGCCGTACTGGAGTTTTCTTACTGGTGGCGATGGACAAGGAGAAGCGTTGACTAAGTCCAGGTCCGTGTATGGTGCAAAACAGAGCTGGAGATGGGAGAGTTGTGTTAGTCCAGCTTTTTACCCAAACCAGTATTTCCTACTAAACCAGACTAATGAAGAGCTGGCTGCTGTGATTTCTGGTATCCCGCTTGTTCGGAGTCCCCCATGGTACTTCTGCAACGGGCAGCACAGCACCACGCGGCCACAGGCCCTAACCCTAACGAGCACTCAAAGGAGGGCACACAAACACACGGCTCCTCTTTGCAGGCTGAACTGAAGAGCTCTGGAAGTTAAAGCAACTTGAAGCTGCACAGCTTTTTGTACAGTCGCATCTGAAAGGAGCCTCACACATGTATGGTGAGCTCCAAACCTTCCTTGGCTCAGCACACTGGTTCGCTCTTGCCATGCGGTGATGGAGGCACAACTCTCCGGTCACCAACGTGGGCTCCTTGGTGCCACCTCGAGTCGTGATGGCCCCTCATCTGCATCCCATACTCAGCTGCTAGGGGAAGGAGGGCTGTAGAGCAGATCCCATCATCATCCTTGGTGCAGGAGCAGTGACTGTCTTCAGATGTCTTAAAGCTGGGAGCAAATCCCACTTCCTTCCTGAAAAACAATCACCTTTTCCTTGGATGCTGACTCCCATCACCTCATCCTCCGTGTTTGCAGCCCACCTTGGGAAGAACTGCAGATGAAGGGGGAAAGAAGGTACCACCACACTTTGAAGCGGTAGCGGTTAAAAAATGCCTGAAACTAAACTAATGTCATCAACTGCATTTTACCTTCCCTCGCTGAAAATACCAACACATGTGCGTGTGGGTAATTTGTCACGCAATCTAACTTTTGAGAAGATCCCTAATTAAACGAGCAGCAACCCAAGTCTCCATGGAGAGGCAGTTATGTAAGGGACTTTACTTGCCATTAACTTCCACCGACCAAGGAAACCCGAAACGCTACGGAGGTGAGGCAGAGTAACGGCGCATGTAATTTTTATTTAGCAGATGAGAGACAAGCGTTACAGGAGAAGTCCTCAGCAATTTCCTCCGCTGTCATTCATTTGCCAGGGTTGCTTTAACGGAGGAGAACTCGCCGCGTTGCAGAGCGTGCAGGGAACGGACCAAGCTTTCATCTCTTCCGAAGGAGACGCAGCTCCGCGTGGAGCGTGCCCACGAGGAACAGCACCTGCCACGCAAGCTCCGGCAAAGCGAGCCCACGCCAGCGCCCCGGGGGGACGGGTACCACGCGCCGGCAGGCAGCATCCCAGATGCAGGGCATGCTCGCCCCTCGCCATTTCGGAGGAGAGCGCGGGGCCGGCTGGGCATCCCCCCCTGCCCCAGGGCTGCTCTGTGCAGAACCGCTGACGCCAGCTCTCTCGAGGTGGATGCTGAGGGTTATATAAATTAATAAAGGGGTTTATGTAATTTTCAGTTCAGTGAGCTGCAGCATTTGTCAAGTTAATTTGTTGTCCGGTTTTGACCCTGCGGTTCCACCTCTGCTTCTGTCTCCTCACAAATGAGGGCAGGCTTCCCACGGAAAACCAGAGCTCCTGCTGAGTGGGAGCGACGCGCTACCGGACACAGCTTCGACGCTTTCATCACCGTCTCTGTTAACAAAGAACCTGACAGCATTTCTAAGTGAATTCTAAAACCTAAAAATAACCCAGAAGACTTTCCATCCAGAGAGCTTTAAGTGGGCAAAGACGTCTGTCTTTCTCCCGGAGCAGTTAATTTATCACATCCATGTTCACCCCTGTAGCAAAACACAGAGTAGCACGGGATTCAATGTGCCATACGCTACCAGCTTAGCCTCTTTCCTACAGGTAAACCAGGAGCATTTTTTCTTGTCCTGCTTCTCCCCCACATTCATTTTCTTAACAATGTAATAGAAATCACTCCTGCCAATTATAATAAGGAACATTTCTAGATTTGCTTTTCTGCTAGAGTTGGCAACCACCTACTTTGCCTAGCCATAATATTGGCCCTGCATGTATCTAATGAAACAGTTACACCTATTCCAGTTATCCCTTCCCAACATCATGGGGATCTCTTCTCCCACTGAAGCTCATGGGAGTTACCTGGGAACTCCCATTATTAACCATATTACAATCATCATGTGCAAGTTCCTGTGTGTCAGTACAACCCTTTTGCTTAACTTCAGGCCGAATTCATTTCCCGTGTGAAAACCTGGAGTTAAGAAAATGCCATGCAGGGGTGACACATTGCTGGCTTTGCTGCCAAAAAGCCTTTTTACATAACCTGTCCCTATCTCACCAGTTTCCTATTCTCAAAGGCCTGTAGATACAAGCAATTTAAGGTCAGTAAAAATTATTCAGACCAAGCACAGAATAAACTTGTTCAGAATACTATAGATCAAGACCCATTAATAATAACCAGAAAAATTGTGAAATGAAGATAAACTGTGTTAGACCTCAAAGACAAAGCTGTCTGATTAGGCTATGCCAACTTTCGTAATGACAAATGTATCTGATGCAAAATGAACACAGTTATTAGTCCAGAGACTGAAGATGACTCTTCCACTGGCAGTTACTGGAAACTGCCGTAGAACTTCAGAAAATCCACTCTGCAGGTTGCAGAGGTTGTAAAGACCTACCTACTTAATCTGCAAACCTTACCCAAAGGACATAGATTAGAGAAAAATCAGGATAAAAGACCACGGGAAGTATTGGGTTCATTTTCCTAAGTGCATCTAGTTTCCTTAAGCAGACAAATTTTGCAGTGTATTTTGTAAAAATGAAATCTTACTAAGTAGGAGACCATCTCATTGCTGCACTCAATAAATCTTTACTGTACTGTAGTGGAAGACTGCTCTATAAAACCTGTTGGACGTGAAGCTGTGCAGACTAGCGAGTACCCTGTGCAGCTCTCCCGTACTGGCAGTGCTCCTGAACAGCGGGGCTGCACCCAGAGCCTTCTGTATTTTCTGGGGGAGCAGATAAGCTATTCTTTCAACGCGAAGAAAGAAAAGCTTGGTTACGTGAATTTACCGTCTCAGGACACCAGCTTAACTTGGACACCGTTCAGCAATTACCCCGGGAGATACAGACCTGAAATCGTGATTTTACTAAAGAGCAAGCCTCCACCTTCGCTTTGATTCACCAGCGTGGAGCTAGCTGTTCTCCCAGAAGTTAAGCTTTGTGGTTGGTGTTTTTTTTCCATTAAAGTTTTACTTACTTGGCTTTCATGACTAAAATACTACTGAAAGATCAGAGCGCTGAATATGTGCTGTTCTTGACTGACACTGTAGTAGTCCCCATGGGCTCTGCGCTAGAGCCCGTGCAAGTAAAGCAAGGCATCAGCAAACTCACTCCCTAGCACCAGGAGATTAACCAATACAGAGGTAAGTCAGGGAACACCTTTGTGCACTGATAAACCTTCTTTTTTTCCCTTTTGCTATCAGGCCACTGGATTGCTATAGCACAGAATATCTGCATTACAACTGCTCCATAGGCTATTTTCAATAAAGTCTCATCTGTGCTTTGCATGCATGAGTAAGAGCTCCTGGGTGTGTCCAAGACCTCAGAGCTCACAGCATTAGCTGTAGGCATCACAAGTCATTTGGTTCCTAAAACATTCTGTACTTAAAAGCAGACTACACCAGAGCCCCCTCCCAGCCCTTCGCTGCTGCATTAGCGCACGTACGCGCACACGCACCGAGTAACTGCTGGCTGCCCAGAACATTTTCTAAAGGTAAAGACAACCACAAAGCACTTATTCCTGAGTGGGAAAGGACGGAAAATAGTTACTCTGGTTTGCGGAAGTAACATGTATAAAGGCAAGAGTGCAAAGGAAACTGCCAGGACCGTAAGGCGGGCGGGATGTGAAAGCATTGCCCCATTTGCTGCAAGCATCCTATGCCAGCAGCTCATTCCTAACCGCATAGTTACTTTACAGACTCCTGGCTCCCAGTTATAGACAGCAAATGCAAACTAAAGAATCTCCCTTTTTGGTGAAAAAAGTGTCTTTGGAGATTGATTGCAGATTTCCCTGTTTGTTTTGACCAGACGAGCTAAGGAATCTGCTTCCAACACTGATTCGCACACAGCGGGAAGTGACTCGACTCAGTCCATTAGTTCTGGGCTCCAGCACAAGCAAAGGATTTCTCCACGTCACGCTGGTGCAGAATTTGTTTTTCCTTCCAGCATGACAGCGTGAGGTTACCTGAGGCTCCCTGAGAGCTAGAAAGATGAAAGCTCAGCTTCCTTTACATTGGAGAAGAGCAGGAAATTTAAAGGAGTGACTCTCCCCAAGGAATGTGAATCCTGTCATTGCAGTTTAAGGTGACATTTAAACGCTCAATTCCCACTTTGTCTTTTGCAAAAAAGCTTCACTCTAAAGCATATACACAGTGGAAAAAGGAGGGTACTGATTACAGAGACAGCATGAAGGAGGCCAAAAATGTTCCCTCTCCTCTCAAGAGAAGTTTGCGTGAACACAAGAGGTGCTGCTGTATAGATCTAGTGCATGTTTTAACCGTAATGACCAATTACAACTAGCCAGGATTCAGCCCCACGTTACACTTAATCAAATCTTACCACATACTGCTGCCCAGAAGATAGAGCTGCTCTTTAGCACATCTCTGGTCAGGTTTGAGCCAGCCACTTCTATGGGACCAAATCCATTTTCACTGGCAGGCTGGTTTTCCATCACATCAGCCACTTAATTCAACTCACCGCTCAGCTGCACGAGCCGTACGAAGAGGGGACCAGCAGAGCTGACCAGAACAGGACGGGCCATTTTGGCAACAGCCCGCACTGAGGTTCGATTAAGCACAACGTGGAGTGCTGCCCTCAGTCCGGTCAAACATTTCTCCCAGAAGTTGCCATGGAGGTCTAGTTAAGAGTAACGCTTAAGTGCGGTGGCTCTCGGCTGCGGCAGCCACACCAGAGACAGACTGCGTCTTTCGGTAGTTTGGTTTTCAGGGCAGAAAAAGAAAAGACTGGGGAGTGGTAACACTATACTGGGAACAGTGTGCCACACATCTAAGATTTTTTTAGTTCTCTTTGCCCAAGCTCTTCTGAAAATGCTAGCATGTTTTATCTTTAAGTACCTAAATAAATGTTCCTAATTAGGATGCAGCACAAATGGCATCCAATTATAAGCCTAAATCTGTATGTATATCAAACATTTGGATGTATCATTTCTCCAAGTGAAAGGAACAATCTGCAAAATTTGCCTTCTTAAACAAATCACCAATTGTTTTGTTCAGATGTGTGAAACGCATTGCAGCAGGGTAGGAAAGGGGTAACACTCTCTGGAATAGCTACACATAAAGCCCATTGTCCAAGACAGAAAGGGACTGTTTGCAAACAGAACACATGCAAAGTCAAAAGAATAAAATATAACATATTCAATAATCTTTGTATGCATATTTTTCTGCAATAAGGTTTTACTTTCTGTTTGGAAGAATACCATACAAGCTAGTTGGTGTTATGTTCATTAAAATCTATACCAGGCACAATTCTCCTTTAGGGAAACAAAATCCTTATTTAAAACACAGAAACGAAAGACAGCAAGATCACAGGAGGACAGTGGTGGTCTGGAGTTTACTGTTATTTTAAATTTCAGTCTGAAATCTAACAACTAGTTGTAAAAGTCCCTGAGCATGTTGCAGTTGCTTGAACTTACTCATAGAAGTAGTTACATTAACTCACACTACAAGGCTGTTTTGTTATACATTCCTCTATATTGCCCTGGGAAATACCTCAATGACCTAGTGCCCATGCAAACATTTCTTAAGTTAACTTTTGCATGGTAGACACTGATATTTTTCTTAATTACAAGTCAAAGATCATTTAGTCATTTCCCCTCCCATCTCCTTAACCTCCTCAAGTTTCCTGGATTTCATAAAAACATTTCCCTTGCCAACATGTTTTAGTTATAAGCTTGAAGTTTTCCATTTCCCTACCTGTATTGTAGTGTTCCCACCTTCCAGCAGGGCAATGGCTAGCAGGATGCTCTCATGGAAGACTCTGTCACTGGTGGCATTCATGATGAGATCTATGACCAGGTTGGATGCACCTTCTTTATCCAGATGACACTGGACATCTGCCAAACTCATCTCACCTCGGCTCATTGAACTCGATCCAGAGCTTCCTCCTATAAAGGCGATCACGAGAAACAGGCTGAGATTCAAATGCCGCCACCCTACGGTGATGGCACCTCTCGTCTGGTTTAAATTATTAACCTATCCTGAACGGTGCGCACACGTTTATTAACAGTGATGAACTCGGCCCCTAGCATTTCTGCAAGGAAGAGTTTGTAACTTAAAGCAGAGATCAGGCATGCTATAAGATGGGTACTTAACATGGCTTTAACGTGCGCGAGTCTGCAGGAGGTGGTGTCCTGAGGGAGGACAGCCTGGGCTGGCAATGGGAAATGGTTATTGCCACTGCTGCCCTCATTAGCAGCAGAAAGTGGAGAGACGGCTGCTGTATTGGAAGAGGATTCTGCAAACAGCGTGGATTCAGGTATACAAAGAAAGGCTCTGCAGGACCAGCAAGGGGATGGAAAAAAAGGCAAAACAAATTCCAGAGGACGGCAAAGCCAACGCTACACTTCCGTGCAATTACAGAACCGTGAACTTCATGGATAAACAGACCAAACAAGAGAAGCAAGCGAGAATTTGTGGAAGTGGCAGGAAGAACGAGGACTGAAGCAAAAGGCTCTAGAAAGTAGAAGAGTATGGCAGCAGGCAGCACAACGCGAGGACTAATGAAATACATATCAACTTCAGAAAATACAGGGGAAATAGGGTTTTTTTGGGTTTTTTGTTTGTTTGTTTCTGATCAGGCCTCCTTTCAACAGGATTATCCACTGTCTTTATTTTGAAGAGGCAAAACCCACTGAACTCTATTTTGACAAAACATGCTTGACATTACTGACTTTTTTAGCAATGGTCTCAAATTAAATAAACTGCACTTTATAACTGACTTCAAACCAAATTTTTGCTCATCCTACCCCGCAATCTCTCTGTAATACAATGAAATGTTTTTGTTTCAGGTATGGTTAATAATCTGACATCCTTATAAGCACATTTCCAAACTATTATTGCAAATATTAAATGGATCAGGTTTTCTAAGTACATCCATTCAAAGCAAAGTCACAAAATTCAAGCCAACCCAAGACAGTCTCTGGAAAGTATAGAAAGCTCTGGCTGCTCAATTTAAAGTACTTTCTCAAATGCACTCAGGATAAAAAGAACAGTGCTCTCAGCCGCATGAGGAAAAAGCAGTTGACACGATTAGAGACAGGAGAGCGGTGCTCCGCTCAGCCTAAAACAGAATCCCTCAAGGAGAGTTAAAATGTGTTGGAGTTTCTAAAGCCAGGAGTGACCTGCAAGCAGGACTTCTTCCCTATCCATATGGATAGTTTCTTCTTTTTGGGGATATCACAGAACAGAACAGCAGGGGGAAAAAAACCCCTGTTTCACCTGTAAGATATGGATTTGTCAGGCAGACACAGACACACAGTATCTGGCAGGGCAGATCACACGAACCGCTGATGAGCAGGAGCGGGTCCTACCTCCTGCCCCGGCTTTGCTGGTGCCTCCGGCAGACAAGGGGCCATTGCCGAAGGTGGTGAGGCTCTCGCGCCGTCCCGCCGGTCTCACATTGCCATAGTAACGGTTGACCAAAACTTGCCTGAGTGCCTCACCCTTGATTCAAAGAGGATAACGAAATCATGATGTGAGCTTAATGAATAAACAAACTACTAATATTCAGCAGCAAGGGGACTGGTGTTATCGTTAGCCTACTTGTAAGTGAGGGAGGGGGAACCGAAACCCTGGAGATTTGGAAAAAACCACTGAGCATCTCCCAGTGTGCTCGGGCAGGCTGGGACACCGGGAGAGGGGGGGTTCTCATGGGGCTTAAGTAAGATTATGGGTTCCCAGCACCAGAAACAGCTACAGTTCAGTTTTTGTGTAAAGCTTTCTAGACAGATTTTATTCTCAAAGACTTTTTCTTTTTTTTTAAATTAAGATCTATTGCCTCAATCTTAAATGTAAAAAACTTGCATCTCTACAGCACCAACACAAAACGAAGAAGAGGATTAGAGAAGGAGTAACATTAGAAATGGCTTTGTGAGTGAGCAATCCCATCTTCCCAAACCTATTTTGCCATTTCACCAACGTTACAGGGACGCTCTCTTGCCTCCCCTCCATCAGCAAGCGATGCAATCTAACGCTGTCAGCCGCCCGAGCGGAAACCCGAGCGATCCCCTGCTGCATCCCGGCTCTTTGTTCCCCGTGTCCCTGCTGGCAGCCGCCCAAGCCGGCCGGTCACGCCAGCAGTCAGCATCCCAGCACATGAGCCCACGGACACCGCGGGGCACCGGTCCTCAGATAACCCCGACATCCCGGTCCCGCAGCCCCGGGAGCTGCCGGCACATCCCCGCGGAGCACGCACCGCTGCCGTCAGCGGAGACCAAAACACCTCCCAGGTCGAACATTAACCTGCGGACCCTGCGCTGCTCCCACTTCAGTCTTTACAGGAATTCCCAGGAATTCAGAGAGCCGCCCAAAAGCTGGCGGCGCTGCTGGCAACGGGCAGACACGCAAACACCGCAGTTGGATTAACAGATTTTTGTAAGGTCTTTGTGCAAAAAGGAAAACGGGTGATTATTTTACCTGGGAGCTACTGCTCTGCTAACGGTGGCGTGCTGTGGTGACAGCAGTACCAGCCTGAGACAGTGTTTGAGAGAGGGGAGAAAGAGGGTTTTCTGGGGATTCCAAAAAACAAAACAAAACAAACAAAATATCGATCTAGCCAAGAATAACGTCATATTAAAAATCTGTCAGGATGAACTAAATTATCTTCACCTCCATTCACAAAGCAAGTGCTTGACACTGATTTTCTTTTGCACTTAAAATGAAATCAGTTGTCTGACTATAGATTCAAAATGTTATTAACTACAAGGTTTAATAACATTAGCTGTCATGCAAGTGAAACCTTACTTTTTAAACTTTCACAAGAGGCCCTTTAAACACAAATAAATAAAAGGAACAATGTAAATGTGCATTAATTGGCTCATACAAAACTCCAGCACTGCCACAGCCACGCTGCTTTTGATACAAAGTTGGCAGTCACAAAAGGTAGCTTATAGGGTAGAAATCCTTATACCCCAATGCACTGGCAAGACAAAAACCTGTCTGGAAATTAACAGTCCTTTACCAAATTTCAGACATGACTTCCAAACAGAGAAGCCCAACACCTGCCTGCAGCTGGTCAGGGATCGCTGCCCTCCCTGCAAGGCTGGTGCTCCTGTCAGGGCTCCCACTGTCTGCTTCTTGTCAATACAATTTAGCAGATTAAAAATTGTTCCTATAGATTATTAGTGTGAAAGCTGCAGCCCAGGAGCTGCATTTTACAGAATCAGATGGGGACGGGGGAAGCAGCAGGGAGACAAGATGTAAAATAAACACAAAGAGAGCTTGCCAACCAGCTGCTTCCAAAGTCCCCCAAAAAAGAAAAAAAAGGCAAGTGACTTTGGAAGCAACAGTAGAAGATGATGAGCACTTTTCCAAGGGGCATACGCTTCCTATCACCGCTTGGGCCAAATAGTGAACATGTAGGAGAGGCAAGAGACTCAGTTGAAAAGCTCAAGCAAATTCTTATCCCAGAGGAACTACTCTGACTGGCAGCAACATGAGAGTGTTTAGTACATGATGTAGTGCTTTAACCATATTTCTGTTCTCAGTCTGGCAGGTAAGGAAGGCTACATGACAGAACAAGGCCAAGCCAGACAAAAAACCCCCTTAACTACATCTTCCTTCTACACGTGTACTGATTAGAAAGGCAACTTGATACCCATGCAAGCCCTATGCCAAAAATCAAGTTACAATGGAGTTCTCACATTACCTTTTTCCTCTTCTGTTAAACTAACTGGCAGTCGTTATATCAACTGGCATTTAAAAACAGTAATTTCTACTACTTACTACAAAGCTAACACCACACATCCAACCCCAAGAACTACCGTTCAGTAAACTCCACCTCCTCCTGAATTCAGGAGGGTAACTAAAGCTCCTGGAGTTGTCTCTAGACTTTCCTTCTGGTCCACTGTGGAGCAGAAGGCAACTTCTATTCCATAGTCAAAATAGTTGGGGTGAGGGGAGAGACCTCACTGGGAGCTGCTGCTCTGAGGACAGACCTGCAGCCCCTCTGCTGTCTATAGGAGTAGTGTATTCAAAATGGGACAAGTAACCAGAAAATACAAGAGGGAACACGTATCAAGCATTTGTTGTTTCTAGTCTGAAAGCATGCTGATTCATGGTTTCCAAGGTTTGGCAATCAGCATTCACTAGCATTTTGAATTCTAACTGGGAATAAAAACTTCGTTTCCTACAAAATTATTCAAATCCACTGTGTTAGCCAACAAATATATGAGTATGCGATCAAAGTAGAGGGGAGAAAAAATAAGTGGCATTTAAGAAATGTTATAATTAATTCAGCTGCAATGCTTGGCTCCGGAACAGTTCTTTAACCATCATGTTACTGTTGTGCACCACTTTGATGCGTACAGTATGCAAACAAATATCAGATGTTTGGCGGCAATAAGAAAAATCAAATATGCTACCTAGATAAAAAAACCAACAGCATTCAGTTTCATCTGCATTCACCATCAAGGTAAACTAACAGTAAGTAGTATGCAATCACTATTGTACATGTATCAGTAAAGCAAGAGGCAACACACAACTCAGTTAAAGTGATCTCAAAACCCTGGTATAATCTTTAAAACAGAGAATCTTTAACAATATCTAAGAGTGAAGCAGTTACAAGTTGCTGCTATTCTGTTCCCAGCTACAAGAGCAGTAAGAAATCGAGAAATGTATTAACGATGTTGATTTTGCAGCTTGGCTGTTTACGAAGGGGAAGGTGTGGCCAAAGCAGGCAAACTCCACAAGCACTGATAAATGTCACTTCATACTTGTGCGATCATCACCAAAGGGGAGGGCTTTGAAAGTGTGAACAGACTAGACCAGGATCTGAGGTTTAATTCAGAGCAGCCAAGCACTTGCCCCTTCCATTTAGTACAAGAGAAGGTGCTCCAGCACCCCATTTTGTAAGCATGGCTGATCATTTTACATTTCCCGACAGCAAGCAGTTAACCACAGAAGCTTCTTACACGACTTACGCTTCACTGTTTAAAAGGAAAAGATAGAGGATTAGTTCTGAACGTGCTTGACTGCTGTACATACCCTTCTATGATCCTCCAGTTGCCTCTGTGGTAGACTTTGATCAAGCTCCTGCTGTGCATGCAGAAATTTCATTTTAAAGTAGAACAACATGAAGACACACTAACAACTTTGCACTCATGGAAAATATTAAGGGAAGTCACAGCTGAAAGCAAGGGGGCAGATGAGGAAGATTGACTGACAAGCTATCTAAACAGAACATCTGCCTTCAATCAGCTCTGGCAGTACTTAACCAGTCTGCTCTGCCACCCTCCAGCAGACCACCATGGCATGCACATATGCCAACACATTTCTCATGGATTTAAAGAAAACACATAGTCTGTCTACTTTTACAGTTACCAGTAACACACGAGAGTTTTTAAGAACTCAAACCATGCATGCCCATGCATACAGATACACAGATACACACACACATACAAACACCCCATCCCACTATACACACACTTCTGGTGGAAGTGTAGGTACGTCGTTATATCTGACCGTGGTCAATGAAGCTCTTTTGAGACTGTGGAGGGCCTCCGACAAAACCTGTGTGATTTCCGTTCCAATCCCATGGACTTCAGAGGGGTTCACTGATTTACTGAACAAAGTCCCTCGGCATGTGCATGTTTCCAAATCAAATCTCTCTTATTTCAGATATTAAGTATCTAAAGGAAGCAAATTTTCAGGAATAGAACTTCCACTTTGTAAACCTGAAGTACATTGAGTTTTTGCTGCTTTAAAGCATTCTGAAAATGTGTAGGAACAACCGCTCTATACAGGGACCCATCTTAAACCAGGAGCCATCTCCCAAACATCTCAAAGTCATTCGATGACCACTCAGACTTTCAGTTTACATTTAAACACTATTCACAAAAACTACAAATACAAGGCCTAAACTACCACAAATTGCATTTTTTCATTCATGATTTCAAATATAATCTTCATATTCATATAGCTCAAAATATCAACACTGTGCTAGATTTAGACTTCCATGTGGTTTCAGTTAGGTTTGCACTGATACAGCACCCAGTTGTACACCCTACCAATGCCATCATCTGGATGTCCCATTAATTTAAGAAGAATTTGAGATTTCATAAATTCTTATGTCTTCATTTCGGCAAATAATCCATCTTATGCAAACTGATGCTGGGGTATCCCATAAAAGAAATGTGCCTACATATCCAATTCACCATAGAGATAGTAACCTTGAAGATGTGAAGTGACCATTAACTGTTTCGCTAGGGTGTTTTAACGAGACACGTAGCTGCTCTGGGATTATGAAGCTTCCACTAACTTCTTCTGACACCTCCATTTCCTTATCAAAGTTTTTAAATATGAGAGACAACATTAGGACCTTATTAGGAGCCAGCAAAATGAAGTCTCACTTTGCTAATGCAGGGGGATTTGAGAGGAGACTTTTCAAACGCTGCCTCCCTTAAAAGCTAAAGGGAAATGGCTGAAAGAGCTGCACTACCTTGGATTGGTTAAAACGCTTGTCCTTTGCGTTCTTTACTTCATCCAGGAACATAGATTTGGGACTGATTTACATGCTTTTATATATTTTCAGACTATCGTGCTGATGCTGCATTGGATTGAACCACTTCAACGAATCTACTTATTTTTCACTGTCTAGCACCACGCAGAAACACACATTTCACAGGGTTTTTACCAACAAGACACTCCACCAGGACTACTTCAAAACACCAATATTTGCCTGTTGTACAAATATAGGTGGGTGACACACCTCTACAGAGCTTTCCGTTTCTGGAGGTTGCGGCAGCTAGTTGAAAGTAAAATGCAGAAAAATTAGTCATCCTTCAAGAATCTTTCATCCCAACAGAAATCTAGTGGTCAACACTTAGGGGAAGGGAGCTAGCAAAGCACTTGACTTCAGTTGAATCACCACAAATGAATTATAGCCATAATTACTGTTTATACCCTCCCACCCACCCACCATGCTCCTAAAAGGGCCACATGTTGAAAATTTAGCAGGTATCCTTTGAACATCCCAAACTACTTTGCATGAACACAGAGGCACAAACAAAAAGCTTGAGTTGCAGGTGCACACAGGCCTGCAATGCAGAAATGCACTTTTGGGCAGCCTGCTCGGACCGCACACCCGGGATCTGCAACTCGCAGAGGGTGAAGGCAGCACGCCCGTCCCCAGCGGGAGGAGGAGGAGAAGGAGGAGGAGGAGGAGGAGGAGAAGGGAGGAAGCCAGGGCTGCATGTCACAGAAAGGCAGCAGCCTTACAATGTTAGTTTAAAAAAAATGCTTTCAGTGGGTTCTCATCTATAAACATACTTTTCTTGAGATAAAAGATATGTGATACAGCACCAAACACGAGCAATGAAATAAGAGGCTTACCGGTGACGGCTTTTCAAATTTAAAATGCTGATCACCACATTGAAACAGATGAAGACGAGCAACTTTTATCTAGTAGAGCTTAGACATACAACAGAGACCTAAACATTCAAATGAAACTGCCTACTTAATCGTGGCTAAATTGATTTAACTTCTCAGGAACAGACACTAAGAAATAAGACAATACAGTGGGACCAATTTAAGTCAGCCACTCATCGTCCACGTCCGCCTAGGGCACACAAACTAGACGGACAAATCAAGCATCGGCTGGGAGAGCAACCGTGGTATTTTAACCTAATATCTGCTGCAGCCTAGGAAATGCACAGCAAAGGGAGAGGAAGGACATGGGATCCAGAAGCTGAAATATGGAGAGACTCTGCTTCCCGGGAAGGAGCCAGAGGAGCGAGCGCTTCCCCGGCAGTGCTCCATGGGCAGGGGCTCCTTGGCCAGGAAGAGCTGTTCTCTGTTCTTCTCCTAATGGACTTTCCTCCTGGCTAATTCACATGGCCTTTGGTACACAGTTTCCTTGCATTGTCACCACTCTTGGAAACTTCGCAAGCATGCAAACCATTTCTCTCCTGGTCAAATTGAAGCAGGGAGCATCTGAGCCAGACGATCTAAAGTTAACAGGAAAACCTCATTTATGCAGAGGAACACACAGTTCCTGCACAGCCCGCTTTGTACACCCTTGCTGCTCGTAGGCTGGACACTGGGAACGCCGTATCAAGTCATTAGGGAGTCTGGGCACATTGTTGTGATTGCAGACACCGTCTGCACAACTTGCTTCAGAGCAAAGCAAAAAATTCCTCCTTTCTTAAGTGGTCAACAGCAGTAAGGAAATTGTGCATATTCCCCTGTAAGGGAACTCAGGTACCTTCCTTCCAGGGAAGGGGAGATTGAAGCTGGCAGGTCAAGTGGACGTGACTGCCACAAGGTAATGTCCTGGACTTTGGATTCTGGATGAAAGCATTCTTACTCCCAGGGTTATACCATGACCCCAAATTAATGAAACATACGTGTACATTTGGGGGCTGAAACCCAGCACAGACGAAGAATCAGCAGGAAATTAGTTTGATCTTTCCAACTTAATTGGTGAAGGAAAAAGTACATATTCTAGCTAGCAAATTCCTATGCCTTCCCACTTGAGCGCAGACAGCATGTATAAATAGATCAGCATGTTAGAACCAGCCCCACGAACTCATCTGCAAGCAAAAGCTACTGCCCTTGGCAATGCTCAGATGGATCATTCCAAGTAAGCACGGCCTTCAGCAATCTTTCAGTGAGAATATAAACTCCAAATACTGAAATTGATATTCTTTGAGTCAAAATGGGTTAAAGCTGTAGTTACCGTGCTGCACTTTGCACTATCCTCTGTGCTGCAACAGCAAAGTATCAGCTTATGCTTTACAAGAAGGATTGACTAGGGTGGGAGAGTAGACAGAAGTAGTAATTTTGCTAGTTTTCTTGTGCCTCCATATACCTCTGCTCTCGACCTAGAAGAAAAGCGATGGTTTGGGGGCCAGGGCCAAATTTGCGGAATACCGAGTGCCACGGACACCATGGCCAGCTGTCAAACTGGCATGTCGTCGGTGGCAGGGTCAGAGAACAGTACAACGTTTTTCCTTTTTGCTAGCAGCAGCAAAAGTTCCTTTCAACTTGCTGCGCAAAAACCCCTCTTCCTTTGAAGTTTCCATTCCCACAAGGCTGGCAAATAAACCACTCATCATTAGCCATAACAGGAGAATTACAACTTCTTTGACCTGTTGGTGACCGTAATGCTTCTAGCGTCCATTTCCCCAACACAGACTATGTGCATTTCCCAGAACGGTCTTTTTCTGACTCAACAGTGGATGTATCCACCTCAAAAACCACCAAAGCAAGTGACAGCTCAAGTGTGAACTCATTATATCTCAACTTATGAGATATGGAAGGGGTTTCGGTCCTTTTCCTTTATGGTTTTGAGGAAGGTATGAAAGTTTTATTTTCATTTGCTTTCAAAATAACAATCAAGATGAAAGTTATCTAATCCGGTCTTTCATAGAAAATTCAAACAACTAGCACTGTGGATAAAAAAGTGGAAATGGTTTGAGGAAATGCAGAAAGACTTTCATTCAGGTTTCAAGCCTCAGGATTGCTCTTCTCAAATTTTTTTTCAACTCAACTGTGTAGTAAACATCCAGAACACTGAGAGCCGAAAAGGCTTGAAATGCATTTAAAA
Organism: Buteo buteo; assembly: GCF_964188355.1. Taxonomy (NCBI): domain Eukaryota; kingdom Metazoa; phylum Chordata; class Aves; order Accipitriformes; family Accipitridae; genus Buteo; species Buteo buteo. The sequence goes on from NC_134191.1 coordinate 2,328,228, forward strand.
GGCAAGTGGAGACTCCAGCTTGCATAGACTGGGTCTCCTCCAAATAGTGGCTTCAACAAAACAGGATGGAAAACATCTCATGTTGTAATGTTAAAAATGGGTGGAAAATAATCTTATCAGAAAAACCTGCATGTTTGTGAGACCAGACACATATGAACACTTTCAAAAACCCGATCCTTTTCTCCTTCAGCCTCACCAAACTTTGGAGTTTTGACAAAATAACATACAAACCAGCACAATTACAAGCACAAACCTCCTCCACTTCAGGCCATCTCCAAGTTCAAAGTTTGGATTGAGAGGTGACAAACCTCAGACTGCTTAACTCCCCAGGCTGATGCCATTTTCCAAACTACCACCACATCTCCTTTTTCCAAACATCCCTTGAAATTGGATAAGAAGGTGACTAGCTGGTGCAAGGCAAAAGTAAACTGACACCTGCCCTGGGAGGTCTTCAAGATCAACCCTAAGCATTTTGAAGACCTTAGTCACACTGCATTGATTTGGCTCAGTAGAGAAGCAATGGAGAGAAATGAGATGCCCTGTGCTGTGCAGGAAGGCGGGTTAAATTACCGAGCGGTCCCTTCTGGTCCTGAAATCTGTGAATTCAGGAACTGACCCAACTCCATGCATATGGCATCTAATTATCAGGGTGGCAGGGGGAGAGATTCGGCTTAGAGAAGAAAATAAAAAGGGGAAAAACACAACTACAGAGTCAGTCAGCCAAATATCACGTTAAGCTTTATAGCTAGGTTGTATATCTAGATGCAAAGAACTAGAGTGACAATCTCAGATATACATTATTCTGAAACCACTGCCCTCCACCTCGGCTCTTGCATTACCATTTCCCATATCAGCTAGAGTTCCAGTGGGACTGGCCATTTAGATAGAGTCCTGGAAGTCCCCTTCCACTTTTTCCTCCCTTTTCCGAATTTCTCCTCTTTTCTGCTTGAAATACATTCAGTATAGTTCTTACTTGAAAGACACACAGCCAAAGCACCACCTAGTCTGATTCATGACAACACACTAGAGCACAAATTATGTTGCTGTCCTTCACAACTCTTCAATAATACCAGAAAACTCCATGTAGGTTACCTGCTTGCCAAGTCTCCTTTGTAAGGCCAATACTGTTACCTTGTAGAACCGAAAAAAAAATTTGGATACGAAATTTCTAGCCTTTGCAGATGATATGTAGGTGTTTGTCAAAGATGCATTTGACTTGCTATGGATAAGTTTCAGGGCAGAGGGAAATAATTGGGAACCAAGAGCACTGAACTACTTTGACAAACATCCCACGTTATAGTTTACTGTTGTAACAGACCTGCGTCAAATTTGCCAAGCGGTGTATTTTTAGTGATGGAGTATCTCACACCTGCATAAATTCAGAGGCAGCGGGAGATATGGAGCAGCACCTTGTCCTGGCACGGGTCCTCCGAGCCGTGCAGCTCTCCCAGCCCTTGCAGGAGACATGTGGGATTTATGGGGGGCAGAGGCAGTTCCCCGGCTCCCACCGGCATGTGATGGAGCAGCAACCACATGCTCACACCCCCTCGCCTTGCCACTGCAGCGCACACCCAGACTGGGGACGTGGCTAAACATTCCCCCCCCAGCCTTATCTCCGTGAATTTGCTGAGACTTTGCATGCTGCCAGACGATGAGGTGGCAAATTTGGCATAAGGGCTGTCAGCGCCTGCACTGAAAGGTCACCGAGATCTGCCTACAGGAATGCCTTCCCTCATTTTCCAGAGTTTTCAGTTGAGAAAGCATGTTTTACTTGGGCTGGGGCTTTCCTGGAGTTGGAGACCTCAGTCTCCGATATGCCACTGACCTTCAATGAGAGTGCAATCATTTGCTTCTCTAAATCCTCAATCTTGCAGGTCTTTTACAATAACTGAATGTAGTAAGAACTATCTTCACTCCACATTTTACATTAGCAGTTTTAATTAACTGGTAAGATGGTATAACTATTTTTTTTTTTTTTTTTTGTTACAAGTAACTATAAGAAATGTTCCAGTCTCCTTTTCCAAAGAGCTCACCAATTCCAGTTCGTGCAATAAAAACAGTCCAAAGATTGCAGGATTTCTGAAGGAAAAAAAATATAAGGCAGCCCACAAAAATTTATGAGCGCCTGCATTTCCTCTGCTTGAGACATAACAAGTGAAGCACTGTCTAAGTGCAAAATACACAAGAGAAATGACTGTGGAGGAAGCTCCCTCTACAAATAAAATAATTTGTTAGTGCATCTCTCCAGCACTTAAGAGGTTAAAACATTTTCCAACTGCAATCAGAAGATGCATAAAATAGCACATATTTTGCACCTTATTCAGCCATTGTAGTTTTAATTTGTCATTGATAAAGAGCATTGAGAAGGTTAATTCAGTCAACCCCTTTGAACCGGGATTTTCAGTTCCCTTTTTACCTACTTGAAACCTCAAGACCAAAGTGAAGAGGTTAAAAAAAACAAACCCAGAACTATATTGAGTGGGTCTGCAGGTGTATTTTGCTGGATACCGTTTTATCAGCTGCGTAAAGTATCATTACTGAATAAAACCAGAAAAACCCCAACAACAAAAAAACCCCGGGGTTTTACTTAATTCCATTATTTAACTTCAAATCCTAAAAAGGACTAAATAATTACATGGGAAACTCCAGGTGCTTATAGAGGTTTGCTGGATTTGGTCGTTTCAGCATTTGCTGGCCCCTGCCCCAGCCCTCCCGGGGTGGGGGGAAGCAGCAGAGCACCCCTTCCTCACCCTGAAAAATAAAATACAGATTCAGCGGTTCGGGACCAGTGGTGATGGGAAGCCGCAAGAGCCCCACAGTCAGGGCAGCTACCGGCTCGGGGGCCGGCAGCCCCCGCGCAGCCTGCGGTGACTGTAAACATCTCCACCGCGTTTATTGGCAATTACTGCTGAAGGTCACACATCAGCAGCGGGCCCAAATTCCAGGAAAAAAAAGCTGTTCTTATGTAACTGCTGCCTGAATGTTGGCAGGTGCCCAGCGGAGCAGCTCACTGCAATGTGGCTGGGAAGGGGGGTGTTGGGGGGGGGGAATAAAACTAGGACATCTCCCAGCCACATTCAGCATCCTGAGCATGCCACCTGCAGGTCAGCACTAACACTTCTCTCCTTCGGAGTCCATAAAATATTAACGTGTTCCTCTAGGATGTACGCGTTTCAGTGCCCGGGACTCGCGCTGCAGGTGGAAACTGGGCCACGGTGTCCCCAGAGACCTGTCCGGACTGGGGAGACTGGACGGGAACGTCATGTCGCAAAACAGAAATGCCTCGACAGGGAGGGAGCTGTGCTGCCTGAGCCGTCCTGGACCGCAGGGAACCCACGGTGGAGCTCACCATCTCCACTTGGGTTGTGAAACACCATAAAATCGGTATTTGTATCGTGCCTGGACTTTTTAGTGGGTTGAGGATTGAATTAAAAGTGAATTAAGCTGTTGTGCCTAATTACAACCGGGGTTGAGTTATCACTGTTGTGTGAAGCTCTCCTCCAAGAGACCGGCACAGTCAACAGCTCCATCAAGAACAGGATTCCAGCAGCTCCAGCCCAGTAAGGAGCCGACCAAGGGAGGCTCAGCCCAAGGGCTTTTATAGACAACGCACAGTGCCCTGCCTTGGAGGTTTCTACTTCATTACTTGAGACGCCTGCACAGAGCCAATGTTAAGACCACGCTATTTATATTTAGCTCTTCAGCTCGTGTCAGACCCCTTCAGCTCCTCACGGCCGCCTGATGCTCTGGGAGAAAAACAGGAGCCCCGCTGCAAACCAAAAGACGAGCTCTGAGCACAAAACTCCCCAAGGTCAGGAGAAAACCAACACAACTGTGTTGCAAGTGAGGTGCAAATAAGGTGTAAAATGGTTTACAGCTTCCGATGGTTTTGGTTTTCTATCAAAACAAATTGTGCTTTCCATCCATCCTTCATGATACTTTTTCTGCTCTTTATTTTAATACCGGTCTTAGGCAGCCCCTATCCCAAAGGTCTGTGCGCTTTTACAAGTTCACAGGCGCCTGGATGTTTTGGAAATACTGTAAGATGACTCTCATCCTATTTCTGTCCCCAGAAGAAAAACCTTTTACACGAATCCTGCCACAACAGCGGATGCTGCAGAGTTCAAAAAAAAACATCTACAAGAGCTTAAAGATGCTCTCCCCATATTTCTGCCAGACCAGGTCATGCTCCTCAGACTATAGTAAGAGAAGCTGAAAACAAACACCACACTACACCGCTTCTCTTCCGAAAAACTGCAGTTCCTTCCCGTCCCTCCTTTCCAACGAAAAGGGAATTCCAGATAAATCCCCAGCAGAAGGCAGGTGAAGGAGGCTGATGGCGTTGGAGCGTCCTAGCCCCCCCGTCACTTCCACAGCCCTTCTCCAGCAGCATCCCCAAGGGCTCAGCCGGGCGTTCGCGAGGGTGCCGCCGACCTCGCGCTCAGGTCGCAGCCCTCGCCATCCTTCCTGTTCTGCGGGGGATTTCCTACCATCGAGGTGAATTCCAGCATTATTCACCCACTTAAAAGGGCACTCCTTTTCTTCACTTGCAAAAACGTTAAAGGGGGACTGGAACGTCGATTTTCTATCGCGGCTTCCAGTAACGAACGCACGGACCTCCCGGCGTTTTCAGTATCTTTTATCATTCGGACCCACCGCTCGCTGAAATTACCTTGCAGTAAGCAACTAAGATATATAAATCAACCTATGTATACAATCACATACATACTATGAAATCATGCCATGACACAGTTACTTTAACAGAGTTTTACCCTGAGGGAACGAGGAGCATTTCAGCTCATCAAAAAAATTAAGTTGTGCATAGTTTGACGGAAAAGGAAGTTAATAATTTTACTAATAATGGAGATTTCGGTATTCTTTGCCCTAAATGCTTACAGTTTCCAGGGTTGACAAGGGGGAAAAAAACCCCTCAGGAAACCCCAGGACTTCCTTTGAGACTTGTCAGTGTTTCAAGCCCCATCCAAATCCCTTTCTATAAGCAGCCAGTGCTTGTTGCTGATGGTTATAAACACACCTGCTCTGTGCATGCATTTTTTCCATTGAGGAGCAATAAGGTTCCTCCTTTGCAGCCTCCAGACCAAATCCTAAATTGCTCTGCACGCTCTGGCTGATTTATTGCAGGCAAAGACAGCACATTACAGCCAGAAACTGAAGGGGAAAGAGTTTCATATTATGACTTAATTTGCAATTAAACAATTCAAGTTTCTGTCTGAAGTTTCTCCAAGATAAAATTATATATATATATGTGCTATTCTGCGAAGGCATAGCGCCACATAATCTAAGGGGTCTAGCACCTGACAAACATTCATGTGCTACAGCTTAACTTCTCAAAATCAGAGCACGCTGCTGGTGCATACTCCTCAGGTAAGAGGGGGGAAAAAAAATCTTGGTTTGTAAAAAAGAGAAAGAGAAAATACCCCAGAGGTTAGACATCACAGCACCTCCGTAACTACATAATACTGAAGTTTGGTGTGAAGCTTGGAGACGCACCCGCGATGTCTCATACTAGCACAGCACAGGTCAGAGGCGACAGCAGCGCAATAAATGGACTTGTGCCACGTGAAAACGCTGTCCTTCAGACCGAAAATCAGACTCTCGCTCTCTGAATACACCCTACCCGTCAGCTATCTTCTGCGCACGTTAAGGGGAAGGGCACGCTAAGAGGAGAAAATTTCCACTGACAAACAGAAGGGTGAATACTCCAAGCAGCCCTGGATGAGGATTTTTTCATAAAGAGCTTTTCGTTAAAGCTGAAACTGATGATGGGAGAGACTTGTGAATTTTTTCTTAGGAAAGGTACCTCAGACCCTGGCTGGACCTTCTGCTCCAGCCCGGAGAGGGGACCCCAGCGCGCGTCGGGATGACGGTGACAGCACCGACCTGCAGCACAGCAGGGGCCTGAGCATCCCAACCAGAGGCTAGGTTAAACCAAAAAAAAAAGCCACAGCTCCGGTTTGTTCTGGTGAGGAATTCTGCTTCTTCCCTCCCCTAAAAGCCCTGCCGAACAGAAAAGAGCCTCCAACCCAGCCCTGGGCCATGTGTACACTTTTTGGTCTACTTTTGTGACAAACAGTTTGCGTTTCAAATGCATTTCAACAGGCAAGGTCCCCAAATATCACTTGGTTTTCAGAATGAAGTTTACCCAGTGAATTCAGATCAACGTCAAAATTAACAAGTTCTACAGAAAGTAATTTATGGCATATTTCATTATCTACTCTGCTGAATAAAGAGCAGTAACATTTTAAGTGTTTTAAGCAGTTGAATTTTGTTCCAAAGAAAAGCTTGGCTTGGGAGAGAATGCAGGAAACAAAGCGCAGAGAGGAAAATATTTCTTTTTTTCCTGGTATTTCAGTAAAATAAGGTGCCAGTCAATCACTTTCTCAGTATTATACATTTATGCAAAAAGAATCTCAAATTTAGCGCCCACACGTGGGTTTTTTTGAGCTGGATGAGGAAGTTGCAGCAGCAGAGACAGCTCAGCTCCCTCCCTCCACCCTGGGTGCCGGTGCCCGAACCAGACACACCACTTTTAAAAGTCCTTAGAAAGCTTAATTTCAGTTAGTCTGAAAGTTCTCACTCAAATACGGCTTTTCCGCCCGTAAAACAGCTACATGCAGCATAAACACAGCCTGGGCTGTCGCGCTGCCAACTGAAGGCACGTTTTTGACGGTAGGAAGCTTTTCGCACAGAAATAGCTTCCGAAGTCAGTAATTTTCATAGGGTTAACACCACGCTGCTTTCACAACACATCCAAACGTTTCACGTGGCTTTATGTACCAAGCCTAAGAAGCAACAGGAAGGACAGCGGGATGCTTTGACGAATTGCACGACTGTCACCTTTTTCGGTAAAGCCAGCAGTAGTTTCTGCAGAAGGACCCAGCCCTCCGCAGCACCGCCGGCGCCCAGCTGCGCCGTGCCCTGGGATGGGAGCAACGGCTTCTTCCAGCTTGCGTGAATGCCATTAAACCTCAGTATTTAGTTTTGCTGAAAGAGCCTGCTCACCGATGACGCGGTAATCGCGGCCGAGCGCTAAATGCGGACGTTTTAATGGTGCTTGCGGCTGTTGATCCTCCAAAGGCGCTCAGGGCTGGTCCTAAGCTTCGTGGGATCTACTATGGCACCAAATGACTGTAGGCTGCCAGAAATTGTAACTGTTTTTGGACTAATATTCCAAGTAATGACATACGGAATTAGTTATGGTAACTATTCCCAGTGTAGACACATGGCAGACTGAAAAAACTCAACTACTTCACTGACACAGGCATACAAATCAGAAAGCTCAATGCTGAAGAGACAACAGGACAGATCACAGAGCTACTCATAAAACAAACACCATAGAAACAACACTGTAGAAAATAAATAAAATTAAAACCTCAGCATTATCCAATTCAATGGTAATCTGCCGGAAAAAAAAGAAGGGGAAGAATTGAAAGCAAGCATTAGTAAGAGAAATTACAAATAAATTTCATGTTAGGATCTTATAAATCATTTAACACTTTAATGCTGCAGTCCAACATTGTGAGCATGAGTAACATTCGCAAGCACCAGGATGTGGTGGGTTAGGGAACGGACACTGCTGGAAGCACAGCACCCGGGAGCTTCGGAGGCAGGATGCGCCCTGGCTTTGTTCCTGTGCCAAGTGACAAACCACGCGGGGTGGCTGACTGAGATCCAAGAACCTCACCCTTGGGCATCCGAGTCCTCACCAGCGTGAGCTGTAAGCAGCAGCAGGAGTGCAGAGGCTGGACTCCCAATTCGGGAGGAGAAACGGAGTTTTAAAACCTAAGTCCTGCAGAACTGAGGCTAATCATCTGGTAGGCACCCAGGAAGACGTCTATGAATGACATGTTTCAGCAAAGTAAAAAACTTGGGTCTAGCCTACACTGTCAATGTAGTAAAGTTTTCTGCCTATTAAATATACCACAGTATGCTACCCATCACTGAGCGAACCTGAGTGCGTGCCAAGATGAAGAGTCTTTAGCAATATGTAAAACTTCAAGCCTTCCCACAGGCTTCTGTACATCTGTGTTCTCACCATGGTTTTTACATGCTGCAGAGGAATCCCAGCTGTTTAATGAAGGCCTTTGCTATTGGGAGTGGACAACACCGCATTCTCATTACGTTTCCCACCTACAAAAGGGACAAGCTCACGGGCCAGGAGGGTGTGGCATTTTCATTATTTGTGCTGGAAGATTAAGCACGAGAGGAGGAGTACAATCTTTTTAAAAATCAGATTGTTCCAGCTAGCACCACATGGTATTGCAGCAAAATCACACGCTATGCCAAAACTTCCATGGCGCTCTGCTGCTGAACACTACTTTGAAGTGACTGCTGTCAATTCTGTGACCATCTGACCTACAAGCCATATTGCTTGCGTGATCAATATGCTGGTCACAAGAATAAGTTTTGCCACCTTTATGTATGTAGGGACTCCTGTATTGAGAATGGGTGCAGAAGTTTTTTTTTCCCTTTTCTTTTTTTTAAAAAAACAAAAGGTATTGCCTTTTAAGTGGTGACTAAATACAGTTATATGAGTCACAAGGGAGAATAAATATGATTGCACTTCTCACGGCCAGACGGTAAAAGCTGTTGTACTACTAGCAGCCTATCTATAAGCAATCAGCTGCTTTTTCATATTCGGATATCCACTGCACAGGCAAGCGTATTCTTGTCTGGCATTATGTAACTGATCTACTGTTTCAGAAATTAATGTATTTTCTACACTTTGAAGATTTTTAGAATCTTGTGGGGTTTTCCATGGCCTAAATGGTGCAAGTTATGTTAACTGTATTTTCTAGAAATACTGCTTCACCCGAGTATGCCAAATAAAGGCTAAGGAACTTCTGTAGATGAATTTCCATTTAGAAAAATCTCCGAGTGGCAGATTGCATTTGAAAGAAAAAACCTCAGAGCTCTCATTTGGGTTTTGTTGGTGTACAGTATATACAGTATATATCATCCAGCTTTCCTATTACTTAAGGTGACCCCGCACAGTCTCTCTTGGTTGTTTTTAACAGGAGAAAGCACACCGATGTGCTAACAAAGTGTAAAACTAAATCCATGGTTACGCTTAATCTTTTACATCCCCAGTGTTGGGCAACAAGAAATACCAGCACCCTGCAGTGGTTGAAGAGGATCACCTAGCCCAACTCCCTTTCGCAGCACCAGACGAACACTTCTGCAGGCTACAACCAGTCCCCTTCCAGATCAGACTTGTACTCTATCGCAGATGTCTTAGCAAAGGGACCTTGAGGAGAGGACAGGTCTCCACAGGGCTTCATCTTGTGCTGTTACGACCCAGCACACGATCTGCCACTTCAGCAGAAAAGGACAATGTGCTGAAAGTTAAGTTGAAAGCTGCAGTGGCTGCCCTTTCCTACCTACCCTGCTCCCCTCCTTATCTCACATATACATGCTTCTTTCTTGCAGTTGATTAGGGCATGCCCCCAAACCCGATGAGTTTATTCAAAAATATGGCTACTGCAAACTGAAAAAAAAAAACCCAACAAAAAACCTAGGTAGGACTGCAAGTCTAGAGCAAAGCAGCAGCAGGAGCCAGGATGCGGGCTAGACCTCTGGCAGCCCAGAGGTAGTGGCAACACGTGGGAAGAACGTTCCCTGACAGGGCAGGGAGCACAGCACCGGCCATCCCCACCCTTCGGGCATTTTCCGAGGAGTCTCCTGCTCACTCACGGCGCTGCTGTGTACTCGGCTGGGTGTGCTCGGGTAACAGCCCACACGCGCGCACGTGCACACCCACATGCGTGCAAGTCTCCTCGCCTTATTTGCTCTCCCTCCTCCAGGTCCCTGCGCTCTGGCGTGCCGGCACCTGCCTCTGGCTGCACTGGCAACAGAGCATGATGTTCTGCTCCTGCATCCCCATTTCCAGCGAGGATAGCCAAAGCAGAGGTCGTGTGCGACATCCCAGCTGGCCAGGCAGCCTAGCAATGCTGCAGGTTTCTCTGCCTTCGGACCATCTCCCTCCCTTGCGGCTGCAGCTATAAACAATTACTACTATTATAAAACTGTCTGACCTCTAAAGCTCTTGCCTTTTTGTGCTGTGAATCTAGCACTAAGCAACAACTTTAAATCCTGCTGCAAGCGAGAATTGGACATGAGACACCATCTGCTGCCGGGCACAGACTCGCAGCTGCAGCTAGCATCCTTCTGCACCTCTGCTTCCCCCAGTCCCTGCTGCCAATTCTCGGCTGGTCACGAGCACGTTCACTGGGAGGGTATACTGCTCTGTACACCTACCGTGTGGCATGGTAATAACCTAAGTTGCTTAGAAATGCACGAGATAACTTAGACTAGGATTTTGAGATTGACTGTAGGAATGTCTAGGTACACAAACATACGGGCATATACACACTCTTCTGATGCAAATAGAAAATAGGTCTGTACCTACAGAGAAACGTACTTCTCAACAAGACAAAGGAGTTGTATGCAGAAAAAGGAAAGAAAAAAAACCCATGGGTGGGTATACTGACAGTTTCCGTCTATATTTCACAACAAGATGATGACTCAAATGTATATAAATTAAAATTAAACTACAGATATCCTCTTGTTGCAAGGTTATGTGATGAAGAGTCACCTAGACCCAGAAAGCAGGTGAAGAGGTTATATCCTTCATAAAAAGGTAACGAAATTAGATATTTTTACAGTGCCAGCAACTGCAGGAATTAGATTTAAACTTGCAAGTCTAAAGTAGAAAAGCAACAGAAACAAGCTTACCTTTCAAATTATATTTGAAGTTATTAGTTGACTAAAAATGTTTTGTTCCTGATCCAGTACAGAAGTGCTTACACATACAAAACACAGCTTGAAAGAGCGAGAATTTTATTTTCCTTTACTGAATAATAAAGACAGTGTTTAACACAGAATGATGAACTGTAAATTACGTTACCTTTTCTCCATAGCCTCTATCTTTGGTCATCATTTCCCTGAGCGTCTGTAATACTTTAATACATAGTTTCTCCTCGTTCTCCTCTAGCAGCTGTTTAGTATGCTTTATTAACCTGAAAATAACCAATCAATCACAGCTTGTTTTAGTACTAATATTGTAAAAATAGGGTAAGATACACGTGCCTATCTTACTTAATTGGCTTAAGCCACAAACAGGTTTTATTATCATACCATTATACAAGCATCTTGGGAACATTCTCTCAGGAGCAACATTTAACCAGCTACCACGGGCTTCGGTGAAGCTGTGAAGGAAACTGCATCCCCCCCGGCAGGAGGACAGCCAGATAAACCCCTCCGACTACAGGCAGAAAGGAATCAGGGGAAGGGGCAGTGGGATTTAGGACCTGATGGTCCTCCAGAACAAGCACTTATAGAAAACTATTCCACATACTACTTTGTTAAAAACCGTATCAAGAGTCCTGGACAGTGCAACTGGAAATCCATCCTACCCAGCATTTGTCACTTACTCAGGTACCTGGTTTCCATAAACTCTGTATATAATCCACCCCTCCAGGAGGTGATCTGAGAAGCTGGATTCTGCTCTGAATTGTCCTCTAAATGACCTTGTAACCTTTCCTTTTCCTTCCCTCTAAATGTAGGCAGCACCTGTGTTAAGTGATGCACATGATAACAACGGATTCTGACATACTGGCCCAGCAGTAAGTGCTACAAGATCAAGTACCTTACAGACATTACTAGGGTTGAAGGCAGGTATCAAATAACAGGGATCAGCTCAAAATTTCTTACTCATTTATACTACTGTTCATGACACTTGTATCCTGCAGCAAATACAGAAATTTTTAAGCATTAGCTCTGAGAGCATATCAAGCAGTCTTTCCCCATCCCCAAGAGCATTTTTTTTTCCCCGTCCAAGGACAAATCGCATTTACTATCCCATGAAATACTGTCCTTTACAAGTATTTCAAAGTATATCAAGTATTTACCAAGCTGGGCACTGTTCCATAAGGCATGGGAAAACTGGGAAAAAGCAAAACATAACAAAACCCCTCCCAACAACACAGACTTCAAGACAACTTACTTGCAAATGAAACCTCCACTTTCACATTTCCTCCTTGCATCCGTGTTCTCTGGGAAGAGCAGTTCAGGCCTGTGAAGCACATCTACTAGTACTGACAACTCTGCCTGGACAAGAGGACGTAGGCGATCCTCTAAAGCTGATACTATGTCCTGGAATATAACCATATCAAGATTTTAAACATTAAATAAATCTATATTTATATGCAAATTAATTTTACAAACCACAAAAGAGGGACAGGACAGTTAGGTCTGTCCTGACTGGATAAACTAGATTAAAGACCTCAGAGTTTGGTCAGATAAGACTTTCAGTTTTATTGATTAATAGGTGTCCTAAAAAAAGGGAGACCTGATTTCCAGCAGTCCCCCATATTACTTAGTTTCCCTACCCTACCCATGTTTGTAGGTGTTCTTGTTGATATAGGAGAAAGAGAAAAATGCAGATTCATAGCTGCACTGAAACTTTATGATAATGATCAGGCTATTTATGCTTACACGAACTGACAAAAGTACTACTGTTAAAATTTTGCAAAAAGAAAAAAAAAGTAGTTATGTGCCTTGTCCTCCATGTTTGGAAAGCTGTAGCTACCTTAAAAATGAAGCCACGTTTATCCTAATACTTAAACAAGCAGAAAGTACTGAGATACCTGCGAAGCCAGAGACAAAGTTTAATCAAATTGAAATGGACAAATAGACAGGACTGGATGAAGAGGGAGAAGCTATTTCAATGAGACTGGGTTGGGCTGTGTTTTTACATTACGTAATAGAAGTTTACATAAAGTTAGTTAGAACTGTTTGCCAGAAAAAGCTTTTGACCAGGGAATGAATTTTCAAAGGATAAAAGCATCATTCAAGATGATGAATTTCATATGGTATAAAAAAAGGCCTTATTGAACTGTCTAGAGATCTGAACATAGCATACAGCTGTAACACATCAGTCCCTATTTCTAACATGAAGCATGATGTTTAAATAGTCTTTTTAGCAAGAGCAGTATGGAAAGGCACACACTTCGTTTCAGGGAATGACTGCGGCTGCAAACGGTTCACAAGGAACTGATACATCTATTTATTTCAAGCTCTGCAGTGGTTTCCAGGCAGGGCTGTGGCACCTTTCATTGTCTGAGAGTTTTGGTGCACAAGGAGCAAAGCACTGGAGGAGTTTGGAAGGCTGTGATGATGAAAAAGTCCTGTCTTACTAAAGAAAATATTACTAATGGTGGAACAAGAATACTTCAAGTACCACTAGCTTCAAGTATCAACATCTCCTAGGATGAGTACTTCTATACCCATTAGCTGTGCACGTTCAATTACCTGTCCCAATACAATGGTTTACATTTGATTTTTTATACAGTGTTACAGTATTATTATATTCAGCATCAGCCAACTTGATTTCCATGTGGCATTTGGACTAGTTAATTTCCAAATGTCTTTGTACTTAGTAAATTACTCCTTTTGTGTTGGCATGCAAGTAAGTGCTTATCAACGGAGGAAGGGGTACTGTGTAGTCACCTGTAATCTTTCAATTATGTTTCGATAATCCCTGGAGGCAGCGAGCACCGAATCTCTGCGGGCAGCATTCCTTGCAGTCATTCGCCAGTTCATTGCAGTCTTCTGTACAATGTTATGAGATTTCAGGAAGAGATTGTTGACCTGACTGTCCAAGTCTACAGGAATTGCAATTGCTCGGCTTTTCGCTGCAACAAGCAAAAGTTAGTAAGAATTGACTCCTTCAGCCCATGTATTACAATCAATGCAAGAAAAGACAACCTCTACTTGCAATTCCTTCTACAATCTCCTCCGTGTGCTTTTTAAACAATGCAATGCTTGGTCCCTGCGTAATGGGTCAGACCTCTGTGCTGCATTATGTTTAAAGGCTTTCACACCTCAGAGCTGTTTACTGTCTTCAAAGTGTGGGAGTAGGAATCTGTCCTTACACACACACACTCCTAACAACTCCTGCTAACACACATGTACACCTATCCAACAGAATTTGGCCTCAATATCCAGTACAAATTACTCTTCTTGCTACTAAAAGGGGAGCAAGCTACTGGGAGGAGTGGCACAAAATTCTTTCCCTGCTGCAGATCAACAGGACTGCAGAGAGTTTTGAGGTTAAACGGAGAAAGCACTTCAGGTTACGGTGACACCACCTATTGCTCAACCATGACAATATATCAACATAACTCTGGCTTCGTACCATGCCTTGGCTCCGAGTTATCTGCAAGTGGCACCCGTGGGAAGTAAACTGCACTTTCTTTTTGGAGGGATGACATGTAAGCAGCAAATACTGGATGACCATGTTTGCAGCAGTTAGTTCTGATTACATCCATCTCTTACCTACATCTGAGAGGACCCGAATGCAGCTTTCCACTGAAGCCTTTTGGCTTGGCATTAACCAGTTGCAATGGTACACTCTGAACACGCCTTGCAGCAACTGTACAAACACAGGCTGGCGAGTCTAGAACACAAGGTTAAAGAAGAGAAAAATCAAACTCATCCCACCGTATTGAAACGTACAAACATCACCTTGAGGTAATACTGGTTACCAGCTTCAGCCATGACTCTCTGCACACCAGTCATTTCTAACTGGTCTGTATCCACTTGTTAGGCAATTTCATGTTGTAGAAATCAACACCACACCATCAACAACTGAATGGAAAGGGTGGGAATGAGTGCTGGAAGGGAAATATTAAACAGATAGCTTCTAAAGCATAAAGCCTCAGTAATTGAAGCTTGAGTAAGCAAAGGAAATAAGCAGTCATCTTCATCTGTTTAATCAGAGTTATCAGCAAACCTGGCATACAGAGATTCTTCTTTTAGCGTTGACCAGTAGCTGACTCAAGAGTCCACAGGTAAATGGGACTTTGCTCTTGGCTCAACAACAGCACAGCTCCAAAGTTGAAAACTCATCATTTCAAGTATTATTAGCTGGTATCTAATTTACTGAAGAAACCAGCTGTGTGTTTGTTATTTCGAACACAGGTAATAGTTAGTGGTAAACACTACAGCCACGGATTGGCCAAAATTAAGGCGTGGTTTTCAGCCCTGTATTTCACAAGGTGATCTTCCACTACAGATAGATAGGTGAGCTATTCCAACACACACATGCACATGAGCTCTGTTCTTTCATCTTTGCAACATCCCAACAATAGTGACCAAAACTCTCTATTTGGTTTTGTACGGTAATTACTTAGTAGAACAATTCCTTTATTTTACCTGTAAAACGTATTTCAAATATTTCAACTGAACCTACATTGAGAGGGAATACCCCCTGTCCCTGTGCCTACTAGCTATGTAATGTTTCTATCAGCTAAGTGAACTACACCACAGTGCAAAGCCCACAAGACTTAGGAACCAGTGAAAAAATACCTCTTTTATTCTTGTCAAGATTAATGCCTGTTTGCAAGAAAAAAGTGGAGTTAGAGAAAAAAGCCATATCTGTTACATAATTAAATCTATTAGATCAATTCATCAAGTAACACCATTATGAAACACATTATGAGATACAAAAGGAGAATCAAAATTCAAGAACCAAAAATTACTAAGAGGCAAATACCTATT
Source organism: Buteo buteo (assembly GCF_964188355.1). Lineage (NCBI taxonomy): Eukaryota > Metazoa > Chordata > Aves > Accipitriformes > Accipitridae > Buteo > Buteo buteo. The sequence goes on from NC_134191.1 coordinate 2,343,810, forward strand.
ATCCTTGCTAGAAATAAGCCAAACACCAAAACCATGGCAGACAGTAGTATCCTCCAAGGGCACTGAAAATACCTGCACATTTGGATTTAAGGCACCCACATACTCCTTTAAGTTCATGTTTAAAGACTTTTTGGTCTTAAAAAGCTTCAAAGACATTTCATTTGCTTAAACTAGGTCAATAAATCAAATAAGAAACCTACTCCATGTTCCACATGCCTCCAACTACACTTGTGAAGGAAAGCCTTGGGCAGCAGCACCCTTAGGAGGCAAACAGGCTAAATAGCACTTGTAAAAGAGGAAAAGTTTTGGAAAGCTGTTCTTTGAAAAGACATATTTATGTTCTCCTAATTTTATATTATTTGAACTGCACGACAGATGTACAAGGTGTTCCTTGAACAAGCAAGGCTGGTCCTGACTCAAAGGAGGTACAATTGAAGTCGAACAAGCCGTAACATGAAAGGGCATGAGACAAGAAGAGGCTCGCATGGGAAGAAACAAGATGACAAGGTGCAGCAGAAAGGACAGGGAGTGACTGAATCCAAAGGCAACGCAAAGGAGAGTGGCAGCTGTCACTCGCCTGTGGAGACAGCGGCACCAGGTCAGGCAGCAGCCGCTGCAGGCTGCCCTGCAGCATCTCAGACAGGAGGGAAAAATCCCACCTGGAGGAGTGATGTACGCCAGCTAGGTGGTCCAGCGGACTGTACTCCTCAGACGGGAAAGTCCCTGGTTATGGGCAAGAGTCTTGACAGGCAGAAAAAGGGAGAGAAACGGAGCTTTTAACTTAGAGATGTAGAGGAAAGATCAATCTAGGATAAGGCAGAGCTATCAACTGAGATGGTAAAAGAGAGGTGAACTATGTTACTTCATCCTGCTGGACAGAGGGAGAGATTGAGAAACTAAAGAAAAACTGCTGACATAAAATTAACAGATGGCTAAAATATGATGGTAAGGAAGTGTATTCAAATGCTGTACACTCAGAGATGACAATTAAAAGCATGAGAGCCAAGGTATACAGTACAGAGGGAAGAGAGAAGGGCAGCGCCCCAGGAGACAAGGCTAACTTGATCTCTGTCTCATTTCTTTTGATGAAGTTTTGACAAACTAGCATGGAGGCTGATACCGCAATAGCGGCTGACATCTTAAAGTCACATGAGGCGCAAATCAACTGCTGGACTGCTCAGACTTGCTTGAGTTAAGACACAACCCTAATAAAGCTGCTAAGCCCAAACACAGCTGTTGCAGCCCTGTGCGCCCTCAGAGGCAATGCCCGCAGTTTGGCAGCTTAAGAGTATTTGAGCCAATCTCAAAGACAGCTCTGTTGCTTTCAGTGTGACTGTCTCCTTGTCTGAATAAGGAGGGCTGTCTATGAGAAGCAGAGCTGCGTTGAATGCTAAACAGTTGGTAGATCAGTCTGGCCACTGGTCATCCAGACACGGGTTGAGTACACGTCCTGACTCAAGGAGGGCAGAGATACAGGTAGTCAGGAAGGCAAAAGCAGGAACATTATTGCTTATACTAAGCAGAAAGAAGTCTTTACCTGATGCACAGTCATGCAGCAGTTTTATGTACACTTCCCTGGAGCACTGCAGTCACCCAGGCAGTGCACCATGATCCAAAGGTTTAGCACAGATTCTCTGACGAGGGACTGACATCAAATTGCCAGATGCCCTTTATGGCCACTTTTGGGAACCAGATGCCTCCTAACTTGCTGCTAGTTGCATTCAATTACAAACCTGGAGTTTGCACTCCGAACAACTGCCTTTGGCACGATGAGGTTGCATCAAGTTTCAACAACTACCATACTCAAACTTCTGGCAGACCTGCCAGGCACCTGACCACTCCACCCACACTCCTCCCAAAAAGTTTTTTATGAATAAAAGAATGATGTTATCTTTGTGCTGCAATACAAATATTAGGGCAATGTCCTGACACTGCTTTTCTGTGGTGGAAATCTCTACCTTCCGTCACTTCACAAATGTTCCAAGCTTCTCCACATTTCCCTAACTTTTGAACAAGACAAAAAAAAATTACTCAGCCTTATGAAACACACTAGAGCTTTTGGAATTTTTTTGTTTTTAAAGGAAATTAGAATCGTCCTATAAAAACATGCTTTCTTTAAACAATCACCTTTGCACCCTCTGTAATGCAACACCCTCTCCTCCTGTCTGGAAAGTTTGCCACCAAACTTTATCTTCTTTCTTAATGGCTCTCTGGAGAACTCCTTGCTGCTGTGCTACTGCTTTACCACTGCTAGAGAGCTGGCATGCCAATCTACCGCTGAGCAAAATTGCTTGTTGCTCTACTATACCTGCCCACATCATCTTGTTCAACTGTACTCTGATCTGAGGCCGCAAAGAGTACAACCAGAGCCCTTAGATACAACTGCAGTACAAAACATACAAAAACCCCACTTCATTCCCCTACTTGCAGTGTGATTTTCTCACCCAAAACCTGGTAATGATATATAGAAACTCTGTCCAAGAGACCTGTGTGATCTCAGGGGTAGTAGAGAGTTGAATCTACAAACGAAGTAGTGTGACACTTCAGCCTCTCTAGAAAAACATTTGTAATCTGATCTATAAATCTTTCCGCTTCTACAGCAAAAGAAACATCCTGGTCACAAAGAATACCGATCTGCTCCCCCCTTACGAACACACGTTTCTTTTGAACTGGTAAATGGAAACAAAGTGGAATGAACATAATTGCATTGGCAGCATATTTTTACCTTTCTGTCTCTGCACATTTTCCTACCTGCAAAGTAGTGCTCTGATCAGAGAATGGGGAACTGAAGAAAGTGGTGACTATACTCATCACTATTTCTGTAACGTACTTCTCCAATATGGAGTCAGCATGCTTTCTGTCGCTGGTGTTGTTACAAGCCTGCAAGACAATTCATCCTTAGGTCAGAAGCAGCTCAACCAAGGTAGATTAGTAAGTGTTACAGACTGGAATTCTTTATTTCTCATCGTTCTAGTCACAGCAATTCCCTGCCACAATGATGTTTATGACACTTGGCTCTCTGGATTTCCAACACACACAAAAGCAGAAGCCCAGCACCATTACTGTTTTAATGTGTTGGCATATAGCATGTTTAGGAGGGAAGGGAAAAAAAACCACAGTGCCTTAGAGGAAAGAAAGTAGTAGGATAGGGAGGACTGAGGTGTAATGCTTTCGTATGGGGAAATACTTGGAATCCCAGGCAAAAAGCCATATGGCCAAACAAATGCCAAGCTTGGAAAAAATTTGCCCTGACCTGCCAAAAATCGTTGACTATTGCTCGGGAAGGAGCTCGTTATCCTGGCCAAAATGAGCAAGCCAGGTGGCAGAACAGAAAAAGGCATTAGACAAAAGAGCAGGGTGTGGGGCTTTTCTGAGTTTTTTTGGGGTGTTTTTTTTTTTTTTTTCTTTTTAAAAGGAAAAATATTAATCTGTTCCATGGAATATGACTAATGAAATCCACAGGCATAAGGAAAAGAAGGCACATATAAATCTGAAGGAACTCAGTATTCAGGGTACTTACTGCCCTGATGCACTGTTATGTCTTATTCTTACTGCTCTACACTAAATAGGTTCATTTAAGCTTTTTTAATTCAGTTCCTAGATGCAGAAATCATTACCCGACAGATGTCAACCAGGAAGTTCTCAAATAGCTTCCACATATGATTACTGGTGTAAATCTCTTTCATTTCTACTTCTGTGTCCACATAGCAATGATTCAAGAAGTTGATGTATGCAATTTTGACCTAAAAGTAGAGAAAAAAAATTACCATTAAAAAAATAAAAACCTGAATGGTATTATGAATGAATATAATGTCACCTTGAAACTGCTATATAAATCATTTGTAATTCTACTTCTTCATTTTATTTAAGCACTGGTGAAATTTAATGCCATGAATAGCAAGACATCATCCAATAAAAAACACCAGGATTACTGTAGACAAAACGTCAGCATAATAATCATTTCCAGTTCTGCAGAACCATCTGTTCAAGGTTAGCAGCATACTCCATAAACCTCTCTGCCTCAAGAACCCTATAAAACAAGCAAGTACAGCATCACATCCCCATTTTAAGAGCAAGGAAACAAGCATAAAAGGATTTAACTTAGCTATCCAGATGCACTGGGGTTGCCGATAGCAGAACCAGGGAAGGAATCCAGTTTCCCAGCTCACAGCTTACTGTCCACCTGCACCACCACCCTTCCCAGACCAGACTCAGCAATATCAAATCTCTCTCACCCAAAGTCAGCACATTTCAAATACACATAGGCCGCTGCCTCCAAACAGCCCTCACCTCAGGTATGCAATCCTCGTGGGTTACTACCCTAACAATGTCATCCAAAGGAAGAAGGGAGTTGCATTTTATTTCTGTGTAGACATTTTTGCCTTCTGTGCACACAGCAAGCAGTTCTACTAAGTGGATGTGGTACATCAGTGGGCTGTTTTCATCCATCCGATCCCTCTCTGATCTCATCATTTGCACCAAAGTCTGGAAGGAGGCTCTGTCATTGTAAAAGACTAGGACGTCTTCTCCTGCGTTCACCAGCTACCGAGAAAGAAAAATATTCCATCAGCAGATCAAAGCCCGCGCATCTCCCTGCAGCATCCTCCCCTAATCTGTGGGCTGACTGTTACAGTGCAAATCCCGATTAGCTATTCTTTAGACACTTAAAAGGAGTGCAGCCCACCAAGTCAGCTGGGCATTCCTCTTGTGCTGCCTTCATGGGACAGAGGGCTCGAGTATGACATTTTGCCTTAAAGAATTTACCACTTCTGAACTGCTGAAGAACTTCAAAGTCAGTCCAACTGACTGCTTAGACAGAAGTTGTGCCAAGAAGCTTGTGACTTTCCACTGTGCTTTTTTATTTCACATACATTGCCTCAGCTGACTTTTTAATACAGCTAGCTGTAGACATACCATTTTGGTCAGAGAAATGCCCCAGGGGCACGCCGGATGGGAGGACTGCAGGGTTCAGTAATTCCACCCTTCTGAACAAACATCATCAATTTTCCAAGGCTAGCGAGTGACACGTTAAGTCACACATTGGAGATTTCTACCAGCTTCATATTTGAGACCCGGACGGCCACATTTTCAGAGCAGTGCAGACCTCCTGTAACTCCGTGAAGGGAAGGAGAACGAGCAATCCGAGACCTGCTCCAGGCTGGACGCTTCTGAGCACACAGCTGGAGGGATCTGGGGCTGTCCTCCCGCAGGGTTTGTGGCAAACAGCCAAATAAAACACAGAAAGCAACCCCCAAGGCAAACCCTTTTTCTCAGCAGCTACCGAGCGCCGTGGAAACCGACTGCTGAGCATCTTGCAAACTCAACTCCATGCTGAGAAGCTCACGAAACCATTTTTGAACTGAATGACAAAATATGGCAGACCTTCTAGTAAGACTGATACACAAAAGCTGGAGCTTAACAAATCTGATCCTTGGGCTCCCCCTGCTGAGGAGGCCAATAAAAATCCCATCAGACATGCAAATACACTGTCAGACAGATCACATCCAATATCCAACTTAAAGACATTTATGTACCCTTCTCTTCACCTCTCCCTTCTATCCTGACACCCCAATTTCCCAGTTACCTACATACCTAAATTTCAGAAGACCCTCAGACCTTTCCCCCTTCAGCACTTAAACAGCTCGATATGTAGGTCTTGAAATTAAACTATTTCTCTTCTAGCCAATTTTGCTAGAGAAAGGTGCCCTTGCATCACAAGCCCACTTATATGCTGCTGTGTAGAAGCCTGGAAAGTAACTTGTAAGTATCATTAGTAACCGACCACTCGTTATATCTATGAGTAAAGAGCTCAGAAAGCTTTTGGTCACAAAAAAGCCTGTGCTTTCTGGTAGCTGTATGCTCTTTTTGCATTGTGAGAGCTAACTGTCAGCTTCTTGGCAGTCCCAGAAGCGAGAGGATCAATTTGTCATTTTCACCAAATGGTATGTGAAAACTTCTGTTCAGACCTTGCAAATCTCTGCAGCTCTCACCTCAGCCATTACCATATCTTGGCATTTCTTAATGAATTTTCCTTCCGCCTTGACAATTGTCTGCAGGAACTTTATGTACTGAACATTTCTGCCATGTGTTTCGATACAGTGGACAAAGTGTTGAACAACGCGTTCATTAATCTCACTGCAAAGCTGGAAGTTGTTCATGAAAATGTGCTGCATTGTTACTGCTTCCAGAATCTAACGGGGGGGATGAAAGAAAGAAAGAAAGAAAGAAATTAGAAAATAAACAAACCACCAAACCCACACAGAGGTCAGGATAAAGTCAGCACTCCTGCAGGGTGCAGGACTGAAAAGAACATTTCTGAGGACCTGATCTTTCAACACAACGGCTCGTATCTAAGCCTATTTTTCAGTCTACTTCAGCCTCTTGAACTTTCTACACTGAAATGGTCCTAAGCAAACAGATCTTGCCAACTTTTGAGGCTTTAGAATGAAATCAAAATGTGACCCCTTCAACCAATCTTGCATCAGAACAGGCCCAGAGGCAATCCCAAAGGACAATCCATTCTCTTTTCTTGCTAGAAAAAAAAATATAAATCATGGCATGAGGTTATTCTTACCCCTGGGTTAAGGAACAGGTTTATGTGCTTGTGCAGCAATGCCTGGTTCTGTTGGTTCCCAGCGCAAAAGTTCTGTAAAAACTCGTGCGCAAGCTTCATTATCTCCTGCATCCTCGTGTCTTCAGCCTGTGATTGCATGACAAATAAGATAGGGTTAAGAAGAATCTGAAGGTTCACTTTCAGGTGAGTACTGGATGAGCCGCAGCTCCAGCTCTGCAAGGGAACTGTCACGTCTCTCTCACACTCCAAAGAAAAACAAACCTCCACCCAGTTCACAGACATTAGGGATGAGTTTGGCCCGCTTCACAGTTTTAAAGATCATCAAAAATAAAGTCCATAATAGAAATTACAGTAGTTTATTCTCTAAAATTGCATACTCCATGGCCAAGCCTGCCAGCAACGTGCTTTAGTCACTTTTACACTTCTGAACATACCAGTACATTGGCCAAACCACACATCATCACCTTGGGGCTACACAGGAAAACTGCTATGTTCCACTGAAATGCATTTCAGCAGCGACAGATAGGTAGTCCATGGCAAAGAAAAGATGGAAAGTTATTATTGCAACAGCTAAGCCCAATTTATGTTTACTGGAATCTGCACACTACTTGCATGCTTCCAAGTACAATTCAGGAATCGGTGCCTTTCCTCTGACATCAGTGTGGATTACCAGTCCACTGATGGTACAAAATGCAGTTTGGAAAATTAGTGTCTGCTTTTATTTTTAAGGAGTTTCGTATATTTCCAAGAGCGAAACACCTTCCACACCACCTGTCCGACATGTATTCACATGCATGGACAGAAAAGTGACAAGAGGTGTCAGAGGGTGTTTTTGCTGCTGACTTTTTAGCAAAATATGAAGCAAGACAGCATGAGACTTAGCTTAACATTAATCAAAGCTATTGTCTAGAATTACTGGTTCTCAGAGACCTGTAGAGTTTGGAACAGAGGACAGCAGAGTGACCAGGAAAATGTGAAGAGCTCCCTCACCTATGCAATGATAAGTACCTGTCACCTGTGACTAATGGGCAGCCAACACGATGAACTTATGGTGCGCTTCATCAGCACAATGCAGTGCTGTGCAAGCTCAAACCATGCAGCAACAGAATCAGACTAGGCTTCAAACTGCACCTCTGACGTTACACGGCACTCTGTATGGCTATGAGCAGCAGACCTCGCCTGGAGAGCCAGTTGCTATTTATTCATTTCCAAGGGGGCACTTGGGACTCTACAACTGGGAGGGTCTGTGTCTAACTACTGGGTGGACCTGCTGATAGATCCCACGGGGGACCAGGCACGCTCATTTCCCTTCATGTTCCCAGGGTGGCTGTCATACAGCTACCTCACGGCAGCAACGAGGGTCTGGTTTCCACCGACACAGCTTAACTCCAAGGCAGCACACACCTCCCATGAAAAGGAGAGAGTTGAGCCTTGGTCTTACTCTGAGCTATGATGGACAGATACTTCTTCAGGAAACAGTGCCCAACACTGTCTATTCAAAGACCTCACACAAACAAAGCTTATACAAGCTCCCCACTATTTCTGAAGCATGGATATTTCATAGACTGTGAGGCTATATAAAATAGACTCTGTGAATCCAATTTAAAGGTAGAAGGTTCAAGAAGGTTCAGAGGAGGTATTAAAAGCCTGTCAACATGACATGAAGCAAGGCAACAGCCGTACAGAAACCCAACCTTTTCGTAAGGGATCTGCAGCAGCTCCAGCACAACCGCATGAGCTCCCATGTTCCTCAGAAGTCGCTGCTGCTGCTTACGGCTTTTCCTGACCGAGGCGCTTTCCTGAACACAGAGCTTGCTGAGCCGCAGCAGGATCTGGAGAAGAGACTTGCTTTAGAGCTGAGATTCTGGGTTTTATTTCAGAGCATGCCAGGTGGCTTCCAGAGAGCAGCAACAGTGAAAAACGCATCTGCATGGACCAGAGCAGCCCTAGGCAGCAAAATCATGTTTTGGGGTCTCGAGATGAGGAGCTAAGACCAGGCTAAGGCCAGGTCGGTCCTGCAACACCAGTAGAGGTGCAAGAGGACCAAGCTGCAAGCGAGAGCTGCTGGGAAACATGGGGGCAGAAGGCAGCGATGGTTCCCACTGTCCCCTCGAGTGGCAGCCACCCTCGCCACCCCCCAGGGACACAGCAGCCAGCGCAGCCTTGTGCCACTCGGCACAGGCAAGGGAAGCAGCTTACTGGCCCCAGGCACCACCCGTGGCATCTCTTGACTAGGGCTGGTCCTGCAGAATTCAGCCATGGCAAGCGAACCCAGCATCAGGCTCCACAGTATGGAATCACAGAAAGAGCATTAGCTCACACCACAGCAGCGCCAACGTGTGCTACTTTGTCTGGTATTTTTTAAATTAAATTTCAATAGCACAGTGGGTTTGAGTGCAAGGTACTCAGGACAGGGCAAATTAAATAGCTTCTCCACTTGCTTTCTTCCTTTGTAGCCTTTAACAATAAAAATATTGTGTTACCATTGAAACAGCAAGATGTCGCATTTCTCACTAATCCATTCTTAAGGAAAGAATACACATGTCGTGCTTATTATATTCCTGGCTTCTCATTCAAGTTGGGATATGTTATTACTCAGCAAATAGTTTCCACAATGGAAGAGTGACTCAGACTTTCCTGGGTGCCTCCCTCTAACTGCAGCTCTGCAGAGCTGTGTTACTCATTTACACTTCCATTTAACTACCAAGAAGCAAAGTTTTACCTCTTTTACTACACGGTAGTTGTAGCTGCTAGTACTTTCAGGCTTTTGGGACTTGCTGTGACCTTCCTGAGGATAAAATCAGACAATTTATTAGTAGCTTATACTATTGTCTTCATGAAGGCTAAAATTACCATTCTAGGATAGCACCTGCTTTCTTCATGGGAAGGAGTGTCATCCTTCAGTTTTCTGACAGTGTCAGAAAAAACCATATAATTATCCTGTCAAGTCACATTGACCTCTATAACATAAAATCAGGTGAGGATGAGCTGATTTTAGAGACGGCAACCTGCTGTCCTTTCCTTTGCTTGTCACATTCTGTCTGTAATCAAGTCTCCCCCCCAAAACTTCTTACTTTCTCTCCCTCTCTACTATTAAACTGTCATTGCATAGATATCATGAGATGCCTTACAGTACTATGTGCAAGGAAAGCAATAAGTTAATTACTTCCTTCCAACAATAAATGCTCATAACCCAGGGAATACTTGAATTCGCTCACCCAGTCTTTTCTATATGATTGGAAATTATATGGAGGCAAAAGGTGTTTAATTAGTTCTAAGCCAGATGTGCATGCCAAGAAAGTCCATATTATCAGGTACAGATAAAGCACTGTTCTCTTCTGTCATTTAATCCCAGTGCCATGATTCAAAATGCATCACACCTGAACAGTTCACAGCTCTGCCCTTAGATTATTTGAGGTACTTTTGACCATACAAAACCCATGCAATCTGTCAGGGCTGAAAGGGCACAAGTCAGGAGCCAGAGCAAACCCAAACCAACTGCTCTGTTAGAGCCAAAAGATGAGGATCCTGAGCAGTTTCCACTTGAGACTAATTGGCATAAACTAGCTCAAGTTCTCCTCTTATTCTTGGATTAATCTAAAAGCAATACAGACAGGCTCACCAGGCTATGCAGTGTGCTGGAAAGATCCTTTTTGTCACATTTCTAGAAACAGTTACATCTTCATAAAATATTAACACATGAATTTGAGCAAACACAACCTAATTACCTCTTTTTTCTTATGTTCGTTTTCACCTTGCACTCCATCCATAGTCTCATCAGGACCTTGGCCTTTGTACACCCAAAGCTCCGATTTTTCCACAATAGACCTCAGCTGGTCCAAATCTTGTTTTATCTGCTTGTAGTTGTCAACATCTTGGCTGGTAACAAGCAGTTGAACCTTACATGAATGCAATCCATTAGTTGCACAAAAGGATTGTTTTTTAGCTGCAACATATACATTCAGATGAGAAATGACGCTCTTAATACAGATACATACCTGCTTAAAAGCTTGAAGGACTTCTTGTCTCTGACTAAAGTGCCGGAAGAGTAGCTGAAGTGCTCCAGACACCAGAGGAGGATAATCATGCATTGTTAAATGCAACAAAACTCTGAGAAACGTTCTGCCACCATGATCATCTAAATCCAGCGGTGTGTTCTCCTCACTGAAAACAAGAGTGTAGGAGTTAACTAGCAGGTTCTTCAGACCAGTCAGCAGTGGCAGAAAACCTTTTTTCTTACTTTTAAATAAGGGGGAAATTTATCAAATCAAGTGCTATTTTAAGACACACAGGGTTTTTTGGTGTACTGCTTAATAGGGAGGCTATTCCAGAATCTCGCTAATCATTGTTCGCTCAGCTTACATTATCCAACGTACATTTTTCGGGGTTAAACTATGCCAAAATATTTGTCCCTGTGTCAGCCTCAACCTATGGCTCAAATAGTTCTTGCCTATTCCTGCTATTAACCTTTCTCACTATTTGTGAAACAGAACCCTACCTCAGTATCCAGGTTGTAATGCTAATTAAGTCAAGCACTTGAAATCCTCCTCCTCCCTCTATTTCCCTTGCACCTCTTTTCTGAGCATGAGAAACTTGTGTTGTATTTTTTTTTCCTGTCAGTGCCCCCTGAATCATTTCTGTATTCTGCTTCCAACCGAGTCTGCATGCTTACATTAAAACTTCTGGTTATTAATTCTGTAAGTGAACCTCTCTCTCCCCCCTTCTGCCTTCATTTAAGAACTCAGTTATCTTAGGTTTACAGAAAAAAACTGCAACTCTGAGCAGCTTAAGGACAAGCTCAAGTATTTGGACTCTGTCACTGACTAGCTGTCCTGTGATTTAAGAAAGGATATAAGTTGCTCCAGCAGGAAGGCAGGTATGGAAGCTTGCTTTCTTCTGTCATGCATGTGCAGTTTACTGCTGCATTAGACAAAAAAAGGGTGGCTAAATATGTATCTATCTCAGTAAAAAGTCCCAATCCTTGCCTACACAAACTTTTCCACCTAAGACTTCACTGCAACATTCGGATGTACTTATCCTACAACTTGGCTTTCACCCACACAAGTGAAAGCCTCCCATGAAGATCTTTCTGGCTGAAGGACCCCTGTCGTCCCTTATTTGTGGCTTTTAATCCAAATGGACACTACTTTGAGCTGCATCAAAGGCATTTCAAAATGAAGCCTAGGTAACTGGCAGCTGCTTCCAACCTTTTCCCAGCCACCACCTCACTTTCAGCTGCAATCCACACTCCTCGGGAGCCCTAAGGGCTGCAGCCTGGGAACTGCTGAGCTACCCCTTGATTAGCACTAGCGAAGAGATACTTTCCTTCCGCCAAAGATCCCCTCGGCTTGTTCTTCAATATGTTCAAAGTCTAGGGCTCCTGAAAAAAAAAAAAGACAAATACATTACGTATTTGTTGTACCAATGCTGTTTTTACAGCCTAAAACCATTTTAAACAGCAAGTGGTGATGTAGGTGTAAGCAAGGGGGTCTTAAGAAGCTGAAAGGAATGCTGAAAGATTACTGAAGCAGCCTGCTAAGATAACATAAGACAATATATTAACCTGTACTCAGCTCACAAATTAAACTGCATAATAATTTCAGCAACATCCAGGCTTATTCCTCCCTTGCCTATTTTTAGATTGCACCAGCATCATTCCAGGACACTGATGAGACCTGGTGTCATTCAGAGGGGCCATCCACAAGAAACACCAAACTTCAGCCTTGAGAAGTTATAAAGTAATAAATTCAGCAATGACAGCAATACCCCTGTGGCTCAATAGACAAAAAGTTCTTTGCATTTTTCAGTATAGGGTATATATTATCACATGGGCAATGACCAATGCTCTGAAATAAAAAAATGAAAATGTTAAAACAGACTAGGAGCTCTCAATATTGCACAAAGATTTGCAAAGGGGAACAGAAAGAGAGCACAGGGATTTTGCATCCTTGCTGAAAATGTTTACCCTCCTTCTTCCAAAGTTCAGCTCACAGAAAGAGCTCTTGCTCTCCCGCCAGCCCAGTTTTGAAGGCCCTGGCACCCCGGGGGGCTGCCGGACAGGCAGCCCAAGAAAAAAGTAAACACATCCCCTTTGAAGTGAGATCAAAAGAAACAGTCTCCTTCCTTTGAAGACTTCGCATCTAAACCACATTTTCCTTATCCTTCTCCTTTGCATCTAGAGATACAGTCCCCAAATTGAGGAAGAAAAACTGTTTGATGTCTAATAAGCTCCACTTTTAAAGTCCAGTTATTCATACATGGTACACGTCCTAACTACAGGACGCTTTTTCCCCTGGAAAGCAATAGAGCAATTGACAACACCCCATTTACCCAGTCCACTAACTATCCTGCTTTCGATTAAGAACAACACTGGACATGACAAGCTCCTCAACAGCTTACTTTCATACCCTTGTCTAACACCACTGAGAAACAGACACCTCCAGATGTCTTGCCTTCCTACAATACCTTTGGAAAAGAGAAATTTGGGTGGGTTGAGGCATCAGGCAGGGGGGAAGGGATGGAGGAAATCAGATTACTCTGAGGACCCTTTTCCTTCACCCAAAAACATTAATAGAAAAGATTTTATTTGAGGTTGATGACAGATCACACGTGATAGTTTATTTCAGGTTTTCTTCAAAGGATGAATTTCAGGCTCTTGGTCACACTTAAACACATGGAAACAAGTAGTAGAGAGTACAAATAAATCCTGGGTTTTGTTTGGGGTACATGGAAATGATCCCTACTCATTACTCCCACTGCTAGCAGGGTACTCTGCTTCAGTGGGACCACTGAGATGCCAAAGCAAGAACCTGAATCAATTATCCAATTAGCACCTGTAAGATTAAAGAGTCCTCCCTAACCCACACAAACTCATTCTTTGCAAAGTAACTAACCTGGTACATTAGCTGGCATTTCTTGATTACTGCTTCCAGTTGGTGATTCAGACATCTGGGCATTGCTTTCATCAAATTCATGTTTAAATATACAAAGTAGGCAGGAGATTCTGTAGTCCAATCTCACATTCAAAATAAACTAATGATACAGAAGTAGTAAAAATGTTGAAATAACTTGCTTATTTCAGCACATGTACAATTTACACATAATGCAGTGCTACCAACATGCAAGATCAACATAGTAAAGTTGGGGATTTAACTTGGAGAAAAGGTACGCAAATGTTTCCCCAGAATTCAGTATTTGATGATTCAGATGAATCAGATCTGATTCAGTATCAGAATTTGTTTAGTGATTTCAACAAGCACGTGATATACACAAAGTAATAAATACTTGTGAGAGATTTTGGCAGAGTTTTGATCCCTCATTATTGCCCGATGCCCGCATCCTCCCCCCCCAAGGAAAGGAAAGCAGCATTTCTGTCTCCGTTCTCAGACCAGCAGGACTCTAACAGACCAGCACTGCTCTCCTCCTCGTGCTCACTCCCGGGGTGCTGTCGCAGAAGCAGCTGAACGTGAGCTGCCAAGAGCCAGGCTGCTGCTGCCACACCACAGCCACCAGTTCGGGTGGGCTCTACGAGCTAGTGCCCATGAAACCTCCAGCACAGCAGGGACCACCTTCTCGGTGGTCTTCCTCCCTTTTGAGGAAAGAAGTACAACGCAAAGAACACTTTGCGGTTCTCTCAGATTTAGGGGAAAATGCTTAATGCCAGTTTCAATAGACCACGGTAACAGGGGAAATACTGGCAGACTAAAATATCCCATTGCACATGCCGGGCCATAGGAGAAGTTCTGGTTTTAACTAAAATTAGCAACGGTGAAAGGAAGTGAATCAAGCCTCCCCTACGTGCTGCATCTGCTGCTGAGGGGAAGGGCATAACCTCAAACCCAGCTACGTGCAGAGCCTCCCACGGGGGCACAGGGAAGGTACACCATGGCTTTCCTGCTGCTTCACATACTTTCGCCCACAAGGCTTTTGAAGCATTCCGGGCCCCCTGAACTTGCCCATGAAGCTGCTGTACAAAAAAGGGACTCCTACGCTGAGGAAGGGAAGATGGATTTCGGTGCAGTAAGTTTGTAGCCACATCTAGGTCAAGGCAGCGCTGTGGAAAGGGGAAAAACACTTTTCTCTCTGTGTCCCTAAGACTTAGGAGTGAACAAGTCAGAAAAGCCAGACAGAGATGGAAGAGACAGCGAGACTGGCAAATGTGCACACATAAAAAACATTTCAGGCTGATGGCTCTATGAGGAGTCTCAAGTATCTCCCCCTTCCTTGGGGCACTTAACAAGATGGTTCTATAGACTCAGAGAAATTACTAAGACAGTAAAGTGGAAAATGAACTCTCCACTTCAGGAAGTCAGATATTTAGAAATCACTGGTAAATATGCAGATGTCTATTGCAAACCCATTTTTATTAAATTGTTTCAGTAATGGCATAATATTGTCACATGCAAGTTGAGTGCTGCATGCCTGAAAGTCACCCTTGTAACATTTTACCAGTTTGAAAAAGGCACATAGGAGGCAGGAAAGAATTAAAAGCAGCATGGCACTATATTAATGCTTAGATTAAAGACAGCACAAGATGCTACGCTAATCTGTGTTGCTAGTACCTGAAGTATTTCGATGATCTTCAGCTTTGTGTCCATTACCAGGATGTCCTCTTTCTCTGGTTCACTCTGCTTGACGTTACCCTCAGGAGCAGCAGCAAGCGGAGTCATGGGCAAGAACCCACCGCCTCTGAGCACCACCTGGGTCATCAGCTCACCGACTCCGTGGATTGATCTCATCACATTGCTCCCTTCAGAGAGGTAGGTAAACAGGTAAGGTTATGATGGTGTAATGGGACTGCATTAACAGGACAAGGACCCTCCACTTCCTACGAAGAGAAATTGTCTCAACATCAAACAAGGCCAGGTGGACACCCGAATCCCTGGAGCAGATGGAAGTCAAGAGAAGCACTGCAGTACTTTCAGAACCCCCTGCCCTCTCCCTCTTCCGTCGTAGGCATTACTCAACTTTACAACCAAGCCATGGACAGAAAGGAGTAGAAGATTTTTGAACTCACATTGGCATTTTGAGATGAACTAGAAACTACCAAAGAACGATCTGTTCTGCCAATTATTTTTCAGCCTTACCTTTACTTTCCTCGCCTTTTGCCATCTTGGTAATAGGGAAGATGGTAGTGATGTGCACACAGTCTAATATAGCAAGGAGGATTTTGGTTAGTCTGAGGAGGTCACAGAAGTTGTAGAAACCAAAATATATCAGATTCCTGGCTAAGTTAACAACCTACCAAAATAACAATAAAAAGCCTGATTAATACTAAACATTTTGCTATCACAATCAAGTTGTCTTAACATAGTGAAAAGATAAAGAACCTAGCTGCGAGTCGTATTCTTATCATAATACCTTGTAATTCCATAAGACTGTATAGTTCTACGTTTTATCAAGTTCTACTTTTCTACAAATACTGCAATGCCTGGAGTAACAGTCTGTACCTGCAATTAATATTCTATAACTACAAAATCATACCATATTTGTCTCATTATAGAAAAGATAAGTTAGGTCAAGACTAGAGGGAATGCACAGATGCTTTTTATGGTTTTGTCTTACAAAAAAAAGTTTTAAAAAAATCACACATCTACAGCTTACTGCTACCAAGTTATTAAGTTTCCCCACAAGTCCTCCACATGCACTGCTTCAAGTTCTACACATAATAATTTCACACACAGTGCAAATATTTAATGTAGCCCCATTATCTGAGGTATATTTCTTCAAATGCTTTTGGTTTTTTTTCTGTAGAAACATCATATCTTTTCTTAAATTAACTGTTATTTAGGAAATGCTACTGTATGGATTTGCTACATTTTATTTGCACAGACAGACTTTTAATAGGTCTGTAAGTCACAGGACACTGTATTGCTCTCTTCGTGAGTAATATTGTAAGCTCTAGAGACTATCTGTGCATGCAGACATAGCAGTTAGTTTTCGAGACTATTTATTCCAGTAAAGCTTGACCTTGCAATAACATTGAGAGCACAAAAAGTAAACAAGGCTGCTGCAAATCTAAGACATAAGCTCACATTCGTTAATTGTATTTCAAGAACTATCACTGCAAACTCACAAACTTCAGTGGGGTTGCTTGCACGAGGAAAAAGGACTACAGTGGAAAGGAAAAGCCTGCTGAGGCTCAGCAGTCACTAATTACTTGCCAATCTACCTGGTGTTGAAAAAAGTACCAACATTCCACAAAAAAAAAAAAAAAAGATAAAATCAGAACTGGATAACTACCTCAAAAGTGAGCTTATTTTTCTCTTTATCAGAGAAAGGGAACCTCTGACACACCACATCTCTTAAATATTCCTCTACAAATTCCATTGTTTGTGCAAATCTCTCCTTAATTTCATCTTTGGAAGTTCCACTGCTATCATAGCTGAAGAGGGAAAAAAAAACAAAACAAAAAACAAAACAAAACACAAAACTTAGCATGCAAATACACAGGGCTCTTTTCCCCCGACACAATTTTCATTGGTTTGTCAAAAATCTAAGAAGTTAAAGGCTGTTAAATAATTTATCCAAACGAGGGAGTCAGGAAGCTGACACCATAATTTCCTGGCTTTTGCTGTTTTATCCCATATGCTCATTTTGCACTATTTAAAAATCTCTGAGGAAAACAAAAAAAGAGAATTTTGTCCCAATAAATAAAAGAAGAAACCCTTATTATTTTAGTGGAAACAATGACAAGCTATGTACAGCATTAAGGAGAATGAATGTGGCCAAGAGATGCTGACTGTGGATGCTATTTTCCCTCCAAATAAAAGCAATATATATGCAAAGTAGACATTAATTTTTCTTAATATAAATTCTAGGTTTGTTTCTCAACATGTGCAGAAAGCATTCGAAAAAAAGACAATCCCCACCACCTTCCACTAACTGCTTTGGTTTTCCTGTTACATCACATATCACTGTTTAGCCTCTGCCAGACCTGAAGCCATTTGTTTTTCTATTTTGACATTTAAAGTTGAATATGATCTATTGTGTATCTCTCAGAAAAGAAAAACAGGCTAGCAAGGAGGGAAGGGAGGGAAAACCAAGAAACCACTAACCACCAGTACTAATACTGACAAGACTCAAATTCCTAACATTTAACACAAATTTTAAATGTTCATTTTCTCCAACTGAAAAAATTGAGTTCTGAACAGGTGAAGAACTACAAATTTTACATTATTTGTGCTATAAAGAGTTAATACAAGCCTACGGTCAAGAAATCATGTGTCCACTTGAGCTGTGGTTTTATACAGGTTTTTCACCACTGTATCACAGTACTTTCCATTGGCGGTTAAGGAACATGACTCTGTCTCCAGCACATTACTTGCTTCAGCATCTTCCCCCTTTTTTTTTTGCTTTTGATTGTGTGAGTTACCGTATGGACAATCTGCCCTGAAGAGTCTATGCTCTAATCAAATAAGGCAGGAGGAAAAATTAAATAGTCCTCCTTTGCTTTCACTCCCCAGGGCTAGGTCACTCGTCAGATCACCCAAATCAGACACAGACCATCACGGTGATCACTGCGGGTTTTGGAGACAAACCCCTACTGCCTCATAGCTTACACCATGCATACACAGGAAGGTTATTTTGTTCTCAGGAATGTTCTCTCCAGCAAACATTACAAGCAAATGAAACTACAGGGTTTGAATGTGTTATGGATTTTATTTTATTTTTTTATTATTTTTAAACAGAAACAGTATAAATAATGCATGGGTTTAGGATTGATCTGGTTTTGTTTTAAAAATCAAGAGTGATGTAATTTCCTTTCCCACACCATTCCAGCAAGTACTTACTCATCAATAGCAATTTCAGAAGGTATTTCAGACCACAGACGAGCATACTTCACTGGTGTTACTTGTTCTTGGGGGTCACGATCAACGTGCATATGAAGCATTAGCCGGCAGAAAGATGCTCTCAGATCATATGGCAAGTTTTCATCAGACATGCAACGGAGAATGAGGTCCACATCCAGCTGGCCAGATATTTCATTTATGGCTAAGTACTGCCGATCAAGGCACATTCTAGCAAAGAGGTTTAGTTGGTATCTTCAGGGGGAAAATAATACATAAACAAACAGCTTACATTTTAATTTCCTGAAACGTCCACTGGGTATAGTACTGATATGCTTTTACATGTATTAACAGAATGACTCTTATATTTTCCAGTAATATAGCTATGCTTATTATGGAAAGAATAAAGTACTCATCAAACACTAGTAAGAGGTAGCAATGGAAAAATAAAATAAAAGGAGTCATCGTATTTCCCTGAGAGTTACATAGAATTAAGTAATGTTGTTTATGAAAGCTACAGAATAATCCAAAGAACAGTTAAGGCAACTCAGCCTAAATCATGTAGAAGACCAAACACTTACTACTGATGCTGAAGCCACAGTTGTTCACTGAGGCAACAATGTAGGTGGACTACAGAATCGTTAAAAATCAGGTATTTCATTAAACAGCTACCGAGCTCTGCTCCCTTCAGTCAAAGAATTGGTAGAGAAAAACTAAACTTAATTCCTAAGCTTTTCAGTCCATAAACTAAAAGCAAGCAACTGGCATTTAAGGCATGCATATTAAGGACTGATAATTAGCCTTTAGTCATAAAGCACATGTCCAGCATTCATGAGCACTCATACAGGCTTGTGTTGAACAGTGTCAACCATGAGCTTTCCTAAAAAAATGAACATTTAATTGAAACCTTTTCACTCTCAGCACTTCTCAAGGAAATTTGACCAAACTGTATCCTAAACCCTTGTTTTAAGCATGTTCACGAGTCTATAATGTAGACTAAAAATAATTAACACTATCAATTCTACTTAAAAATGAGTGCAAGAAAATTATTTTGAAAGCAGATACAATGTTTAAAAATATATACACAAGTGGTGTCCTTTTGAGCTCAACCCTCCAATAGGCTCAAAAGCCCCACGTATTAGGAAGTCTGCTGCAACAACCATTTCAATAGAAGAGATAATGCAAAATAAGACAGCTAGTAAAAAATAGAAAAATCTAGTTGTACTTTCTGCATCACCACAATTGAGTCTGTCAAACTACTCTCAGAAGTTTATAACCCAGACACAGGAATTTGGTCTGGGCTGAAACCTGATCTTACACTATGCCAAGAACTTGGTGTCTTGTCAAGTCATCTGGAAACATCGCTTCACATTAGGAACTGCTAAAAGCATAGCTTAAGCTGTACAAAAGAGCACTGCACATTAATCAAACCAAACTTGTGGCATTTTCATAACTTCACATTTTGTCCTGCTGAGAACTACAGGACCACTAAAGGCTTTGAGCTTAGAGAGAAATTTTAAAGGCAGGGAGAACAGCAGTGACTTCTTTAAAACCAAAAGCAAAGCCATCTGCACACTGAAATCCTGTTCTTCCTGCAAGCAGTTGTTCACCCCAACTACCATCCAAACACAGGTATCCTAAGCAGTTAACATACAGGCTCTCTTATAACACCCACTTATGAGGAAATCAAGCAGAAATACAGGCATTAAGTGCTGTGCAAATTCAATGCACTATAAGTCTCAACTATTTTTTTTTAAATCAGTTTGAACTTGATTATCCTGATAATTGGACTTCTCACCGCGAATAACTTTGTGCTTTTAGCTGTCACTTCAAAGAGACATCATTCTCACTCTCTAACAGCTATTTTGTCCACGAAACCAGTACCCTTTCTCCCAAACCAACTACAGCCTATATTCCAAAGGCTTCCCCACTCAGCCTTGCTGAACTTTGCTAGCCGACTACTGCGCATGCTGTTAACCTGTAGTAGCTGAGTACGTCTCGATCTTCCTTCTGCCCTTCCTTAGCATCCTGAGCCAACTCTCTGATACTCTTACTGCGGATTTCCTTGTTACTGTCTCTCCAGAACAACCACACTTCTTCCTCATCTTCTCCAACTTCCAAGGCATTTTCTCCACTTGACACTTCTTCAAACTCAAATCGAGAGAGGACCAGCCTGCCAGAAGAAAGTTAGGTTAGGTTACAAACTGCCAAGATCCATGCAGATCTTTTAGAACATTTCTTTTAAGACACTTGCTAAAAAAGACACTTGCTAAAATGTACTGGTGATATAGAAGTAACTAATTTTATGATCTCACCTGCATTCAGAAAACAAATGTTATTGCTCAGCTCTGTGAAGTAAAAGCAGAATTTCTTACTCTTTCAGCAGTAGCATTTTACTACATAAAAACTTCGGGGTTTATTATTAAAAGCATTAGGTTAGAATGAATTTAGATTATAAGCTTCCCGTTCAGCCTTAAAAAGACCAACATTTCAGCTCCATTCAATTGATGAAGAAACAAGGAAGTTAAAGACACGACTAACTGGCTTTCAAAAACAACTTTATGGGAGAACCAATTCAAAGATTGTTCAACAGACAAAGAAAAGGATTTGGTTAATAAAAATATCTAAAAATTGATTAGTTCTGTATCACATAAATGCCAAACGGATCAGAACTTCTTTATGCTTACGTGGTGAAATAACTAGAAACAAATCAGCTACTGAAACCAAAAAGGCTTTGGGGACTTATAGAAAAAAGATCATACATTTGAAAAAAAGACAAATTAAATACACAAGGATAAGAACAAATAAGTGATATAGCAAGTTTAAGTGCTGGTCAAAATAAATACAGTCTTTATGATTTCATGAAGAGAATTATGTGCGCAAGAATACTCTCATTCATTTGTGTTTTAAATACTACCTGACAAAGACCTGCTTCCCTTTTGCAGTATTTTGGTAATTATTACCTATGCCCTATTCCACATATCGAATAAACCCTTCTTTATGAAGAACAACTGGGATTTGGTGCCTGCTATGATGCTTCAGCAATGGCAGGGCAATGCTGAGAGCTGGAGACCAAAATCCTAACCGCAGAGGGAGAACCGGGTGAGCAGAGATGCGTCAGCTTCTGCTTTGCTGCAAGCTAAGCTGAGCAGGCACGCGCCCAAGAAGCGCTCGCTCGCTTCAGACAGCTTATGGAGGAAAGCCTGAAGCCCAGACGAGGATCAGGCCCACAGGACCCTGCACACCTTCCTGCAAAGTCTGTCTACTTTGATCAAACGTGAGATATCTGAAAGATTTCTCTGACTGCAGGACTGAGAATGCATATGGCAGACGTCTGCTGCCATCAATACCCATTTACTGTGTATTTGAAGAGGACCCCACACATACTTAACTGCTTTCTCTAGTCATGCCAGCAGTGCTCTCAGCTTTGAATCACCTTCCTTCTGTTTCACACTAGGAAAACCATCTTTAAAGGCATTAACTTACTTAGTTTCAATGAGAATGTCTGCATTTGCTGGATTCAGCACGGCTTTACAAATCAACTCCTGTGTCACTGGAATAGACTTGTTCATGGAAACGCACAGATCTGAGAGGTAATCCAAAAACCTGTTGGAAAACGCGAGCCAAAATGATATCAATCCTTGTTGAGATCTAGACTGAAGCAATCTACATTTCAGAAAGAAAACATTCAGAACTCCATTTTAACATTGCAGAGCGAGACTGTTGCCCGAGGGGGAAGTTAATGGTGAGTGCCAAAGAAGAAGTGAACGAGCTGTGCTTCCTTACTAGCAAGTTGGCAGGTAAAGAATTTTCTCAGAAGGCTAAGAGGAAAAGGGTAATCATATACTCAAAAACGTAGATCTCACCTGGGCTCCCTATTTTTCCTCACGAGACTAACAAAAGTGTCAATCTCGGCAGCTGTGATGTGCTTCTCCAAGAGCTTGCGATTGTTATGAAGCAGTGCTGTGATAGTGTCCTCAGCCAAGACATCATAGCCAATTTGCTTCTGCATGAAGCCAAACTGCTTTGCAATGTATTCCTTCAAAACATAGGGGGAAGAAGGAAGGTGTTGCAATTAATTCTCAGATTTTAAGAAAGTGCTCAATAACAGAAAACAGTAAGATGTTCGTCAATGTCAACACCCCAAGAAGCAAACTGGATTAGATTCAAATGGTTCTTCTTTTGAGAGAAAACAAGCGATGACAGATAACCTTAACACCTCCCTCCCTCCTGGGCTAGACACTGCCAAGGCATTTATCCTCATCTCGTACGAGTTTGTTTCTAATAAATGGCAAAAAATAAATGAACAGCCTTAATACACAGGTCAACTTTCAATGGAGCTTGTAGTAAACAAGAGTGAAGAAAGTCTTACGATTCACCTGAATTTGACAGTCAGAAATTCCATTGTTTTCTTTAAACTCCCCTTGGAACTGGTACTAATTACACTGCATATAGTCTCTGATAGAGATGAAAAATGCCAGATGGAGTAAAACTGAGCAATCTCAAAATCTCTTGCTGACTGTACAATCACAGCACAGCATAGCAGCGTTTAATTAATGGGATGCAGCTTTTGTATTTTTTTTGGAGCACGGGATCAATGTTAATGCCATTGAAAGCTACAGACACATTTCAAACCTGATTCTTTCTGTAATCCTGCTGAGAGTGTCTCAGCACTCTGTAGCAAAGCCGGCATATGTGTCTGAAAGGAGCATGACGCTGGTCTCCAAGCTCCTCCAAGCGCAACATCGGGCCATCACCACTGTCTGTAAATGGTGCTTGCAACAACTTGAAAATCTATAGATTAATTAAAAAACAAAGATAAAATCCCATGAGACACTGCCTTCACCTGACTAAAATTAGTGTAAAAGCACTGTGTCAGTGTCTTTAAATTTCTAAAAGGTACATCAGAAATACACTATAGTTACCAAGTTTCCTGGCCACAGAGTAGCCTGGACAGAAGACATGGTTGATCACCTTTTTTCAACACCGTAATCTGTAATTTTTCCTTCTAGCAAGGGTATGCCTACAGTCCACTGCCAAGAGCCTGCTGAAAGCTAGAAACTCAAAGGATCTTTGGGTCCCAATAATTTGGCCAGGTTCTCTATTATTAGGTTCTCTTTTCTGACAACCTCTCTTTGTAGGCAGATTTTAGAGAAAAATGCAGCCTACCTGCTTTAGAATATTCTGTTCTCTCATGAGTTTTTGCCGTTCTCTATTAGGTTTAGAAAATACCACTTCAAGGACATCTTGTCCAGAATTAGTTCCACCAGTAACAAAGTAGACCAAATCTTCCAACAATTTGGTAACAGATCTAGAGGAAAGCCAGAAGTTGTTAATCCAAGACTACAAATTCTATCTATTAAAAGAACAGTGTCAGTGTAAGTTTACATAGACTTCAAAATGCTAAGTGAAACAAGAACATCAATTAGAGACTGACTCAGATGCTGGATAAAGCACATAGGGTTGTACAGAACTTAAAATTAGGAACTTATGCTCCCTATTGCCATAGCCTTAGTGTCTAATAGCTAAACCATAGCAGCAGTAAGACAACAGTATCGCTTTAGGGCAACTATATGCTCGCCAAGTTCTATTTGGCAGTTCTTTAACTTGCCAGAAAAAATAACATAAATCGGGTGATAATCTCTCCCAAGGCCAAATAAAAGACACTGGCTACAGAAGCTCACAGGCCTTGGTTTTACCCAGTCGACTCTGTGCTGTTTTTGTGTGGCCACGTACTTTTCACGGATAATGTCAGAGGATTTGCAATAAGTCATATGTTCAGTCTTCACAAGATGGATTATAAATTCCCACACTCAATTTGCAAAGCCCGACAAGAAAGGTATGCTGTGGATTATTCCTCCAAGTTCACAACAACAGTTCTCATGCTCTCATTTCACAGAGCGACAGGGAGGGCTTGACAGAATAGGCTTGAGAACCTCCACTATGGACACGTCAACAATAAAACCATCAACTTTTTTTTTTTTGTTTAAATCTCATCAAGGCAGAAACAAAATCCCTCTTCTGAAGATAGCTAACATAGATAAAATTTTCAAACAGTTACTGAGTAAAGGAAACAACATTATCTGAACCAAATTCTTATTACCTTACCTTCTTTCATTCTGGGTTATTGTTCCCTTTTCCAATTTGCCAGCAATGGAACCTAAAACCTTACTTGCATCATTTGCAAAATCCAAGTCCCGAACCTCTGCAGGGGAAACTGGTACTATAGCAAAAGCTTCTTTGTCCTCTTTCACTGGAGAAGTACCAATCTGAAACCCAGAGAAGTTTTATCATCAAACCAAAAAGCAGAAAACAAAGTAGCGATTCACATAGTGAAAATTAAACAGAAGAAAAGCCACGCTCCACTTAGACAGTATGAGAATACTGATGAAGTCAAACTTTGAGAACAGGACCACTCTCTGCAAGCTCAAAGCTGTTCCTAAATCCAGAGAAACATCAGGTGAGATTGCAAAATGTTGCTGTAAACAGTGGAAAAACATCCTCCTCGTGCACAAAAGAAATCGAACAGTGTAACTACTAAACTACCATGAAAACCTAGACTTTAAGATAAAATATATTGCGCAGGCACCATTCATTACTGTTACGCTGCTTGCTGTTTGACAAACCCAGCAGTCTCAAGGGACTGGAACTTCTGCCAACAACACTTTTGTCAAAGTACAGGAATCAAAGGACGTGCTTACATAAAGTAACAGAACTTACTTTAAGCATCACAGGTTTCTCCTCTTCTTTATCAATAGGGATATTGGTACTATGAACCCAGGTGTTAGTGCAAAGGTGTCGAAGTCTGACATAAGAGTTCCTGAAAGTCAAAAGTTTCAAAGCATGAGTCAGTTTCCCAGACTGGAAATCCTCACATTGTTTGAACTGCAAGATGTTGGCAGGAACAAGCGGAAAAAAAAAGTGTCATCTTTACCCATGCTGCATACCATAACGGGAATAAGACTCTTCTTTCCTTATTTCATTCTATAAATTCACCTTAGGAAGCCTTCTTATACAATGAAATAGATTTTGCTGTAAAACAGAACTACATCTGTATTTTGTTGCCGTATCTCAGCTGCTGCACAGTAACAAAGCCAGCCTCTTCAAGTCCTCACATTTCCACATGCTGTAGTGTACCTGAGCTGTCAGCTTCCTCCCTTACCTTTGTATTTTTCAGCCCATAACTCCCTGATATCTATTTTATATTTTCAAAACTGAGAATTTCTTGGCTCTTTGTATCGCTAGTCAATGTTGTACAAGGATCAAAGGTCCACGAAGATACCAGAACAGGAGACTAGTATGCAACAATTTTCTCTAGCAGAAGTCCTATGGGGACAGCAGTTCCCAGACTGTTTCCTCAGGTATTTCTGGCAACGACACTGTTTTCCATGTACCAGCTCTTTGATAAAACATGTCAAGCCAGAGTCAGATGAGCATCTTAGTCTAGGATAAGAAACAGTCTCTCAGCTGCAGTACAACCTCCTCTCTCCACACAACCATGGCAGCCCAAAGGACAGAGGAGGCAGCCAGGATGGCTGCTTTTGGTGGCCATGTTAACTTCTGCTAACTTGAGAGGATCTGATCATTTAGAGAGTTGCTGAAGTAGATGAAACAAATACGCTGTGCTTTCTTGGTGGGGACAGACACCAAAGAGCCTGCATGCAGACTGTGTATCTTTGAAGGGTACAACATCTTTTAAAGGAGCTGGAGGGAGGTACCATAGGAATAGTAAAGGACATGTAAACAAAAGAAAATGAAGTGCTAAATATTTGATGTTACATCCTAGCTAACATAATACAGACAGGTCACAGGAGTGGCTTGATAGGACACCCAAGGATTTTAGTCCCAGTTTGTTCACCGGCAAGGAAGTCACTTAATCTCAATTTTCCCATCTGTAAAATGGTGTTCCGTTACATATAACTCAATTCTGAAGCACTAAAGTGAAGCTTCAAGCACTCACTAAGTATTTCTGTATTATTTTGAGGAAGAACCTTAATTCCAAAGGACAAAACAAAATTACTGGGAGATAGCTCTACCTTAAAAACAAGAATCATCAAACTCCAAAGCAGAAAGTCAGTTCTAACGGTAGGCTTAGCTGTACCTGGGGACAAGGCTGTCTCCTCCTCTCAAGGTGGTAGGGTCCAACTCGAATATGGAGGAGATATCATTTCCTTCAGGCACAGACACCAGGGAGTACGCCATCTTCTCCTGAGCATTGCGCAAGCCTCTTCGGGAGGCATCCTGCTCAGGGTCCAGCTGTGGAAGGAGTCCCATCACACACAGTCAGACCAAGCCCTCCGGACCCACCCACCTCGTGTTAAGTAGATGTGTCCTGTAATTTGCAGACTTAACTCTGAACCACTCCAAGTACCAGTTAAGACAGCTGGGCTTTAGGACACCAGTAAAACTGACAAGTAGCTGCTCTTGCCAACCATTTCTTCACTTTCCCTGGTGTTAATAACTTCTGAGTATTTCTGGATCACAAGCACAATAAATACTAGACCACAGAGGTTATGTCTTGCAGACAGTGCCAGAAGAGACTCAAAATCCCCCAGCCATATAGCCCACAGCGTGCTGGGAACTCTGGCTAGTTTTAGATGACCCACATCTGCTAAGATCCCAACTCCTGACACTACTGGCTCTTGAAAAGTATTCTACATATTGCATTTATCACGCTAACAAAGTAATTATGTGAGCTGCAAACATAAAAATCAGCAACGCTATGTACCAACAATCTGGCTGGGAAATAATCAACTTCAGCAGCAAAAATGGGACTCGCATCTACCACAGACAAATGAAACAAAAAGATAATCAAGAAGTTAGATATCTTGCTGTTCACACTACAGCTTATGATGCACTCAAACACAATTATATGCTACGAAGGCCATGGCATCAGAAGTATCTTTATTTCCAAGGTGCTAGCAAATTACCAGCCTCCTTTAGCAAAGTAAAGATACTAACATCAACTGAATAAACCCCTGGATTTTCAGATGAAAGGACAACAGGGTAGGAAAGAAAGATAAACTGGGAAGAAGGAACAACAACTTCCTCCAAAACCTTTTCTAGGGAACTACCAGTTATCACTAGTCAATAAAAAAGTTGCTAAATGTCTCACACAATGCACAAGACAGCTGTCCATGTATAAACATCTAAATCCTAGATGTAATTTTCAAAGTGATCAAGCAACCAATTTGTCAGCTTCTCTGTGATCATGGCACTAGTGGAAGGTAGGCACCCAAAGTAATCAGCACTCAAGTACCTGTCTTTCAAAGTCCTGGTGTAAGGCACTGCAATCCTGAAACATATGGAAAAGGTATCTAATGTTGCCTGTGCCTCAGGATACTCTGTAGTTAGCACATTTGTAGTCAATGAACCTGGCTGCAAAGTAGTGACATTTAAAGCCTGATTTTGCACATGGGAACAGACAGTTAGCTGTATGGAACAGAAGTACACATTGGGAGCGTGCCTTCAAGAGAAGAAGCAACTGTACGCTCAACAGAGTCCATCTGGAGGCTTTACACCGGGAGAAATTGGCTCACTTGGAATGAATTCTCCAAATTTCAGCTGTCTCCTTCATCCCCACAGTAAGGAAGCTGCTCTGTATTCACAATTTGTACTTCAGGAGACAACTGGTCAGTTACTGAAACTGTGGCGAAGCTGAAAATGAGTAATAAATCAGAAAGTAGGAAATGGGGCAATTTAGGGAGAACTAAAACTTCAACGCCAAAGTCGACAAAAGCATTCCCCTTTAATGTTGCAAGGGTACTAGCTGGCATCTCACCCATGCCCATTTAAACCCCATTCTTGTACAGCTTGCTGAGGTATAAGGAGAAAATAACAACAAAACACAGAGCTGTGCAAAGAAACCTGCCATCTTGCAGACAGCTCACATTTGGATCAAGTTGGAGTAGATAAAGTTGGATAAAGCAGCCTACACCATCCTGTCACTAGTGAATGTTAAATGATGCAGTAATTTTGTGTCAGAAATGAATTATGTGCTCCTGATCCTATTCTTTATGATCTATTTTTGCCACCTAGTGGTAAAAAGACAGCAGGGAAAAATCAGTGCAACTCTGAAGCCAGTGCATTATCATTATTACTGCACTTATCAGAAGGAGATATTAGCATATCACCAGTAGGATGTATGTCTACATAAAAGACCTCAACACCGATTAACTTTCAAAAAGTTAACCCAACAAAATACTTCAATGTTGGATTCCCCCTGCTGCGCCCCCCACCAAACAATAGCTTTGTGGGGGGTTTTGTTCATTTTTTCAGTATGTTTACTGAGTCAAGCTGTCAGAAGATGAGTGTTTGCTGCCAAATACCAACAAAAACTAATCAGGATAACAGCTCAGTATCTGGGGGCAAGGGTAACTGTTTTAATGGCCAGGCTATAATAACAAATCCTTTTAGGAGGAAAAATCCACCCTGCAGGATTTCAAAGCATCACAGTGCATTCATCTTTTAAAGACTGGAGGAGTAGTTCTTTTTCATATCCAAATAGAGCAAATCTTCCATAATACAGGATAAATGACCAAGAAAGCTGCATAAACCTACAATCAAATCCAACTAAAAAAAAAAATAAAAATCCACAATGGAAAGTGCTGTTCCAGTTTTCTTTTCAACTATTGAAGCAATGCTGTTTCCCTTTGATACCAAAGAGAAGCTTTTATTAACACAAAGCATCAGCACACTCAATCTTTGACACAACAACATTTACCAAACACAACACAGACTTGCTTTCACAGGAAAATCAGAAGAATGGCACTGAAATAATTCTCACCCTGCCATTCTTGCTCTCTAGACCCTTTATCCTGGCTTTCCTGTGACAAGCTAAAACAAGAGAGGGAATTAATTTCTTAAATAAGGAGGTCAGACAACTGACTGGCACAGCACTACATGAACATCCCATTAGGGGCACTTGACGTCTGGTACCACCTTGAGCAACTTGCTTTTCAGACCTATTCAAGAGAATGCTTCCAGGAAGCAAAGGTTTAAGAAATAGGAAGACAGAAAAAGAGATGCTACAAAGGGGGGAGGCGAGGGGGTCCAGGTAACATATAAATTCGGTGCCAAGTACATTGATCTTCACTAAAGCCTAATCCAGTTTTCAATATCCACTTCCCTGGATAGGCCTTAAAAGCCATCAGGTAATTCTCAGGTTTTTAGTTTATTCACTAGCAGCAAAGCCTGGACCATCTATGCACTGGCCAGGTAAATACCTGGGCCTGTGTCAAGCCCTCCTCAATTAGGGGCAAGATTATACTCTTGCCTATACTTACTGAGGGTTGACACTCCAGGTCATCTTCCTCATAGTCAGGGTTTACCTGATGAAACAGAATCACAGGCATGTCAAAACTCTAACAGAGCTGAAAGTGGGAAACAACCTCAGCGCAGTCTAAAAGTACTTTGAAAAAAAATGCACTCTACTGCTACAGCACTACCAGGCATGCAGAACAAAAATACTGTGCAAACCAATTCATTTCTAATCAGGCATCTGTCTGTTCATGAATTAAGCAGTTAAGTAATCTGCAAACATGCAGACAGATTTATCTTGTTCAGGATAATCACTAAAGGTGCAAGAAGGGTAGAGAGTTACCAAGTTTCAGTTTTTGTGGTTTGTTTTTTGTTTTTGTTTTTGTTTTTTTTTTTTTTTTTTAATCCCAAGTGGAATTTCCAACTAGGAATTACTGGCTTGGCAGAAATCTTTTAGAACAAACACTATTCTAACCATGGGTCAGGTGAGCAATCTCCTCTGGTATATTTTTGCATAGTGTAAGACCATGTTTTTGTTTGGGCTGATTAGCAACCCCAAGATTTACTGGAAAAGCTCTACACTGGATCACTACTGAAAAGGATTTGCAAGTGTGCATGTGACAAAATGCTGCTGTTTTTCCAATCTGCTTATTAGAAGAATATAAAATGGGATATTTAATCTGAACTTCTCTTACTGAAGCTTTCAAGTCAATAGCATGGGCTGAGACAGCCCTTCTGCCCTGCTACGCACTCTTACATCCAGGACAGCTTTTACTTAGAGAGGTTTGTGTATTGGCATGTTGATATATCCATGCTTTAAAGTAAACAGAAGTAGTTTTAATAAACATTTACAAATGTTAAGCAGCAAAACTCACACAGTTATAACCCTTAGACTTATTTTCTTACTTTTTTTTTTATTGTCTTGGAATCTTATTTCAATAGGGGAAAGACGTCCACTATGGAGAGAGAAAAATTCTTATTTGTTGCTTGGACAGCTAAGTGTTATCTGCAGTTCTTATAAGACTGGTCTGAAGTCTAACTGCATTTTCATTTTACAGTCAGTTCTACAATTCTGCTCAGAAATCAGTGATTCAAGAGAAACTAACAATAGCTGAATTCATTTTCCCCCAAAGGCTCTCAGCCATTTACAATTTATTCATCTATTAATAAATTCATCTTGATTCTACTGCCCACATGACAGAATACTATTTAGTGTCTATTCTTTGCAAGAGAAGAGTTATCGTCTCTAGAATTCATACAAAAAATGAAATAAGCTCAAGACTACCCCTGTACCGTGGTATTCTTTCAAGTCTCTTTCACCTTGTTTTCTATGTTTAGCCATCTACCTTTGTACTAATACTAAGGACCCAAACACCACTCTCCTCCCCTCCCCTGTGTCTATTTTTAGGGCAGGAAATGAAAGATTTTCAGAAGGTGTAAAAGGAAGAAAATACTGTGGAAGGAAAGGCAGAGTTCCTAAGCAAGCCCCAACACCTACCTCTGCTGCTAGGTAGTGTCCAGTAGCAAGGTGTTTGAACCTGAAAAGGCTATTCCAGTATCCCGCACCACCACGACAAGGATCATGCTGCACCACCTACAAGGGAAGGGAAACCGCATTTACACCGTACGTCAGCGACCTCCCTTTCAAACGCAGCATTTATGGTATTTCGCATACAGATAAGAGGAAACAGAACAAGGACCTCCAGAAAAGATGAAACCACCTTTCATATGTGAACAACACACAGTACAGTAAACACCTTGAGCTGGCTACAATTAGTTCACTTCAACGATTATGAATGATGGCAGGAAGATTATGGTGCAAGTTGGCAGAGAAGTAATTAAAGAAGGTGCTCTAGATGTGCACGTGTTGCTAGGTCTTGAAAGGAACTTCCTAAAGAAACACAACAAATCCGTTACCTTTTTCGTATAACTAATTTTTGACCTTCTTAAAGTGGATGAGGGAAGACACCTGGAAATATTTCCAATGCAATGGTGTTGTACAAAAGAATATGAAGACTGTTATATTTACTTTCTAACTTCTCCTGTGGCAAGCAGAGCCTCCAACATCAGATGATCTGTTACTTCATATCAGCTACTCTGTGGCTACACCTGCTTTCTTAGGGAAAACTCAGCATAGCTGACCTGTGCCTTTCAGGGAAGGACTACCTTACCTCTGTCTTGCATTTACCACTGGGTAAACTGCATACACACAGACAGTCACCACAGAAGCTACTGATGTGTTGTAACATGTCGAAGTAATGGTAATTATAAGTAGGCTTTCAATTCAAATACAGGAGAAGCTATATATCAAAGCAGATAATTATGGAAAGATAATATGAAAAATACCTATCCACTGTTACAATTAATTTTATGATTCTCACATGCAGTTTGCATGGCAAACATTTAAAATCACAAAACAAGTCCAATAATACCAACAGATTGAGGATATTTTAAGAAGCCAGTGATGGCCAAGGTGTTAGTCACTCTATTTAAAAGCCAAGTAAAGAAAAAAAATAGTCCAAACAAGCAACGCGCAGAGACTAGCAAAGGGTTGCAGTCTTCTGTCAAATGAGGATATGCATAATCACATTATTCCACACCAAAAATAGAGTGTTCAGTACACTCAGCAGGACGGTTGAAATTATTAGCTGGTGCTAAACTTTAGTGACTGGAAAGAAAATGACTTCATAGATGCTTCTCGGTCCTCTTTTTCTTAATTGTCAAGAACCTGAATTTGAGAGCTATCTGCTGCACCATTAGAGATCAGAACTCCTCTTTAATTTAGCACAGAAAGCACAGTAAGTAAAGGAATTTTACGATTAAACTTCTAACACCAGGAAGACTTCTACCTAAAAAAAGAAATCCAGGTACACTGCTTTTAAACAGAAACAGTAATTGTTCCTACAAAGCCACCCCCAGCCCGAGTTACAATTCTTACCTCTACTTCCCACAGGGCTTTTGAACTGGTTGCAGATGTGGCCGACTGCCTCCCTGTCGTTCTCAGGAAGACATGCTGCTTCTTCCTGTGCTCGTCGCAAGTCAGAAACTTCTCCTGTTCTGCATGAAACAGTCTCACCACATCCCCCTGTCAAAGCCCAGACAGCATGATCAATACAGACATTACCCATCAGTGAACAAGTTACAAGCAAGTAGAGCTTTGAGTCTTACCCCTTTGAGAATATCATCTTTGTTATCACTCCATTTCATGAAGAGGACAATTTTCCAGCTTGTATTGCAATTCACAGAGTTGACCTAAAAGGAGAACTAAAACCATTAGCCCCACTGCCTAGTGTCTGCAGAAGATACTGCCACGAACTACTGCCTTATTTTTTAGACAATTTTCAACAGAATACTGCAGTCCCTGTTGCATTATTCTAGAGAAGAGAAGTCCTTTCTGTGTTTACTCCAGAACAAGTAAACTGAGCTGACTTGCTAGGAAAGTCACTTGCTACACATCACTGTGCCACTACTTTTGATTTTGAAGGAAAAATCTTATTTTTAGCCAGTCAAGCAAAAGAGATCAAACTCAAACCTCTGCCCAGCACCCAAGAGATATGAGAAAAGTCTGCTAGCTCTCCTAAGTTGCTGATTAACAAGATAACCATTCCTAAACAATGCCACAGGTACCAACCAGCTTGCTGATTTTCATAAACAAATCCAAGCAGCTTAGCTGAAATATATGGAGATTTGTACAGCTGTTCCAGCTGTGTCAATCTGCCCTTACCTCATTGCATCCTGGATTATCGACAAGCTGATGACTACTGGCGTGGAGAGGTTGGCCAGCATTGACAGGATTCAGGACTACTTTGTCTCCAATGACAACCTGTAGATAAGTGCAGCATCAGACAGAAATTTGCACCCTGGGAAAGCTCTTTCTTTTTTTAATGGGAGGAAATCACCTTCTTGCAGTTTGGAGAGATGCCAGTCTGAGTATGAAAACCCGGATTCTGTTTGCTTCAGAATTTAGCTCACCGTACTCAGTCATTCAGGCAGAAAAAAACCCCTATACTATTGGACTCAGAGGCTTCCAGAAGAAACACATACTGCAATTCTGGTACTAACCTATCTGCTGCTTTCCATGAAGTTGTTTCATTGGTTAACATTTAACAAATAATTCCTATAGCAAAAGGTCAGCCAAAAATCCTCCTCCTCCAAGACACACTTTCATTTGTAAAACCAGATTCTTGACCAGGCTGGCATATGACTCAAGATAAATGCACTTTATTATGGGCACTAAAGGTCTTGCTCTTCCCTTCTTCTAGGGCAAAGTCTTACTTAAATTAAAAACCAAAAAGCCTCTTCTGTATTCAGAAGAACTATTCTCAGTGATAAAAGTGTCTGAGAATTGGTGCTATTTAAAAGCACTAAATGGCCTCTAAGACTGTGCTACCCTGTGCTTTGGGTTTACTGTGTGTATGTGTCTGTAGAAAAGGAACAGTCACATGAAAACGTATGGGGCTAGTCTATAGGATAAATTATTCCTACTTGATAAAGTCTGCTCTGTTTAGGTGCCAAATATATACCTGGACCATACCATAGAGCACACTGAAGCTTATTACCTCCCGGTTTTAGGCAGATAGTGTACCCAGGTGACTCAGACTTTGTAAAAAAGAGATTAAGAGATTAAAATGGCAATGCATTTAATTGAAAACCAATTATTTTCCAGATCTCCCATGAAGAGGACCATTTAACCTCATTATTACCCATTCCTCATATACAAAATGATGATCAATTTTGATTCTGCACAGACAACATTGCAAACCAAGACGCTAATTATTTGTTCCAAATCTACTGAAGGAACTCAACATTTCCTACCATTTTGAATTGGGCAGGAACTGTGAAAGGCTAGTGTAATTAGGTCCTTTATTCCCTCCACTGTTAAATCATTCCACGTTTCCAAAATACAAGTTACCATAGCAATTTTCCTCCCCCTCATGACAGCATAGGAAAAAGGTTGTTCCTGCAACATCACGCACTAAAAGATCTGTGCATTTCATTAATTGCAAGACAGGCCTCCTGCAACAAGCTTTGCCAAGCTGTGCACAAAGCAATACGTGAAGATATTCCGCTTATCACTTACACTGTCTCCAATGGAACGCAGCTTGTAGAAAGGCTGTATGTAGAACCAGGAACCTTCATTTCCAGCTTCATCCAAGGTCACCCTCATAGCATTCTTCTCTAGTAGAGCTGGAAGCCTCTTATTTACTGTTAAGTATTTGTTACTTTTTAAGTGAAGCAGCTAGAATAAGAATTAGAGTTCAGTTCTAAGAATGCTCATTTTTCCTCCCCTCAATAAATAGCGAGCATGCGCAAGATAACCACAATACTATACAGGAATCAAAATAAAAACTAAATTATATAGAAGGACTGATGAATTCAGGCACAATTTCACTTACACTTCTTTCAGTATATATACAGTCCTACAGCACAAAACATCTTCAGATAATCCAACTGTCCCTTCTCCAGCAAACGATAAACACTTAGAAATGCCCTCATCACTTTATGACAGCCTGTTCAAAAAGCCAGGATCAAAAGTTGTAAAATGCTGGGGACTAAGTGGCTCTCCCTGGTAAGAAGGGAGTGCTGAGAAGTAAAGCTGCTCTTATCTTGCTTTGTTCTGTCTCATTTAACAGAAAACATGACTGCTTCTTTGAAGACTCTCCTCAAAAAGTCCCATTCTTCAAAGTTCGGCTGTATACCACCTCGCAGACCACACACCATCAGCATGAATATGTAAGCTGCAACAGGTCACATCCCAGCTCCCAACCTCCCCAACTCCAACCAACTGTTGTTAAGTTTCCAGTAAATTTAGCAGACAAGTACTTTTGTACAGAAAGCCGCTTTTTGATGCCTTTTGACTACCATAAATACTCACAGAACATATGGGAGTTACAGGAAAATATGGGCAAAAACTTATCACTGTTCTTAATAGTGATTATGTTTGTAGTCCAAAAATAGGTATTATTATTTTTCTTTCATCATTAAAACTAGATTTTTTTTTTTTTTGCCTTAAACACACAGGCCAATAGCGCACTTAATTCAACCAAGCCAGGCACTTCCCTGCCTGTTCTCCATCAGGTTGCTCCAAATCCTGCAACTGCTTTGGAGGGCAGCCAACCAATTTCTCCTTGCAACGGGAAAGCCCAGCCTGCCTGTGCTCCTAGTCACCCCCTCTGTTGGCTGGTACTGTGTCAGCAGAATAAAATAAAAAACATTTGTATAGGAATTTCTTAATCTAAGGCTCAAAACGCTCAGGTAACTACCCCTACTTCTGAAGTGCTGAGGCACTCCACCTAGTAGAAGTAGGTCTGCTTTGGTTTCAGGGTGAACTCGCACCTGCTCCATATTATGTTCCCCATTTATTAAAGACCTGTCCTTTTTAATCGTGCAGTTATTGTACCCCCCATTTTTCTTGGCTTTGATGCATGATTTTCTTTTTTTTCATTCCCTGGGACCTAGCACATCCTTTGCTTCAACAGACTGCAATTTAATTGTGTCAACATTTGATTGTGAGACACCATATGTGGCATTGTACAGTGCCTGTGCCATCTTCCAAATGGTCAACCCTAACGAAGGCTCTAAGAAGTATTTCTGAAGAAAGCAATCATATGGTGGCTTCAAAAAAAACCCACAACAAAAACCCCACAATTAACCCATAGTAAAAAAAAGTGACTTCATCAT
The DNA here is from genome assembly GCF_964188355.1 of Buteo buteo. Classification (NCBI taxonomy): domain Eukaryota; kingdom Metazoa; phylum Chordata; class Aves; order Accipitriformes; family Accipitridae; genus Buteo; species Buteo buteo. The sequence continues at coordinate 2,380,113 of NC_134191.1, forward strand.
AGCTATATGCCCAGTTGTTGCTTCATAGGATCCCACTTCATGACACTGTCATACCTTGCAAAACTACAGACTCTTGTCCAGAATTCCAGAAATTTCAAGTCACACTGAGCAGGGGATTTTGAGCAAAATCCTATACAGCTTGCAAAGATGTTTACAGCCTACCTGAATAACGTTGCCATACTGGATGACTGTTCCCAGCAGCTTTCTGTTTTCGGTTTCGTTCTGTTTCTTTTCCAAATCTGCCGCATGCTGAAATTAAAGGAGAACAATTAATTTGCTGACTGTTTTATAAAAAAAGTGCCCAAACACCCGAGGTTCTTTAACAGGATTTCAAAGAACTGGAAAACCAGCGAGCATTCCTTCTTCCAAATTCCAAATGCGTAACTTCCAATTCCCTTTTTCAGTTGTTTAGGAAGATAGACACACACCATTTAAGCAATCCATCATTTGGGTAAAATTTGACAAAATTTTGGAATAAAACATGAGATGAAAAGCTCGGACAAGACAGAAGACAAGCCATGAGAAGAAAACAGCATACCTATGGAGGGAAGGTGAAAAGGGATGAATAACAACCCAAGCCAGGAAGTCTATAATCCTTTCTACTGACTTCTATACAAATTGAAAGGAAAGGACCTCAACTTTGATTCTTTATTTTACTTTGCCAATACAGGCCCCAACTCTCATACAGCCTGTCTTTTTATGGTGACTCTAATCATCTTCACCATGCAGCAGGATTACTTAGAAGACATTTACAAATGCCCCCTGCAGCTGTGAATATGTGAGTTCCCAATTTCCCAGCACCACAGAGCTGGTACTTCATGAAACTGAAGGATACTCTGTGCTACGTTACAGACCGGCTGTGAAAATGCAGCCACGCATTTCTGTATCCCACTAACATGGTAATAAAAGGGAAAACCCTTGCAAAATTGAATTATCATAGAGATACATTGTTCCATTTAATAACTTAATTTATAACTAGTCTCTTGCGCTTTGCATTAAAAGTGAGCTATTTTGCCCAGGCTGTTTTTAAACCATTTCATTTAGTAAATAAATTCTCCCTCACTTTACAGGAAAGATGATTTTTTTTTTCATTAAAAAAATAAAGATCTGTATTTGCTTCAACTGATATCTAGTGGTAGAGAGTAATTTAAAACTAGACTTTTTAGGAAGCTAAGCATCAAGGTTTATGGTTTGGTTCTCAGATCGCAAGGACTATGGTAGGTCCAGTTTTCTCTTGGAGAAGAAGAAAAGTGCCCACAGTTCCTAACTGTAGTAAGGTGAAGTACTAGTAACACAGGACAAAGCCTAGCTACTGCAAAGGAAGAGCTATCTGTATACTGTTATAAAATTTCATCATCTTCAGGTTACACAAAATGTGCTATTTTTAGAAGTTGTGCTAGGTATGATAGCTGGCTTTTGCTCCAGGAGAACCTGGAATACAGCTGCTCATTCAAATTCAAATGTATATTCAGAAATACAATGCAGCATAACTTCCTCTTTATTATTGAAATACAACTTTTTTTGCTTCATTTCAAAGTATTCTGTCAAGAATGGATTTCTTCAAGACACTAGGGCCCTCTCAACTATCAACTGCAATCACAGAAGACAGGACTTCTCTGCCTGCACTGGATTGGGTGTCACATTTATTATAAACAAAGAAAACAGTGTATTCTGTTAAAATATGATTAAGACTTGGGATGCATTTCAAAAGCACACACCAGAACTGACAATCATTCAAGAAGAAAGAATCATTTTCTCTGGCCACTAGATGTCAGCTTCTCTAACAGCACTGATTCTTGATACCAAAGAAAGACAAGTGTCCCAGATTTTAAATCCCTTAAATGGCATTAACTTAAAATAACCTGACCTCAGCATTGAGCACTCCACAGCAGACAATAAATTCCACCAGCAGACAAACAGAAGCCAAAAAAGGCAAGTGATGATGAATACATCCTGCATCACCAATTTTGTTCGAAATTATATGCACTGACAAAGAAATCTAATCATGGGCAAATCACATAATTGTAGGCACATGTTTCAGGGCATAGCTCCCCCCACCCCCCCTCCAATACATATCATGCAAAACGCAGAGTTTCTTAGTGTATTCCATGTACCAATAAATGGAAAAGATGACATGTACCCATATGATTGGCAGAAAAAAGTTTGGATATATGAGTGATGTACATGGGACCAAATTATTTTGAAGCCATGCATCAGCCCCAGGTCACCGAAGACCTTATTTGGCACAGGCTATATAAAGGGTTAGCCTTTATGTCAAAGTAATGCATATTAAATAATCTCCAATAAAATTGTAAAGTACTCAAATCCTTTCACCAAATCAGGCAAGAACTTCACGCATGGTGGTACATTTCTGTACAAATATCACTCAGCTGGGGCTAAATACTGGAAAAATCTAATCCTGTATTTCCATAGGGACCCCGGCACAAAATGGTAAAGTGTCAGACGAACAGGAACAGGTTCCAAACACCTGAACTGGCACCAACTGAGGAAAGAGAAGGCAACTTTAAATGACATTGTAATCCAGGGCAATTACAAAGTATTTTTCTTCTACATGAGGCAGTATTTAGACCATACTTTCTCTTAAAATCCATGAACTCACACACATAACCTGCGGGAATAAACTGGAGAGTTCCCTTCTACATCAGAAAAACCAAACCCAGAATCCCGCATTACTTAAAGCTTGCTGGCATGGTCTACTTCTCTTATCGTCATCAAAGGGGCAGGAGAAATGCAGCACAAGTGAGGGACCTTTGTGCTACAGCCAGTACCAAAATAGCTTTCTCCTTGCAAGTTAATACTTCTAGGTTATAAAATTATGTTTTGAGAAGCAAAATGAGTCAAACACTCAGCCTTTGTGAAATGCAGGAGCAAGGCAGCCATATGGCAATCAGCAAATGACACTCTCCTACAGGGCCATTCTGTATTTCAGTCTACAATGAGCTTAATATAGGCTTAAAGAAACTAAAAATATTTAGAATTGTAATTTTGACATGAAGTACTCTAGCTATGTAATTTTAACATAAACATGGAGTTTATTTAACTCTAAAGTCAACAGATGGTATTTAAGTTCAGTTGGCTTTTTTTTGTATAGGAAGTCTAAAAACAGCAATCAATTGCCTTACTGGGTTTTCAACTGCTGAATGTCAACATTTTACCCAGAAAATACTAAATACTGCACACTAATAAGGAAGGAGAGGCTGTTTGGCCTTATAATTACTCATAATTATCCATCAACCTTTACACATATTAACAGCAATGTTTGAGGAATCCCAATAGATTTATCAGACCGGTAGCTCAGATGGCATCTACCAGCACAGCTAATGCCTGTGACTTCCCACGCCGAGACACAATGCCTGAGAATCCTCTACTCTGTGTACTTGTTCGAAGGGTCCCATTTTTACACTGTTAGCACCCAAAATGCCCATGTAGAGCACTACTACAGGTTAGCACAGGTTAACGACAAAAGCTTAAATGGCTACCATGGCTCTAACCCGGTATCATACATACTGGTATTGGGACACACTGACCTTGAACAGCATGTTGTCATAAATCAGAGGATGTTTAAAGAGTTAGATCTCAGCGAGTGTCTCAAAAAGAGTCTTGTATACTGATTTCTATATAACTTCTTGGTATCTCTGGGTTAACTGTGTCAAGCTGATTGGAAACACTTACTTAAAGCAGTATGGATGTGAGCGTTGATGATCAACAGAAGCCTAAACATGAATACTTACGTGCAGTTTATTGAGTAGCACGGCATCTGTTGTGCTGTTAGCTCCTGGCTTTGCTGCTTTCCAGAACTGCTTTTGAGCAGAGTACCGGTTCATGGGACATAGTTTGAACAGGCAATCTATAAAAACAGATGAAATAGAGAGATTGCTTCAACCATTCATAATTATCTGGATTTTTGCTGCTAACATTGTCCAAATATTCCAGCAGCAAGGAAAGGTTTATAAACAAATTCCAAAAAGCTCTTGATCAGACAAATGCTTTTTTGAGCAACAGGAATGTTGCCCCATGAATGATAAAAATTAACTGTTGCTGCCAAACATCTGATGCAAGACCAGAAAATTTATAACTTGTCCCAGTCAAACACACTCCCATACTAAAATGGTAACACATTTCAGTGCTTTCCCAGGCAAATGGATCCATTTTACACACAACTTTTTGTTTTTCT